>NW_004955457.1:12539394-12582617 GCF_000276665.1 Chinchilla lanigera | reverse complement strand
TTTTTGAGACAAGGTCCTGCTATGCAGTTCAGACTGGCCTTGAACTCACTTTGTAGCCCAGCCTGGTGTCAAACACACAACGATCCTCCTGCCTCAGCCTCCTGAGTGCTGGGATTACAGGCTTGCCACCATGCCCAACCTGTGTATTCATTTTAGATTCCCATTTTTGGATTGGATCTTTAAATTTGAGGGGTCTGATTTTTTTTAATTCTTTATATATTCTAGGTTGTAGTCCTTTAAAGAACAGCTCACAAGAATTTTTTTCTCACATTGTGAGTTGTCTCTTCACTCTGTTGGTGGTTTCTTTTACTGTGCAAGAGCTTTTTAATAAGATGATACCCCAGTTGTTGATTTTTTGTGACAGTTCCTATGTGATCAGAATTTTATTCATAACATCTTTGCCTACACCAGTGTCTTCAAGAGTTCTACCTATTCTATCTTCCATAAGACTTAGTGTTTCTGTTTTAATATTTAGATCTTTGATCCATTTCAATTTTAGTTTAGTGCATGGTGAAAGATATGAGTCCAATTTTAATCTTCAACACATGCAGAGCCAGTTTTTCCAGCACCATTTATTAAAGAGGCTATCTTTTTTCAAGTGAAGGTGTTGGGCTCCTTTGTCAAAGTAAGGTGGAAAAAAAAAAAAATAAGGTGGGTGAGTATCTTTGGAACTGTTTCTGCATCTTCTAATCTGTTCCACTGATCCTTAGGTCTGTTTTTTGGCCAGTACCACATTGTTTTTATCACAGTAGTTATGTAGTATAATTTCAAGTCAGGGATTGACTCCTGCTTTGTGTTTGTTGCCCAGAATTGCCTTTGCTATCTAGGTCTCTTGTAGTTCCAAATGAATTTTATGATTCTTTTCTCTAATTCTGTGAAGTGGGCTGTTGGTATTTTGATCAGAATTGTATTAAATCTGTGTAATAATTTTGGAAGTATGGCCATTTTCACTATATTGGTTCTCCTTACCCAAGAATGAGGGATATCTTTCCATTTTCTGATATTCTTTTCAATCTCCTTTTTCAGAGTATTGTAGTTTCCAATATAAAAGTCTTCTAATTCTGTTAGATTGATTCCTAGGTATTTCATTTTTTTGGATGCTATTGTGAAAAGTGTTGTTTCCCTAATTTCTCTCTCAGTGAGTTTGTTATTCATGTACAGGAAGGCTATTAAATTTTGAGTGTTGACCTTGTATACAGCTGTGCTACTGAATTTGGTTATTAAATCTAGAAGTCTTTTGGTGGTTTGGGGGGTCTTCTATGTAGACCATGATGTCATCCACAAATAACAATAATTTAACTTCTTCCTTTCCTATCCTTATTCCTTTTATTTTCCTCTCTTGTCTAATTGCTCTGGCTAATGTTTCCAGAACAGTATTGAACAGGAGTGGTCATAATGGACATCCTTGTCTTGTTCTGATTTTAAAGTGAAAGCTTTCAGTTTTTGACTATTTGTATGATATCAGCTGTTGGTTTGTCACAGAAAGATTTTATCAGATTCAGATAAAGACCATCTATTCCAATTTTCTGTAGGATTTTTACCATGAATAGTTGTTGGACTTTGCAAATACTTTTTCTGCCTCAACTGAGATGACCATATGGCTTTTGTCCTTGGCTCTGTTAAAATGGTGTATTACATGTACTGATTTGTGTATGTTGAATCATCCCTGCATCCCTGGGATGAATCCTACTTGGTCATGTTGTGTAAACTTCTTGGTGATTTGCTACATTCTGTTTGTCAGTATCTTGAGGATTTTTGCATCTGTATTCATTAGGGAGATTGGCCTGTAGTTCTCTTTCTTAGTTGGGTCCTTCTCTGGTTGTGGTATCAGGGTAATGCTTGCTTCTAGGGATGAATTTGGTAATATTGCTTCCCTTTTAATTTCATGAAAGTTTGAGAAGTAGCAGCATTAAGTCTCTCTAAATTCTTCTAGAGTTCAGCAGTGAATCCATCAAGGCCTGGGCTTTTCTTTGTTGGTAGGTTTTTAATTACATCTTCAACTTCATTGACTGATAGTGGTTTATTAGCTATGGTAATTCATATGTATCTAGGAATATGTCCATTTCTTCTGCATTTTCCATCTTCTTTTTTTTTTTTTTTTCTTTTCCTTCCGGTACCAGGAATTGAACACATGACCTTGCACTTGCCAGGCAGGCATTTTGCCGCTGAGCTAAATCCCCAGGCCCTGCATTTTCCATCTTACTAGAATACAAGTTCTTGAAGTAGGTATAGATGATTGTCTTAGTTACTTTTCTCTCATTGCTAAGACAAAATACTTAACACCCAAAGTTCTCTCTCTTTTCTTTTTTGGTGGGGGGCTCCTGAAAATTGAACTCAGGACCTTGTGCTTGCCGGGCAGGTGTTTGTGCCACTGAGCTATATCCCCAGCCCCTAGACAACCAAAGTTAAGGAAGAAAAATGTTTATTTAGCTTACAGTTTGTGGAGGTTTCAGTCTGTAATCAGCCAGCTCCAAGGCAGGGTAGCATGGCACAGGGGCAACAGTTCAAGGCTGCAGAAGACAACAAAAGTAGCAAAAGCAAAAAGAAGGGAACAAGCCTCTTTTCCTCCCTTATGTTGTAAGCAGGCTACCCCCCTCTGCAGGGCAGGTGTAGTACGGACACCATCTCCATGCCCTCCTCTTGCACAGGATGAGGATGTTTATAAGGTGAGGACCTTGGCCCCCTGCTGAGTCACTTAGTTAAACTTGCAAACTTCTCAAGTTGACACAGTGTATTAACCATTATAATAATCTTCTGTATTTCTGCAGGATCTGCTGTGACTTCACCCTTTTCATTCCTAATTGCATGGATTTGAGTTTTTTCTTTCCCTCTTTGTAAGATTGGCTAAGGGTTTGTTGATTCAATTTAATTTTTCAAAGAACTAATTCTTCAATTCATTGATTGTTTGTATTGTTTTCTTAATCTCCTTTGCATTAATTTCTGCTCTGATCTTTATAATTTCCTTCCTTGTAAGACGTTTCTGCTTGACTTGCTCTTCTTTTTCTAGGTGCTTGAGGTTAAACATTAAGTTGTTTATTTGAGCTCACTCTGTTTTCCTGATATGGGTATTCACCACTATAAATTTTCCTTGTAGAACTGCTTTCATTGTGTCCCATAAATTCTGGTCTATTGTATTGGCATTATCATTTAATTGTAGAAACTGTTTAATTTCTTCTTTAGTTTCATCTGTGACCCATTGGTTATTGAAGAGGGTATTATTTAATTTCTGTGTGTTTATGAAGTTTTGTGGTTTCTTTTGCTACTGATTTCCAATTTTATTGTACTATGGTCTGATAATATGTATGGGATAGTTTTAATTGCTTTGCATTTACTTAAGCATGTTCCATGAGCTAGTATGTGGTCTATTTTGGACAATGCCCTATGTACAGCTGAGAAGAATGTGTATTCTGATGTTGTGGGCTGGAACACTCTATAGACATGTATTAAATTCATTTGTTCAAAAGTTTGGTTCATTTCAGATGTTTCCCTGTTGATTTTTTTTGTCTAGTTGATCTGTCTGTTTGTGACAAAGGGGTATTGAGGTGCCCCATTACAATTTTATTAGTATTTGTTTTTTATGTCCATTAATATTTGTTTTATATACTTGGGTGCACTGGTATTTGGTGCATATATATTTTTAGTTGTTATCTTTTCCTCTTGGACCATTTGTTCCCTTTACAAGAATGTAGTGACCTTTGTCTCTTTTAATCAGTCTTGGATTGAAATCCACTTTGTCTGCAAGTAGAATAGCTACCCCTGATTTTTTATGGGTTTCTGTCACATAGAGTATTGTTTTCCATTCTTTGACTTTCAGTCTATTAATTTCTTTTTTAGTTAAATGTGTTTCTTGTATGCAGCATAGTGTTGGATCTTCTTTCTTTATCCATTCTGCCTGTCTATTTCTTTTGATTGGTGAACTGAGACCATTAACATTGGTGGTTATAACTGACATGTATTGACTTATCCTTGTCATGTTATTTTCCCGTTGTTGGGTCCCCCTTTTCCCTGCTTTCGTTTAATTGTTTGCCTTGCCCTGTGGATTCCTTCTGTTGGGGTTCATAGATTTGTGGTCCTTGTTATCTCTTTCTAGAATGTCTTTCAGAACATTTTGTAATGCTGGTTTGTTGTTCATGAATTTCCTCAAGTGTTCATTGTCATGGAAGTATCTGACTTCTCCATCAATTTTGAAAGATAGTCTTGTGGGGCACATCAATCTGAGTTGGAGGTTGTTTTCTTTTAGAGATTGAAATACCTTACTCTAACTTCTTGATCTGAGGGTTTGTGTTGAGAAGTCTACTGTAATTTTGATGGGCTTTCCTTTATAGGTGATTTGTTTCTTTTCTCAGTTTTTAATCTTCTGTTCTTGTGTTGCATTTCTAGAATCTTGATTATTTTATGTCTTGCTTTAGATTTTCTTATCATGGCTAATTGGGGTTCTATATTCCTTATTTATGTGTATGTCAAATTCTTTTTTACTGTTTGGGAAGTTTTCTGCCATGACTTCTGTGAATAGGTATTTTATGTCATTTGTTCTGTCTCCTGCTTTTTCGTTGACTCTGATAAATTTTGTGTTATTCTTCTTTGCATCATCTAGCAGCTGTTGCATTGACTTTTTGCTATTTATAAGAAATATTTCTTTTCATGATCACCAACTGCAATCCTATCTTCTATATCCGATATTCTGTCCTTACATTCACACATTTTTCTGCATATACTTTCAATGGAATTTTTAATCTCCTGGATATCTATTTGAATCTATTTCATGGATTCCATTTTTTTCCTATGTTGGGCATTCATTTTCCTAAGCTCCTCTATTTTTTTATTTGTATCTGCTCCAGCATCACTAACTATGTCTTTCATTATGGTCACCATCTCGACAGTTATCTGAGAAGTTATTTCTGATTTGATTTTTTTCCAGAGCCTATTTATCTGCTTTGTTACTTCTACTCTTATTACTTCAGAGAGTCCAGGTGGGTGGCTTTTGAATTGTTCCACCTCATTGCCCCCTGGGTTTGCCTTTGGTGAGCTGGAAGTCTAGGGTTGCATTTTACCTGAGCGTCTTCTCATTTTCTATTTTTTCTAGTTTAATTCCTAGGTTCATGCTTGCTTATGGTAGTAGCTTTATTGCTAGTATTTAGAACCCTTAGGAAATGACTACTTCTCAGTGATGTCTTCCAGGTGTGGCTGTCTTTTGGGTTTTGAGTCTGTTGCAAGATCCTGCCTCTTCAATCTATTGGAGACAAGAAGTTGTTGCCTATTTGGCCTAGCCTCTGGTTCTTTGGCACTGGCCTATCATATTGTTTATGATCCTTAGGCAATCTCAGTCTTGATATACCAGGAAGAACACTGATTAGAACTATGTCACTTTGGCTAAAGTAGTACAATCAGCAATAACAAGAGCATCAAACAGAGCCTAAAAAATGACAAACTATGGTAACTTAATTTGCCACCTTCAACCATATGAACTAGATTTGTGGTTATATAACAAAATCTAAAACAAACCAGAGAATTGTACACAGTAACTATGCCCTCAATATGGCAATTTTACCCTCAGTGGAGAAATTTAAAAGGGGTTGGAGGGAAAACAGAGAAATAGAAGAAGAGGAAGAGATTAGGAGCAAGGCTGTAGGACAAAGGAAGATTATGCAAACTTTGGGAAACTAGTGAAGAAGACAGGAGTGAAAGAAAGAACAAAAGCAGAACAAAAACAAAAAAATCTAGAAATAATGTTCATACTTATATAAAAACAAGAACAAATAATCAAGAAAAAAGAAAGAACAAAGCAAAAGAAGGAAAAAAAGTCCACTTCAAAGTATGGACCAAGGGGCTGGGGATTTAGCTCAGCGGCAAAGCGCCTGCCTGGCAAGTGCGAGGTCGTGAATTCGGTTCCCGGTACTGGAGAAAAAACCAAAAAAAAAAAAAAAAGAAAGAAAGCAAAGTATGGACCAAATGGGCAGACAGAGCCCAGATCCACAATGATTAATCCCAGCAAGCCTACACTTTTAGTTCCACTGAAGTTCAGGCTTGTTTTTGGCTGTGAGGCTGGACCCTGATTTGTTCAGCCTGCAACACTCCATGTACCTTCTGCCAGCTTGAACCCAGGTCCTTGACCTCCTGCTGATTTGAACTCAGTTCGACCTCACCCTGACACTAGGAGCCACTAGATGAAGCCAGCCCACAGCTGCTCTGAGTACCAAGCTCAGCTGACCCTTCTCCAAGATGGCTACAGGCCAAATGCCCTCTCCTGGGAGATATCTGAACCCAAATAACTCACCAGTCACTGCAGTCCACTGTGTCCACTGCTGCATCCATGAGCTGTCCATTGGCTCATTTCTCTGTGGAGGCCTCTGGGGTCACCAGTAGTCACTGTTCTTCTGCAGGTTTGAGGCACCCCTCCCACACAGTGAGTCAGGGCTCAAGGAGAAAGCACTGCCTGCTGCCTCCTTCTACATTGAGGTATTTCTCTTCACTCTCCCTGTGGGGCTTCATTTCTTACTTCAGATCCTTGCTAGGTCCCAGGGACCCCTTCCCTCCTTCTTCTCTTCCTTGTGGTATCATATTCCAGCATCTGGACACCATATCTCAGAGAGAAAATGCATATATTTCAAAATCAGAAAATATTCAAAATCCAAAACACTTCTGGTTCTAAGCATTTCAGATGACGGATGTGTGACCTGTTTGTCCAAATGACTGTTCAGGTAGGGAGAGGGTTTGGGGAGCAGGGAGGATTTGGGAATCTCTGAATGATCCTTTCATCTACCATATTCCCTCTGCGTCCTGTGCTGCACCTTAGAAAGAACTCAGGGTCCTGTACTTCTGAAAACTTCCATTCGTCTGAAATGTTTGCATCTTTTCCTGCCTATCTAATTCAAAAAACCCTCCAAGCAAATTGTGTGCTGTTGGGAGGGACAGTATTGGATACAGTCCTGGGACCAGATCTATTTTTGAGGTTTGCTTTTTTAAGCCCTTGGTGAGCTTACCTTTGTGTAGCTCGTAACACTGGCAGAACTAAGAAAAGAAAATCTTTGTGGCCTCAGAGGTGAACTGAGGAGGGGGCCTTAGTTTTAAACTTCACAAGGCTACAAAGCCGCAACCTCAAGCCAGATTCTCAGGAATTTCTGACTGTGTCTACAGGTCTTCCCTGGAGAGTCTTCCCCTACCACAGGTGAAATGGAGCTATTGTTTTTCTTTTTGGGATGCTGGAAATTGAACCCAGGGCCTCACATATGCTAAGCATGTACTACTCCACTGAGCTACACAGTTAGCCAAGAAATAAAACTTTTCAATAGCAATGCTACTGAAGACACTTGATTCAAATAGAATAAGGCAGTTTCTCAACAGGAATAGGGCAGTTCCTAAGAACTGCCCTTCAGAATGATATACATCATTACCATGCATATTCCCGCTGACCCGGGCTCTGGGGCTGGCACTCCGGATCCACACCCCAGGTAATTCCATCCTACAGTGCAGTTTCAAGGTTACTGAAAAGGATGTGCACAGATCCCATTTCCTTTGTCCCTAATTGTTCTCCCCCAGGCAAGTCAAAGGACTCAAAGGCTGAAAAGAAATCAGAGCTAATTCCCAAAGGAAGGAATCCAGGAGCCAAGAGGAAAAAGACACAGAAGGAAGTGAACTTGGAGATGGCAGCAGAGCAGAGTGGGCCCGACAGCACCAGTTCCAAGGAAGCAGAGAGTGCCTCAAGTGGGGGCTTGTTCTCTGTGTACCCTAACACAGAGGGGCCTTGGCCTCCTCCCACGGCCTATGCTCAGGAGAGCCAGGTTTCCATAGACATGAGATCATCACCCATCCAGCCCGCAGCTGTCACTGGCAGCGGGGAAGCTGAAGAAGAGAGGCGTCCTGACGCCCCTTCCCAGGTAAGCTCTGCTGCTGCCTCCTGCTGCCTGTGACTGCAGTCCTGGGGACTCTGCCCCTCGTGGGCTGTAGCTCCTGAAAGGCCTCTGCTAGGTAGTACTTGTGCTGTTCTGTGCCTTGGACCGTAGCTCTGAACTGGACCTAATCAAAGACAGGGAGGCAATGCCCCTCTTACGTGAGGCTTTCTGCGAGCCTCAGACGTGGCAGGAGGCAGGATGCAGCAGCCACCTGTGAGCCGTGCAGGGCTCAACACCAGGAAAGGTGGGTGCTCCCTCAGCCTGGCCTGGAGCTCACCCGACACTCACCTCCCAAAGGTCTTTCCAAAGACTCACTTTGTAGCCCATGCTGGTTTCGAACTCACAATGATCCTCCTGCCTCAGCCTCCTGAGTGCTGGGATTACCAGCATGCACCACTACGCCCAGCTTTTTTTTAATTATTCCTTTTGAGACAAGGTTTCACTATGCAGTTCAGGCTGGCTTTGAACTCACTATGTAGCCCAGGCTGGCCTCAAACTCAAGGCAATCCTCCTGCCTCACCCTCCCAAGTGCTGAGATCACAGGTATGTGCTACCACACCTGGCTGGCTGAGTATTGTTTCCTCTTCACAGCCCCACTTGAGATCTAGGCAGGACTGGCCTCAGTTCAAGCACCCAGTTAAGCATCATTTGTCAGAAATCACACAGCTAGAGTGGTTGAGGGCCTTTAACTCCAACAGTGTTCTTGTCACTATTTTAACTGTTCATTTTATAATGCAGGATAGTTCAAAAAGATTTCAAGATTTTTCCTTTATAGTTCTGGACCCATCTCCTAAGTTGTCTGGAATTTTGCTCTGAGCAACAGGTAAACATTTTAATCTGTAGGCAAAACTTTTCTGAGCCAGCTGGATCCCAGAAGTTCTTACATCTATTGTCAGTTCACAGGATTATGCTGTCTCTGCAAAGGCAAGAAGTTTCACTGCAGGTTGGGTGCAGAGTTCTCAAGGAAGAATCAGTTCTCAAGGTTCCCCTCTCACAGGCATATATTTATGAGTGAAGAGGAGGCACTAGAAGAAAAAGAAAGCTCTAATAACACTAAAAGAAAAATTTTTGTTACCTGGGCTTGGTGGTGCAAGCCTGTAATCCCAGCACTCAGGAGGCTGAGGCAGGAGGGTCAGCTTCAGTTCAAGCCCAGCCTGAACTACATACTGAGACCTTGTCTCAAAAAAAGCGGGGGAAAGGTGGGTTTTATGAGATTTAATGTGAGTCTGACCCCTTTTACCAAGATCACCTTTGGTCAAATAGCCTCTATCTATACCCTTAGCTTCCAGCTCTGGCTCCAAGTTCCATGTTAGAAGCTCTTTCTTTTCCTCGTTTTCATTTTTATTGTTTTGTTTTTGTGGTACTGGGGATTGAGCCCAAGGCCTTCACATGCAAGCCAGGCACTCTACCACTGCACTACATAGCTAGCCTTTTTTATTTTATTTTGAGACAGGGCTTCACTAAGTTACCCAAGCTGGTCTCAAACTTATGCTCCTCCTGCCTCAGCTTCCCCAGCAGCTGGAAGTACAAGCATGTTCCACCTGCCTGGCTAGACATACAGGTTTTTATTTCACTTATCTTGGTGGAGCCCTGGCAAATCTAACATCCTGCTAAGGTTGAGAACTCCAGAGTTTATGATGTACTAGACACTACGGTGGCAGCAGAGTAAATTTGAGTGAATCCTCGTAAGAGCCACATGCCAAAGGCAATGTCAGGAAAATTAAGTTGTAATTCCACGAACCCAAAGCAAGTGACAGTCTCCTGAATCCAGCAGTTGGCCCCCAACACAACTTGGCAGTGGCAGAGCTTGATACCTGCTGTACGACCCCCTGCCGCCCTGGCCCTGAGCACTCTCTGGTGTCTCAGGCCCTCCTCAGGGCACAGGAGAAGGCGGCACGGGACAGGCTGCGCGCACAGAAGGCCGAGATGAGGCTGCGAGAGGTGGAGAGGAAGAGGAGGGAGCAGGAGGAGCAGAGCCGCCGCCAGCAGGAGCAGCTGGAGATTGAGAAGAAGATGGAGGAGGAGCTGGAGCTGGAGCAGCAGAGGAGTGAGGAGGAGATACGGTGGGTCCACAGCTGGAAGGAGGGGGACAGGAAAGGCCAAGGGCATGGTGGAGGCCGCGAGCCTGAAGGAAAGCCTCCAGGCTCGCTTGCCTTACACTGTTTCCCAGGACAGTGGCCTGGTTATTCCGTTCCTCAGCACAGACGCGCCCCGGCAGTTCTGGGGAAGGCTTGGGAGTCGGTCCAGCCACATCTGCTGAGTCCCTGCCACCCTGCACGGCAGCAGGCCTCTGAGGCCTCGACTCTCATTCCCACAGCAGGTGTTTCAGCGAAGCTCTGAGACATCAGGCCTCTCCCCAGGCCCAGAGCTTCATACTGAAATCTCAGTTTCCTGTTCCAGAGCTCTTGTGTTCTTGCCTCTGCTCTCAGTCTCGGCTTCCTTAGAAACATGGTATCCCCTCGGGAGAGAGCACACTGCCTGCTGACTTGCCCAGACTTCTCTGCCATCCCCATGACTGTCTCGTGATTTCCCAGCTTGAGGAAACAGAGACTTGAAGAAGAACGACAGCAGCAGGAGGCAGCAGAGAGGAAGCAGCGGCTTCAGTGGCGAGCGGCCCAGGAGAGAGCCCGGCAGCAGCAAGAGGAGCTCCGCAGGACACTACAAGAAGGACAGCGGAAAAAGGAGCAGGAGGAAGCCGAGAGGGCTGGTGAGGAAGGGTCTCAGCTCTCTGCATTGTTCTTCTATTTGGGGCAGAACTGTTTTTGTCCCTCTGTGGGTGTGCATGTGTTCCTAGGCTAGGCACGAGTGCATGAAGCTCCCTATACATAAGCCATGTCTTCCAAAGTGATTCTTATGTGTGACTACAGTGATCTGACCTAGATGTCAGACTCCAAAAGGAAAGACTCCCCATAGAGGCAGCGTCAGGGCCCTGCTCCCCATTTGGTAATCTGCTGATGGACCCTGCCCCTCTGACTTCTAGCACGGCCCAGGAGCTACCGAAATTGGACACAGGGCCCTACTCCTTGCTTCCTGCCCCAGGAACCAGAGACACACAAACACCTGCAGGTTGATGCTGAGCAGCTTTCTGGGAAGAGATAGGGACTTTAGTGGGTGACCTGTGGCCACTTCCTGGTTAAGACACACCAAGTTTCTCTCACCCTGATCTGACCGCTTTTCCAGCAGAGCTGCATTCCACCCCATGAATGAGCAAACAAATGCATGCATGCAGCAGGCTCTGAGGAAATCTTTCCTAGGGCTTTGTATTAATTTCACAGTGCACTGCATAAAGAAGGTGCTTGATAAAGGACTCAGATTAGTACATTAACCCCCAGGTAACCACACAGAGGGCCTGGCAGCCCAGCAAACTGCAGAATTCCTGAGAATCAGAATTCCCTAAGAACCACAGGTCTGAGAGCTGGATCAGAATACGGATTTCCCCAGCAGTGTCTCTTGCTGAGCTTCCCACTTTCCATCCTGCAGAGGCAGAGAAGCAAAGGCAGAAGGAACTGGAAATGCAGTTAGCAGAGGAACACAAACGCCTGATGGAAATGGCGGAAGAGGAGCGACTGGAGTACCAGCGGCAGAGACAGGAGGCAGAAGAGAAGGCTCTGCTGGAGGCTGAGGAGAGGAGGCGACAGGAAGAGGAAGCAGCCAAGATGGCTCTGGAGGATGCCATGAAGCAAGCCCAGGAGCAAGCCAGGTATTGCCTACGTGGGCAGTCACTGAGAAGGCAGCCAGCCTCGCACTGCCTCTGAGCGAGCACTTTCCCCATGCTCCTCCCCATAGCACACGGCAGTTCAGAAGACTAAAACACGAGTGAAATATGTGTGAAACACAGCAGCAAATATCACAGAATTCCCTCATGGCTTGTAGAATTTATACTAAAGCTGGAAGGGAGATTAGAGACCACTTCTCTCAATCCTCTGGTTTACGGGTGAGAAGACTCCCAGCACTGGGAATGTAGCTTGGTGGTAGAGCACTTGTCTCACGTGTGTAAGACCCTGGGTTCCATCTCTACGCAAGCGACGAGAGAGAAAGGGACCCCCAAAGAAAGGAAAGATGCTGGTCAGGGATGATCTGTCAGTTGGGGGCAATGCCAGGACCCAATCTAAGCCTCTTGACTCTGGATTCACAGCCTTCCTCGGTGTTTACCAAAGGCCTGATTAAAATCAGACTCAGGGAACTTAGAAGGGAGCCAGGCAAGCAACATCTCTTCTCCCAGTGATAGTTACATTCTTGGGAGAAAGACTCCAACCAAATAAAAATATGGGTTTTTCTTAGCTAGCAACAAATGCGATGCAGAAAATTTAAAAAGATGTGACAGGCGTGCAGGCGGCTTATTTTAGACTGGCTGGCAAGGCAAGACCTCTCAGAGAGGTCAGCTAAGGTGAGACCTGAAGGACAAGGAGTTAGCCACACAACCATCTGGGAGAGAAATATTCCAGCCAGTAAACCTAAGTGCAAAGGTCTGAAGAAAAAGATGAGACTGACATGCTGGAAGAATTAAAAAAAAAAAAAAAAAAAAAAGCATGGCGGGAATGAAGTCAACCAGGGGCAAAGAATATTCCAGATGGAGTCAAAGAGGTGGGCTGAGCCAAGACCTAAGGAGGGCCTTGTCAGAAGCAGCAGCACAAAATCAAAGTCACCAGGACCTGAGGGCCTCTCCCTTCATTTGCCCACAAGAGTAAGGGTCTCTGCATCTCTCTGATGGTAGGATGTCGTAAGTAGTGTGGTTTCAATAGACTCTAAAAAGCAGGTCCTCTGTAGTTGCTGTAAAGCAATCTCAGTGAAAGCAATCATCCCTTTAGACTAAAAATTGAAGGGTAGCAGCATAACCCCGAAACACTGCTTGATTCCAACCTTAACTATAAACACTTTTCCCCTTGAAAAGTGCTTCCCTCAACTTAAGCTCAATCTGAGGCAACCCAACAACCTATTCTAAGGGTTTTTCACCAACCCTGAGCTGCTCCTCCTCTGGATTTTCTTCAGCTGTTATTTGAATTACAAAATGAATCAGGTAAACCCTGACTCCACTTCAAAATTACGGACTCCAGGTATCACAGCAGCGGGGTTGGGTTCATAGAAGCAGTAATGAGACCAAAGCAAGTTATGGGAACCCTCGTTTTCCAAGAAAGGTGACAGTCATGGAACAGGAAACTGAGTATCAATTTTGTAAGACTAGTCCAAGTAGCTGAAAGCAAAAAATCAAGGTACTAAAGGTGGGGTAAAGTCTCACCACCAAGAGCAGACACCAGCCGGTGTTACTCCATTGTCACTTGTGTGACACTGGCTCAGCGACCTTAGCTGCTCTGGTCTCTGTCCTCATCTCCAAAGCAAAGGAGTCCCCACCAGCACTACAAGTTTAAGAACTGAATTATACCTTTCTTTCTATTCTTCTACAGACTCATGATATCCTAACTATCATATGTAGAGTTAATAAGTGAACAAAGTATAATCATCCACTGAATTCCAATATTAACTGCCCCAAGTCTAACTGATGATTATTCAAATCCAAAGCTCTAGCAATTCACAAGCACCATTTCCAGAGAGCTCAGTTACTGAAAATGGGGGTGGGATTGTCTTCTTAGGCAAAAAGCTGCTTTGGAGAAACATCTTCATTTCCAACAAGAACTCCGTAAGGAAGCCTGGGGCCTGCAGTGGACACAAAACATTTCCAGACCATGGGTTTATTCCTATTTCCAGTTCCTACAAATGCCCAGGCCATGAGGTAGAAGAAAGCAAAAAGTAAGTTGAGAGCGACGACAGAAAGAGAAATTCTCTTTCATAACGAAATTCCACCCTGAGCCCAGTTAGTTTTGTGTCATCTGGTTCACATCACACCACACCTAAGATTTTCTCTACTCTGGAACTGCCATTACCACTGCCCCCTCCACAGCTGTTCGACCCAATTAACCTCTTCACCTATTTAAATCCTTTATGTTCTTTAAAACCACATAAATGCAGAAATTCTGGTGCCTAAAGCAGCCCATAATTACATAATTTCAGTCTGAAACACTAACAGTCTTAGGATACTCGACGTATTTCATTTCAATGTGTTTGAAAGAGTAGCTGGTAAACAGAAATACTGTAATGCAAATAATTCTGCATTACCTAAGAGAAGCTAATTCCTATTTTCATATATTAAGAAACCCCTTGAGGCTGGGCATGGTGGTGCACACCTGTAATCCCAGCACTTGGGAGACTGACACAGGCAGATAACAAGTTTGAGCCAGCCTGGGCTACTTAATGAGACTGTCTCAAATGCACAAACACACACGCGTGCGCGCGCACACACAAAATCCCTTTATAAGGCAAAACCAGGCATTTCAGTCTAAGAATCTAAAACTATGTTTAGGACAAGGTTATGTTTTTAACTACTTGATAAATGTTCCTTTGCACAAAATGAGGCAATCTCACATCCTCATAGTACAGATCCTAGAACAGCACTGTGGGTAAGGGAGCCATCAGCCTTGTGCAGCTATTAATAAAACATTCTTGCCAGGCGTGGTGGCACACACCTGTAAACCCAGCACTGGGGAGGCTGAGGCAGGAGGATCACTGCAAGTTCTAGGCCAGCCTGGGCTACAAAGTGAGCTCCAGGCCAGTCTGAATTGCATAGCGAAACCGTCTTAAAAAAGACCAAAAAAAAAAAAAAGAAGTCTTCAGTACCACTAAGCACATTTGAAGTTCTTCAGTCCCACTAAGCACATTTAAAGCGCTCAATGGCCACGTGTATATAAAACATTTCCACCACCATAAAGTTCCAGTATTTTCAAACCCTGAAAATTAACAAATTTTGAGATTTTGCTAACTGTGCCTTAACCAACAAAACTTTTAAAAGTCACACACACTATCAGAAGTCTTATCTTTTAATGTCATTAATCTTGTTTGGTTTTTGTTTTTGAGATAGGGTCTCACTCTGTAGTTCAGGCAGGCCTTGAACTCACTGCAAGCCTCTTGCCTCAGCCTCCTGAATGCTGGGTATTAATGTCTTTTTAATACTGAATTAAACATCCCTTCTAAAAAAGCACCACAGAATGATAATTAAAGGAGACAGAAGAGAAATAAGATGTATATAAAGAGGTGTTGAAGTGAGCAATCATCTGAACCTAAACTTACCCACAAATTTTCCTTGGCCCTACTCTATGCTCCATTGTTCACAATGAAAAAAGACTTGTATATAATTCCCTCCAGTTTCTCACTAATGCTCATGAGGTATGTGCCTGCATAGGAATTACATCTCCACAACCCAGAAATGAGTTTAATTTGGATTCTATATTGCTATTACTGGACTTGCTTAGATTTGATACTTACCTCAACTACTTATTTTATGTAAAATACAAAAACAGCCAACACACTGGATATCATAGTGAATTTCAATGTCATTTGGATTTTTCTCAAGCTTCTCAGCCCAATTCATTCACTCAATTCACTTGAAGTACTTAATCAGGTAAGAGTATCTCAAATAATTCACCAAGAACAGAATGAACCCTTAAGGAAAACATCCCTGTGAGGTAAATGACCATTACTTTCTCCTCCCTTTTTTTACAGATTTAGGATGTTGAGGTCAAGCACCAGATAGGATGGCTGCAGTAAATGTTCCCCAAGGTCCCTCCAAATTAATGCTCTATGTATCTTTTGCTGTGAGGCACCATCTTATCAGCCCTATTACACTCGACGGGTTTTTGTTTTGTTTTGTTTTTGAGATAGGGTCTCACTATGCAGTTCAAGTTGGCCTTGCGCTCACTTTGCAGCCCAGGCTGGTCTTGTACTCTCAAGGATCCTCCTACCTCAGCCTCCCTAAGTGCTAGGATTACAGGCTTGTGCCACCACGCCTGGCATCCACATGTATTTTTGAGACAAGGCTGGCCTTCCCTCTTGGTGATTCTCCTGCCTCAGGCATGCACCACCTCATCCAACCAGATGAGCACATTTTTACGTGAACTATAGCAGAGTGCAGTGCAGTTGGAAGAATCCAATGAGCTAGAAATAAGAAAATTACTTCTCCAGTAGCTAAGCTCCACCTCCCAAAAGCTTAGCCTTTAGATGTTTAGAAATGCAAAATTAACAAAATTAACATGTTCATGAACCCTTGATAGCTCCAACAGCCAATGTGTTACTGAATAATGATAAAAATAAGACCCATAAGGATCTTCTAAAGCTAGGCCTAACTCCTAGTCACTGGTGCATACACTGCTAAACATCATGTGACAGTCCAGACACTGTTCATTCACTCAGAGGCAGAACTCATGCCTAGCACGGTTGAGACCCTGGCCTCAATTCTCAGTCCCGAAAAAGAAATTAATGAAGTTCTGATTTACACAAATAATCTCAGTCTTACTTGGTAAGTGCAGGCCAATCTACCCTTCAGCAAGTGGCCTGAGTAGCAGATACCTGCTGTAAACTTATGAACACACCTGAGACCGGTTTTCTTTGCTCTTCTCAAGTAATCAGATGACACTATCTAGGCAACATGAACTGGGTCACACATATGCACAGTTTTACTGAATTCAGAGATGAGTCAAATAGAAAGACCCTGTGAAAGGAACAAACTAATCTGGTATTTTTAATTAAACACAATGTTTAAAGATTAATGATATATAAGAAAATATAAACCAAATATACCAAACTTAATCAAACAGAAAACATTTTCCAGATTTTTTTTCTGGAGACAGGGTCTTGCAATGTAGTTCAGGCTAGCCTTGGACTTAGTCTTGGACTTACTAAGCTGGCCTCAAACTTGTGGCAATCCTTCTGCCTCAGCCTCCTGAGTGCTGGCATTACAGGTGTGTGCCACCATGTGTGGCCACTGTATAATACTGAAGAAATACTTGTACCATGTCCAAATAATTTCCAGTATTATGTTAGAAAACCTTATTTTAGGCATTTTTCTTTTTCTTCCTATACAATGAAAATAAACACTAATACAGTTTTTACAAATATTGTTTATTTTAATGAAGCTGGTACACACAATGTCCATTTAAAACCCATATCCCAGGCCAAAAGTACAAACAAAATCAAAAGGAGCAGTGTTCTGTTGTATACACGTCTGTATGAGTAACTTTATTATTTTAGAATGAAAATTAACTTTTCTGGGATCTTCTGACAAGATTTTTTTTTTAAATCTTAAAACTGCCCTTCTCTTCAGTGAAGCCACCCTTGCAACTGGTCAATCTCTCACCATGTCTGTCATCTGGACTCCAGAGCTCGTCTTCCTCTTCTTTTGGTCCAGAACCTCAGATTTTAAGCTTCGAGTTAAGGAAAGGTCATTTCTCCACAGTTCGGTTCTCTGAAAAACTTCCACCTCCCACTGCAAGTTATAGTCCAGGAGTGAAGCAATCACAAGCTCGAACTTCAGGGCCAACTGGAAAGCCACAGGAACAATCACACCGGCGGACCTTAGGGTCACAGCCTGGAAATGCACAGTCCTGAAAACTGCAGCCTCTCTGTGCACACAGGTCATTTTTAAAAAGGAGAGGACATGTGAAGGAAGCTGAGGTTTGATCACCAAAAATCAGCACGATGAAAACAAACAATGAATAATGAGCACTAGAATTCAAATTACCAGATGTTTTAAAGAGATGGGGTGCCAGTTTTCATTTACATTTTGAACACATTACAAAAGAACTATTTTTTAAAAATAAAAAAGGATTGAGGGAAAAGAAAAAAAATAAAAAGAGTATCTAAACCGCTGAATGACCCCCTGTTTGTTCCTGATAAACTTCAATCACATCTTCTTCCTCCATTCCCAACTATAAGAAAGAAACATATATTAATAGCAGTAGAAAAAAAACCACTATTTTAAATGAGTTGCAACTATAGAACAAATATTACGAAGTGCAAAAACAAAAAAACCCAGAAGTGACCTATAGTTAATTACACTGCTCTACAATCAAGAATCTCCTGTGGTTTCATCTAAAGAATACACTGTTGCCCAGCACGTACCTGCCCTGGGTTCAATCCCCAGCGCCATAAAACAAACACAGAAAAGCCATGGAGATGTATGTTTCCTGTGTCTATCCACCCATTTCTTTTACTTTCCTGAGTCCATTTCACTTGCAAGTTTATTCTTTATACAAAACAGAAGTTTGTTTTGTTTTGGCAGTGCTGGGGGTTGAACCCAGGGCTTCCCATATATTAGGCAAGTGTTAACAATGGGCCATATTCCTGGCCCTCTTTATTCTTTTTCTTCTTCTTTTTTTTGGTCTTTTTGAGACAGGGTCTCACTATACAGTTTAGGCTGGCCTTGAGCTCACTTTGTAGCCTAGGCCAGTCTCATACTCACAATGATCCTCCCGTCTCAGCCTCCCAAGTGCTGGGATTACAGGCATGCGCCACTATGCCCGGCTTCTTCTTCTTCTTCTTTTTTTAATGTGCTTTATATATACTGAAATAATTCTGTATTTTTTTTCCTGATGACACTATTAACAATGGTGGCTTCTGAGAAGTAGAAATTCTCTGTAAGTATTCAAGGTGTATTTATTTTCCATTTTATACACTTTAGTAGTTTGATACACTCAGCATTCTTTACTTAGAGGAGATAGTTCACACAAGGGCATGGCAACACAAATATCAGGCATCACCCTCACTAAGGTTCATAGAAGACTCAAACTTGATTCTGCTGTGCTGTCAAAGCAAGGTAAGAAGCAAGGTAAACACAAAACTAGCACTGTTTCCAATAAAAACTGTAAAAGATCACAAAGATAGAAAAATAAAATTTAAAAGGAAGATCAAAAATTAGTTATCTCCAAAGAGAAAAATTTTATTTTATAGGTGATATCTTTGTGGAGAATTATAAAATATGAAATTAAAATTTTTTGTGTGGCTTTCTGAGACAGTGTTTCACTATGTAGTCCAGTCCAGGGTAGCCTTACACCTCAGCCTCCCCAGTGCTAGGATTACAGGCATGCAACACCACTCTCAGCAAAAATATATTAAGAAATCTAAAACTCACACTTTTGTGGATTTATGATTTTAAGTAATCATCAGACTGGCTCCAGTACTGAAACAATCTTGGTTGTGATACATACATAAATATTAAATAACTAAGCTTTTAATCGTGTATATATACCATGACAAATGCTAGAAGGAATAAAATTCCAAAGTACGTATAAGGAACTTCCCAATCAGGAAGGAAGTTACAAGCTGGAAGAAGTACATTAGCAAAGGTGAGTAAACAAGTGTGTCACTGGTGTGGTTTATTTTTGTTGTTGTTTGTTTTTTTTGGGGGGGGTTGTTTGGGTTTGTTTTTTTCCAGTACCCGGAATCAAACTCACAACCTTGCGCTTGCCAGGCAGGCGCTGTGCCACTGAGCTAAATCCCCAGCCCCACTGGTGTGGTTTATATCTGGATGTTCTCACAGCCCCATGTGATCAGAGCTGAGACCTGTGGAAGGTCCCAGACTGGAAGGGCTTTGGAGCTCACTTGCTGGATGGGGTGTGGCCCGGAAGTACCTGTCTCCCTTCACTCCACCTCTGCTTCCTGTCCACCTCGAGGTGAGCAGATATTCTGCTGTGCTGGAGCCGGGAGTATGGACTGTAACATGAGTCAAAATAAACTTCTCCTTTCAGTTCCAGGTGTTGGGTACATTGTCCCAGCAATAAAGAACGTGACAATGTAACTACCTAAATACCTACTCTCTCTCACTGGCCCTCATATTCCTCTGAAAAGAAAATCTCTTCATTATGCAGATGAGAAAAGCAGCCATGCATTAGGCATCTTAAAGATGATGCTAGGTCAGGACAAGAAAAGGATAAGGTGAGCTTGAACATCTTACTGTGCCAGAAAATAAGGAAGTGCTCAAGAAAGTGGTGGGGGACACATCTAGTAGAATGTTTCATGAGAAAAGATATTCACAAAGTTGCAAAATGTTTGCACAAATTTCTTAATCACAACAGGAAAAATAGTTACAGACTAGAGAAAAAAAGCACAGATGAAGTGATCAAAATTCACATCATCAACAAGAGGCCCCAGAGCCAGAAGTGGTGGCACATCCCAACACTTGGGAGGCTGAGATATAAGGATAGTTATGAGTTCGAGACCAGCCTGGACTACAAAGTGAGCTCAAGGCCAGCCTGAACTGCACAGCGAGACACTGTCTCAAAAAGACAAAAAGGGCCGGGATATAGCTCAGTGCACACAAGCACCTATGTGGCAAGCACAAGGTCCTGAGTTCAATTCCTGGTACAAAAGAAAAAAATAACAAGGGTCCCCAAGTACTCCAGATACCATCCCCTGAGCAAGGGAGTGTATGTAGTACTGCAGCCAAAAGTCCACTCCTGAATCTAATCATGAGGAGGCAGACAAGCCCAATACAAGGGACTTTTCAAAAAACAATTAGTTTACAGTCTTCAAAAATGTCAATGTACCTTGAGCAACTACTTTAACAGTAACAACATGTAATTTATTTTTTTATTTATTTTTTTTTTTTTAAAAAACAGGGTCTTGTTACGAAGTTCAGGCTGACCTTGAGCTCACTTTATAGTCCAGGCTAGTCTCGAACTTGCAACGATCCTCCTGCCTCAGCCTCCTGAGTGCTGGGATTACAGGCATAAGCCACCATGCCCAGCTGTAATGTATTAACTATTATTATTCTCCTATTATTTTGTTATGAAATTTTATCTTTTTTCCATAAATTTTTTTTTAAATGTCAATGTATAAACTAAGCATGGTGGCTTATGCCTGTAATCCCAGCACTTGGGAGGCTAGGGCAGGAGGACCTCCATAAGTTTGAGGCCAACCTGAACTACTTAGTGAGACATCTCAAAAAAATCAATGCATAAAAGACAAAGAAAGGCTAAGGAACTATTCCAAATTAAAGATCACTAGAAGTACACCTAGGAGCCAGATGCAGTGGCACACGCCTATAATCCCCGCACTTGGGAGGCTGAGGCAGGAGGACTGCCATGAGTTTGAGGCTAACCTGGGCTACAGAGTGAATCCAGGCCAGCCTGAACTACACTGTGAGACCCTGTCTCAAAAAAAAAAAAAAAAAAAAAAAAAAAAAAAAAGAACGCCTAAGAGCCAGAAATGTAGCTCTGAGTTTGAGTTTGTGCCTGAGGTTATGGGCTCAATCCCCGGTACCTCAAAAAACAGATAAGCAAGAGACAGCTAAATAAATGATACTGAACTAGATCCTGGGATGGAGGAGAAACTGTTATAAGACATAACTGGGGGCTGGGGGTATAGCTCAGTGGCACAGTGCCTGCCTGGCAAGCTAGAAATTCCGAGTTTGATTCCTGGTAGGAAAAAAAAAACCAAAAAAACATAATTGGGCCAGGCATAGTGGTGCATACCTGTAATCCCAGCACTTGGTAGCCTGAAGCAGGAGGATTGCTGTGAGTTTAAGGCCAGGGTGAACTCACAGTGACATCCTATCTCAAAAAAAAAAAAGGCATAATTGGGCCAGGTGTGGTGGCATACACCTGCAATCCCAGCACTCAGGAGGCTGAGGCAGGAAGAGTGCCAAGAGTTGAAGGCCAGCCTGGGCTACATAGTAAGTTCAAGGTCAGACTGAACTAATGAGATCCTGTCTCAAAAAAAAGACCAAAATTTTAAAAAGATATAATTAGGATAAATGCCAAATTGAGTTTGTACATCAAAAGTGTTCTAATACTGGGCTGGGGATATAGCTCAATGGCATAAGCACCTGCCTGGCAAGCGCAAGGTCATGAGTTAAATTCCTGGCACCAAAAAAAAAAGTGTTCTATAGTGTTAAATTCCCTGTGACTAATAGTACTGTGGTTATATAAAATAATACATTTTTTAAAGGAAATACACACTAAGCCAGGCATAATGGCATGCATCTATAATCCCAGCACCTGGGAACCTGGCCAGCTTAGGGATTTAGCAAGACCCTGTCTCAAAATAAAAAGTAAAAGCAGGGTAGGTGTCTAGGACTATAGCTCAGTGTCAAGGCCCTCCTAGATTTAATTTCTAGTGCTTTAAAAACCAAACAAGCAAAACACTACAACATTAAGGAGTAAATGGTCATGTGTATACAACCTACTCCACATGGTGTAGGAACAGGAAAAAAACAAACACAACATATATATACATAAAAAAGAAGAGAGATAATAAATGATAATTAAATGATAAAAACAGATGAATGTAGGAAGACAGCAATGGGAATTTTATGCACTAATCTTGTAACTTTTCCGTCAGTTGAGAAGTATTACAAAATAAACACAAAAATAGAGAAATGTCAAAAAGAACATAAGTCTACCAGGCATGGTGGTGCACACCTGTAACACCAGCACTTGGGTGGCTGAGGCAGGAGAACTGCTGTGAGTTTAAGCATAGCCTGAGATACAGAGTGAGACCCTGTCTCAAAAAAAAAAAAAAAGAGAGATGGACTCTGGGCCTTACGACAGTTTCAGTGCTCAATCCATTTCTACTTCCCTTCTTACTGGCACTTCTGCATGCAATATATTGAAAAATTCAACCCAAACAATTATTTTTTCTGACAAATGATATAGCACATCAATCAGAGGATATTCCAGAAAGGGCAGTTTAATAACTTTATACTGTGAACCAAATTATTGAACAGAGGATTTTAAACAACTGATTCAGAAAGAAATTATACTCACTTCTTTTGGAGTATGATTATCAGCAATTCTCTGACCTTCAAAGAGAAACCTGAGTGAATTCATTGGAACTCCCTAAAAAAGGTTAAAAAAAAAAGTGTTTGTATATATATATATAGAGAGAGAGAGAGAGACAGACAGAAAGACAGAGAGAGAGAGAGAGAGAGAGAGAGAATGCATATACATATCCTAGAAGACACAGACAGAACTCTGATAAACAGAAAAAGCAAGCCTTAACAGATACACAGAACATAACCCTACACAGCTACTTCTATCCTAATTACTACGGATTGAGTACCAACTACTTACCAAGCCATTCACTATTTATCAAAACACTTACCGTTAAAAAAAAAAAGAGACAAGAACAAAATACTAAGCATGTACTTTACACACACAATTATAAATGTTTTTTGCAAACAACTCCAGTGTTACTGATTCCTCTTACTTCACCACGAGGGAACTTGAGGCTTACAGAACATTTACAGAGGCCACACAGCTAAGAATGCTAAGTCAAACCTGTTTCCAAGCCCATGCCTCTCACCACTAGTTCATTCATTATTCCAAGCATGAAACAAAATCAGGGAGAAACTGATGAACATCCTCACCAGCACCTAATTACACAAGCAAAAGTGGTTTTAGCCAGGCATGCATAATCCCAGCACTGAGGAGGCTGAGGCAAGAAGACTGTCCCTGAGTTCAAAGCCAGGGGTACACAGTGAGTTCAAGGACAGCCTGAACTACACAGCAAGACCTTGTCTTTTTTAAAAAATAATTAATTAAAACTTTAAAAATATACAAGGGCTGAAGATACAGTTCAGTGCAAAGGCTCTGGGTTCAATCTCCAGTACTGCAAAGTAGAAAGGAAGAAAGAGAAGACGGAAAGAGGAAAAGAAAGTTTTGCTCAATACATACTATATTAAGACTTCACTGTGTTTAAATAATGTTCCAAAAACATTAAAGAAATTAAAACCTTTTCTCGATATATATATATTATTACATAAGTATGTAAGACCATGAAAACTTACCCTTCACTTAATTTAAATTTTTCCCAAAATTATATTACTTAATAAAATGGCTAACAAAGGTAAAATATTCTTTATAGGATTTTTTGAAAAAGAAATACCATCTGATAATGCAATCTAAAGAAGATTCTATAGAAAGTACAACAGTAACACACAAAGACGTAAGAAGATTCTATGGACTTGAGTAACAGCCTCACGGGAAATCAAGTGCCTAACAGGCCCAGAGCCCTGAGATCAATCCCTAGCATCAAGGAGAAAAGTTTTAATAGAAATTAATCTATAAAATAAAAATGGTAAAGTCATCCCAACACTGAATTTATACCTTTACGATTTCTCATGGGAAGTGTTGTAAGATCACATAAATTAAATTTTGGATTCCTTGTTCAATTCCTATCATTATATGTTAAGTGGAAAAAACTATCAAGCCTTTATGAATTAAATATAAAAAGTTTTTCTAAAGACTGAAAATCCCTGGGCATGGCAGAGCATCCTAAAATCCCAGGACTATGTGAGGCTGAGGCAGGAGGATTGTAAATTCCAGCCCACCCTGCGCAGCACAGCCAAAACCCAGTCTCAAAATAAAAAAGGCTGGGGATACAGTACAGCACAAAGGCCCTGGGTTCAATCCCCAGTATCACAAAAGGCAGGGAGGAGTAGGAGAAGGAGATATTTAATCTTTGCAACATATTTTTAAAAAACAAAAGAAAAATTGAGTGAGTCTGTACAATGCCTCCTTGCAGTTTTTTTGTTTTGTTTTGTTTTGTTTTGTTTTTGTCTTTTTGAGACAGGGTCTGGCTGTGCTGTTCAGGCTGGCCTTGAGCTCACTTTGTAGCCCAGGCTGGTCTTGAGCCCAGCCTCAGCGTCCCAAGTGCTGGGACTATAGGCATGCACCACCATGCCCGGCACGTTAATATCATGCAGCACACATCTCTTCGATGTTTTTATTTCCTTTATTTGTGTGCTACTAATTTCAACTGCATGTACTGAAAAAACACTAACAATAATAATAGTGGGATATATTTATTGAGCATTTTTAGGCATCATGTTAACAGCTTTCTGTAGGCTACTTCGTTTCATCTTCATAAAGTAAGCACTACAATTTTTTAGTAACAGGGACAAAAGGACAGAGGTTAAGCAACTTGCTCCAGATCACAAAGCCAGGTGGCAAGAGAGTCCAAATATGCACAAAGCAGGCTAAAAGGACGTTAACCTAGCAAACCAGCTCAAAGACCGTAAGCTTTAAGGATTCAGTATTAATAAATTAGACTTCTACATGTATCTTTTTTTTTTGTTACCAGGAATCAAACTCAGGACCTGACGCTTGCCAGGCAGGCACTGTGCCACTGAGCTAGATCCCTGGCCCCTTGATGGAATATGGAATAAATAAACTTAACAGAAATCTGTAGTACTATGTATAAAGACTAATATTAGCACTTAAATTTAACATACAGCTGAGCACTCACTTATAACTCTGAGTTACTTTTGAGCCAGTTGCACATCTTAGGAATTCAAACTTTGAAATGGCCCACAAGAAAGCAAATGATATTACACAGAATATAACAAGATTAGAATTCTTCTTCCTTGAGTTCCTAATGGTGAAAATAATAAAACAGGATCAATTTTCTGGTAGATTTCAAAAAAGAAAAATGTATGGCAAAGCATAGTATTTAATATGAGAATATACAAACCTGTCTTTGACAGTATGATTCTTTGAGCTTCTTGAGATGTGTTGTCATTTTCACTTTGAAGTGAATCTCACTGCTATCCTAAGGAGATAAAAGAAAAACAATTATCCCTCTATGCATAAATATTTGCTTTGCTTGAACTAAATTCTCTAATTACACACCTAACAAAACTAGAAACATAAACTTTATCACCTATATTTTTCTACCAAAATACTTTTTACCATTCTTAACAGGATTTTTTTTTTTGGTACCAGGAATCAAATGCATTTGCCAGGCAGGCATTGTGCCACTGAGCTACATCCCCGGCCCCTTAACAGGATTTTAAAAACACTCTATTCACTGGGCATAGTGGCACACACCTGCAATCCCAGCACTAGGGAGGCTGAAGCAGGAGGATTACCTTGAGTTCGAGGCCAGCCTGGGTTACACAGTGAATTCAAGGCCAGCCTGAACTACAGAGCTGGACTCTGTCAAATAACAAACAAAAACATTGCTCAAAGTTGCTTTATATCCATTACAAAAGAAATTAATAATAAACAAACATAATCTGTCTTAGGTGTTAAAATTATCAATGTGAGCAGAAGTATGTATGTCAAAGAATGCATTCCTTCACTACTGTATATCCATTCCCCTCTATCAAGAGGCACCACCACAACCATTTAAAAGCAACTCACAACAAAAAGTAACCCCAGCCAACTGAAGAGCCATTAAGGTAATCAAATCTAGGTGAGAGGTGGTACCACAAAATATGAGATAAGGAACTTTTGCATTAGTAAAACAAGTAAGAACTGAATCAGGGGCTGGGGATATAGCTCCGCGGGCACAAGCACCTGCCTGGCAAGCTCAAGGTCCTGAGTTTGATTCCTGGTACCAAAAAAAAAAAAACTAAAACTGAATCAGTCCAACAGATTCATGGGACAACAGACTCTTCTCTCACCTAGACTGCCAAGCAACCACTGAGAAAAGATTGGCATTGAACACTGTAAAATCTCCAAGCTAACCCTTATGAATGTATTTCACATTCCCAAATATATATTACATGTTTCATACTTGGCATATTCTTTGGGGGGAGGGTTGAGACAGGGTCTTGCAATGTAGTTCACACTGGCCTCCAATTCACTCCAATTCACTATGTAGCCCAGGCTGGTCTCAAACACATGGTGATCCTCCTGCCTCAGCCTCCGGAGTGCTGAGATTTCAGGCGGGTGCCACCATGCCCAGCTCAGGATATTCTTGTTTGTGAATGTAAGTATGAAGAAAACTTTCTCTTTCCATGGAATAATAAACAGGTAAAATTTCTATAGCATACATCATATAATACACATTAAAATTACTTGGAGATGAATTAAAATAGCGAACAATGTTTTTTCTTTTAATATTTTCTTCTCTTTTTAAGAGAAAAAATTTTCTCCTACTCTTAGGATTAGGAGGCCCTTAAAAGCAAATTTTGACCCTATTCTTTAAAAGATGAATAAATTTGACTTAAAAGCATAAACCACCCAAATAGCAAGACACCTTAAGACATACCAGAGGAAATACTCGTAACGCATATAACAGACCAATATAAAGAACCACTACAAATTAATAATTTTTAAAAAGTAATCCACAGAGATTACATATAGATACATAGAGGATAGGAAACTGACAACCTAAAAGCCCATGTTACCTACATTCAACTAATTCTTCCTAAATATCAGTCTAGGGCACCATACCCAAACAAAAATTGCTTAACATGATGAAAAACAAAAATGCAGGAGCTAAAACTATATAATCCATTCAGGAAACCACAGATGCAAATCTTTGTCACCCTGGGTTAGGCAACTTAGTTATGACAGCAAAATCACAAACAAAAGAAGAAGTAAGTTTAATTCATCAAAAGTAAAAGCTGTATGGCCCAAAAGACACAACCAAGAAAGTGAAAAGACAACCTCCCACCAAAATTTGCAAATCACGTAAATGACAGGGGCCTACCATGCAGAATATATATATTAAGAACTATTACAGAAGGCTGCGGATATAGCTCAGTAGCACAAGCACCTGCTTGGCAAGTGCAAGGTCCTGAGTTCAATTCCCAGTACTAAAAAATAAAAAGAATTTATTACAACAATAAAAAAGACAACCCAACTTAAAAATAGGTAAAAGATCTGAATAGGTATTTTTCCAAAGAAAATGTACACATGGACAATAAATACATTTTAAAATACTCAACATCAGGCCTGGGGGTTTAGTTCAGTGGCACAGTACCCACCTGGCAAGTGTGAGGTCCTAAGTTCGATTTCTAGTACCCTCCCCGCCAAAATATAAAATAAAATAAAATAAAATAAAATAAAAGTGCTCAACACCATAGTTGTCAGAAAAATGCAATAAAAACCACAGTGAAGCCAGGTATGGTGGTACACACCTGTAATCCCAGCACCTGGGAGGCTGAGGCAGGAGGATCACCGTGCGTTCAAGGCCAGCCTGGGCTACACAGTGAATCCAGGCCAGCCTGAACTACATAGCGAGACCCTGTCTCAAAAAACAAAACAAAAACAAACAAAACCACAATGAGATACCATTTCATACTCACTACAATGACTATAATAAAAAAGACGGATTAAAAGTACTGACCAAAAGAATATGGAGAATTGCCAAGGGGAATGTAAAGAGCTACAGACCCTGCTGAAAACAAGTTTGGCAGTTCCTCAGGAAGTTAAATATATAGTCACAACAGTAGACCCAGCAATTTTATTCCTAGGAAACCAAAAACTTATGTCCACACAAAAACATATATGAATGTTCACATTATTAATAGCCACAATAGGGAAATAAAGTGTCATCAATTAATAAATGAGTAACAAATGCCTTCTATTCACACAGTGGAATATTGATCAGTCATGAAAAAGGAATGGGGTGCTAATATACGCTACAGTATGGATGAACTTTGAAAACATGCTAATAAAAGAAGCCAGACACAAAAGCCCACATATTCATTTATACACAACATCCAGAATGGGTAAATTCAGAGACAGAAAAAGCAGAAGAGCGGTTGCCAGGAGCTAGGGGAAGAGTGGGTGGGGAGTGGATGGACACAAGGTCTCTCTGGAGGTGATGAAATCTTCTTGGAATTAGACAGCAGTGAGGACTGTACAACCTTGTGAATATAACAAAGCCACTGAATTCTATTTTAAAGTGGTACATTTAAGAAGCCGGAGGTTTAGCTCAGTGCTGCAACAAATGCCTGACAAATAAGAGGTCCTGAGTTCAATTCCCAGTATCCTCTATTCCACTAAATAAATAAATAAAGTGGTGCATTTGAGCTGAGGGTGGTGGCACACGCCTCTAATTTCAGCCTTGCATAGGCTGAGGTAGGAGGACTGCTGGTCAGTTTGTACTACACAGTAGTGAGTTCCATACTAGCCTGAGCTAGTCAGTAAGATCCTATTAAAAAAAAAAAAAAAAAAAGCTGGGCATGGTACTACACACCTATAATCCCAGCAGCACTGTGGAGGCTGAGGCAGGAGGATCACCTCAAGTTCAAGGCCAGCCTGTGCTACACTGTGAATTCAAGGCCAGTCAGAACTACACAGAGGTCCTATATCCAAAAAAAAACAGAACAGAAAAGTGGTGCATTTGATGGTTATTGTTCACTGTCTCTTCTTAAAAAGTTTTTCAAAATAAGACAATGACAGATTAATGGGAAAAGGATATGAATACACAATTACTGTTAGACTACAAACATAGAAGACAAAAATTACATGTTATTCTGCCTAGTAAGTGTCAAATCCTACATTCAATTACCGGTACAAAAAAAAAAAACCCTACATGTTATTAATAATCACAGAAATGCAAAATAAACAAAACGTTTTATCTATGATATAGGCACAAAATTAAAGACTGGTACCCCCCCATGTCTAGGGGAAGTGGGGAGCTCGTACTTGTGGGCTTTGATGGAGCAAGACCAACGTCCCACTACTGTAATTCTTTCATACTTAAAAAACTGTGATGGCTCATTCCTCCAACAGTCTTCAGCTTACCTTAAGTCACACGTCAGAAAGAGTCAGCAAGAAACAGAGGATTGTCTCTAGGGGACATAGACTGGAGATGGAAGGAGAAGGGCAGAGGGAGGGACACAGAGTCAGGCAAAGGACACAGGCTCCTCTGTTTAATGCTGGCGCTGGCCTTACCAAGGAATAGTGTTTTCCACACTTGTCCATGAAGCATGACAACCAACAATAAGTTTCCATTTGGAAAAATTAAAGTGATCTAAAGCTGTCTAGCAAAGTAATTTAAACACTGTATCAGCCACTTTTACCTCCAACAGAAGCATGCATAATTGATAAAAATGCCATTTTTAATTAACCTGCCTTTCTTAAAACATTATTTTCCCTGTGTGTAAGAAACTATCCCCACACTGGAAGAAGAGTCAAAGAAAAGAAATAAGGACACTCACCTGTCCGATGACTTTGAGTTTAATGTATTCCCCTTCCTTCTTATCCCCCAAGTCCTCAGTTGAAGGTTTTGCCTCCTGAAAGAAAAGCACAGATCAAGCCAGAAGCTCAACAGGACTCCAACAGTTGGGGAAGTAATAACAAGAGTCAACAAAGGGGACCACATCAGATTAAAGCTTCTACACAGCAAGGAAACAACCAACAGAGTGAAGAGACAGCCAACAGAAGGTGAGAAAATCATTGCCAAATAATCTTCCAACAAAGGATGAGTATCTAGAATATGTAAACACAAAAAACTTAACACCAAAAAATCAAATAGCTTCATCAATAAGCAGGCAAATGAGCAGACACTTCTTAAAAGAAGGGATACAAAGGCCAATAAGCATATGAAAAAATGTTCAGGCCAGGCATAGTGGTGAATGCTTATAATACCAGCACTTGGGGCTGTGAGACAGGAGGATTGCAACTTCAGTGTCGGCCTGGTCGACATGAGTTCAAGGTTAGCCTGAATGGTATATACCAAGACCTGTCTCAAAAAAAAAAAAAGTTCAACATCTTTAGCCTTTAGGGATATGCAAATCAAATCTACACTGAGATTCTTTCCTGTGGTTATCACCAAGACTACAATAAACAACATATGCTGCTGGGGAAGGGGAAGAGTGGGGTTGGGCAGGAACATTTCTACACTGCTAGGGGAATGAAATGAGGCCAACCACTATGGAAATCAGTATGGAGATTGCTCAAAAAACTAGAAATACAGCTACTATGTGCTCCAGCTATACTATTCCTTGGCACACATCCAAAGAAGTTAGTACCAACATGTTACAGGGGATACACGCATACCCAACTTGGTACAAAACAGCCAAGATAGGAAACCAGCCCAGGTGCCCTCTATAAAAATCAATTCAAAGTGGATCGAAGCTGGGTGTGATGGCGCATGCCTGTAATCCCAGCACTCAGGAGGCTGAAGCAGGAGGATCCTTGTGAGTTCAAGACCAGCCTGGGCTACAAAGTGAGCTCAAGGCCAGCCTGAACTGTATAGCCAGACCCTGTCTCAAAAAGACCAAAAAAAAAAGCGGATTGAAGACCTAGGTATAACACCTAAAACAGAAGAAAACACAGGGAAAGCACTATAGGCCAGCCTGGACTATAGTGAGAACCTGTCTCAAAAACCAAACACAAGTACATCAAATTAAAATTTAAAAGTTTCTGAACAGCAAAGGAAAACAAACAACAGAATAAAAAGACAGCCTACAGGACTGGAGAAAATCTTTGCCAGCTATCCTTCAATAGGGGATTAATAGCTACAATGTATAAAGAACTCAAAAAACTTAACACCAAAAAAATGAAACAGCCTGACCAATAAATAAGCAAATGAATTGAACAGCTACTTCTCAAAAAACAGACAGGCAGTAAGTCCATGAAAAAAGATTCAGCATCTTTAGCTATTAGGGAAATACAAATCAAAACTGCACTGAGATTCCATCATCAAGAGTACAAACAGCAGTAAGTGCTGGTGACAACTAAGGGTTGGGGTTGGGAGGACCCTTCCACACCAACAGTAGAAATATAAATTAGTACAACCACTATGGAAATCAGTGTGGAGGTTACTTTAAAAACTGAAAATGGCCCAGGGATGGTGGCATGCACTTGTAATCCTAGCACTCTTGAGGCTGAGCCAGGAGGATCAAAAGTTGAAGCCCAGCCAAGGCTTCAAAAGTTGAAGGCCCAGCCTATCTATCCACAGCAGAATGGGTAAAGAAAATGGATACCATGGAGTATCATTCAGCTGTAAGAAGAATGAAATTATGTCATTTTTGGAAAATGGATGGAATTGCAGATCATCATATTAAGGGAAATAAGCCAGACTCCAAGATTCAGCGTCACTGTTCTCCCTAACGTGGAATCTAAAAAAGATGACATGAAAATAGAAGGAAGACTATTATTAGACAACAATATGTGAATAAGGGAAGGAGAGAAGGAGGGATAAGAGAGAGTATTAATGGGGGGTTGGGTATGATCAAAATATACTACACCATAGAAACCATAGAAATATGTAAAATTACTTGGCATTTATTAATAAAAATGTATCTTTTAAAAGTTCTCATGTTACTTTACTCATTTATGAATATCTATTACTTCCACTCAGCATACAAAATCTGTACCAAGAGCATTTATTTTCCTCCCCAGTCAAGCAAAGATGATCCCAAAGTCAACCACTCTCCCAAACACTCATTTACCCAAAGTCAAGAAAGGCATCTCTTTCATTACCATACCCCAGTGTGGGATTTGATACAGCTTTACCATGCATCAAAAGCCCGATGGACTTTTAGAAACCAACTGTCAGTCCTGTCCTCTCCCTCCGTCCATCCTGTCCCCACCCTACGCTGCGTTTTGTATTCAGTAGGTCTGGAGCAGGGGGATAATTTGTTTGTAACAAGCTACCAGGTGCCTGGATGCTGCTGGCCAAAAAACAACCTGGAAACCACTGCCCTACAGTCAACTGTGCTTGGCCAGAGGAAGTGCATCCTTTGTGAATTCTTAGCCAAACACGCTCAGTTGAAGATTATCCTCTGATTTCCTAACGCCTGTATTCCAGTTATAGAAGTGCACCAAGATATATAAATTAACCACAAAGCACAAGCAAAAGCTATTTAGAAATTAAAATCAAGGGCCAGGGATATAGTTCAGGGGCATAAGCACCTGCCTGGCAAGCGCAAAGTCCTGAGTTCAATTCCTGGTACCAAAAAAAAAGAAATTAAAATCAAATAGGAAGGTACCGGCCTAATATAGTCAAAACAAATCCATTTTACAGCATCTTTTATTTTAAACTATAAACGATTATAAGTTCAAGAGATAAAGGCTGGCTGAAAATAAAAATATTAGGGGAATTAATCTGAAATCAGGGAAAAAAAAAAAAAGCTCAGAGTAAGAAGGAAAGCGTTGTATGCCTGTAATCCCAGCAGTCGGGAGACTGAGGCAGAAGGATTGCTGAGAGCTTCAGGACAGCCTGGGCTTCATATTGAGTTCAAGGCCAGCTGGAATCACATCCCCTGCCTCCAAAAAAAACAACTAAGGTAAGAAAGAGGAGATCCAAGAAGACAAGAGAAGGATTACAAAATAACTTCAAACAAAGCTTTTATAAATGAAAAGAGGAAGGAGGATTAAAGGGAAGGTAGGGAAATGACGGGAAAAAAAAGCAGCAATGTGTATCATGTATAGGTACAAAGTTCCTATGATGAATGTCACTGTGTACATCTAAAATGTACCAATAAAATTTTTTAAAATGCAAAAAAATTTCAAATGATGTACTGAAAAACAAATGAAGAGGATGTATTAGTTGATGCGATTTCATCATAAAACATCTCAAGAATAATTTAACTTTTTAATGACGAAGGGGGGAAAAGGACTGTGATTGCTAATGAACAACAACTGATGGTCAGCTTATGATCCCCAGCCGTACTGAGTACATGTGGTGAGGGGTGAGGGGTGTGGGAGGCTCGCCCGAGGATGGCTACCATCAGCTGAGAGACAAAAATGGGAAGGGATAATGAATTTCTCCTGTTGGTCTGAGTTAGGTGCTCGGTTTTAATAAAAGGCAACTGAGAGGCTGCAGTCCCAGAGACTGTAAGACCCCTGATCCCAGAGTTTTGCCTCTCCTGCTTTTCTCATCTCTTTTACCTCATCCGCAGGCACCTCGTTCTTGGGACCTGTCACCACAGTTAATACCAACAACAAAATATTCTGGAGCATTCAGGAGGCTAAGGCAGGAGCACTGCCGGGAGTTTGAGGCCAGCCCAGGCCTTCAGACCCTGTCAGCAGAAGAAGGGACCACCACCACCCCCACCACCACCACCACCCCCACCTCCCTGGCAATTTTCAACAACAGTGTGCTAAAAGGCATTTTTCCCCCATCTGCTACACCTCACTGTCACCAAAATATCCACTAATTTACATATATACCTTTTTTTATTTTTACTAATTCCAAAGAGTTAATCCATCTCAGTAAAAATATAAACACTTTACCAGTAAAAAAAAAAAAAAAAAAAAAAAAAAACCCAGCCAATTCCTGGGTATATCTCATGCCAGTAATTTAAAACCACTAAATTCTTTAAAATTCAAAAATTAGCACAGCAAAGCTGGGCATGAGAGTGCACTACTGTAATCCCAGGCTGAGGTAGGAAGATTGCTGCAAGTTTGAGACCAGCCTAGGCTACACAGTTCAAAACCAGCAGACGGATGGACAGATGGATGGGCAAACATAATAAACTAAAAATAGCTTTTTATTTAAGATATAGTCTACCGGGAGTGGTGGCGCACGCCTGTAATCCTAGCACTTGGGAGGCAGAGGGAGGAGGATCGTTGTGAGTTCAAGACCAGCCTGGGCTACAAAGTGAGCTCAAGGCCAGCCTGAACTGCATAGCGAGACCCTGTCTCAAAAAGACCAGAAAAAAAAAAAAAAGACATAGTCTACAGCAGTGATGGTGAACCATTTAGAGCTTTTGATGATAACTGACACCCTGCTGAGGTGCATGGGCCACAGCTTCACCACCACTGGGCTAGAGTCTGAGGAAATGCTTAGATATCAGAACTGACTTCATTAGTACAAATCTTTGCCTGTTTTTCATTCTGCAGTGCTTTCAACATTTGCTGACTACTGAACATTATGCAGCAGGCAAAAGTAACCCTCAAATACAGTCTCACCACCACATCCCTGTACATTTTATTCATAATTAACAACTGCTTCTTCCTTTAAGTATCTAGAGTGCAGAGATGGCTTATTCCCTTCAGTGAAGAGCAATAAAACATAAGCAAGCCTCTGTTCTCTTCACCTGGAAGGAGGAGGTGCCGAAAAGCTCTGTTAAAGTTAATAAGAGCAGGGCCGACCCCTCCCTAGCTGCAGTACATCAGCACAGCACCAGTGATACTGGCCCAGTGTTTTGCAGGAGGCCAGCTATGCTATACAGATGCTCCAAGAAAAGGAATGCTTCTCCTCCACTGATCCACCATCCTCAGGGCTTCAGGACTCTTTTCCCAAAGCAGTTTCCCTGAGCGCAAACTAAGAACAAAAGCACAAAGAGTTTCTAAAAGTTTAGAACCAAATTGCATAGGACTGTGTTTAGTACTTCCATCACTACATTCAATTCTGATTTTTTTCTCACTAACTTTACAAACACAGCAATTCTACTAAATTGGACTATATGCCATTCTGTTAAACTGGAACATTTGCTGCTCCCTGAATACGTCCATCTTCAGCCCCTTATGACCTGTTTCCTTTCCCTGGAATGGATATATACGTACATACATATATGTGTGCACATACATATATATATACACTTTTTATTTATATATATTTATTTTTATATATTTTCCATCCTCTCTCACACTCTCTCAAGTCATCCCAGTATATCTACTTCTCAAATCAATGTCCAGTATCCTAAACACTCTTCTAGGAACCATAGCAACCTTCACCATTATCCTCCATTAATGCTTCTATCTATAATTTACTGCATTCTATGTTTTATGGCATTTATTCCTCACTTAAAACACACCCTCCCAACCTGACTTCCCTAGCTGTTCTCAAACTTTCTTCATCACTGAACTTCTTACAAGAATACTCAGCATTTCCTACTCCACCTTCACTGTCAACTCAATGTCACCTGGTCTACGCCTCACCATTCATTTCCAGGTGGACTCCTTACTGCTGAAGCCATGGGACACTCATCTTTATTTGTTTTTATTTTTGTCTTTGAAACAAGGTCTCACTATATAGCTTAGGCTGGCCTTGAAATCACTATGTATCCCAGGCTGGCCTCAAACTTCTAGAGATCCTCCTGCGTCAACTTCCCAAGTGCTGGGATTACAGGTATGTACCACCATGTTTGACTCTCTAGAGCTCATCACTTTTTAGCTCTATAAAAACCAGATACTGGTGACTCCTTCCTGCACAGCCCCACCCCTTTTGGCTTCTAAAATTCCATGGTCTCATCATCTCAGAAATTTTCTTAAATGCTGGTCTTCCTCTGAATTGCTGGTCTTCAATCCTTTGCTGTTTTCTCTGCCGCATGGTCTTCAATCCTTTGCTGTTTTCTCTGCCGCATGGGTGACCCATGACTCGAGCTCTCAAATACCACTGACTCACAATCATTCCCTTCAATGCGACAGCTTGATGGAGTTCTACACTCATTTATCCAAGTCCCTGAATACCTCTACTTGCATATTCCTGACTACCTCAAGGTGAAAGCGTCCAAAACAATGCATTACCTCAAACTCCTCTGTTAGTTTTAACTCCTCTTCCTGAAAACCACATTCAAAACAAACTATAGGGCGGGCTTAGAGGTAAAACATATGCTTAAGAGCATATGGCAAGGCCCTGGGTTTAATTCCTAGCACTACAAAACAAAATCAAAAAACTACAACTCCTCTTGGATTCCCAACTACAATAAATACCATATACTCACCTGCCCACAACAGACACGTAGAGTCATCTTTGGCCTTTTTTCCTCTCTAAAATTTCATACTTCAATCATTCATCATTCTGATTTGGGGGTTGAGACAGAGTCTAACCATGCAGCACAGGCTGGCCTCAAACTCTAGGGAATCCCCTGTGTCAGCCTCCCAAGTACTGGGATTACAGCCCAGCTTCTGATAATTCTTAATGGCCAATCTCATTCTCTCCATTCCATTGTTCTTAGTTCAGGCCCTTGGTGAGCACTAACATTACAGGAACCACATCAACAGACACCCCGCCCTGTCTTGTTCCTTTCAAGTCTCCAATGCCACCAGAGCTATCTTCCTCAAATTAACCTGGTCTGATCAAAATCTTCAAGGTGAATTCAAGCTTCTTCACTGACACACTGGTTTTTCATGTTCTCGTCCTTCCTCACAATCAAACTTTACCCTCCTGGCTCTACTCACAAGTATGCTCTCCTCCAGCCATAATAAACTATCTACAGTTCCCTGAACATGCACCCTCTGCCTAATCCGAAGTATCTCTGTGCATGCTGACCTTCACTGCTTGCAATGCACTTTTCCTTTTACTCCCCTTTCAAGACCACTCAGACATCACTTCCAACAGAAAGATTCCCTGGATAACATGTTCACACACTGATGACTTTTGTCAGTTATAACCATCTGTTAACAAAGCTATCTCTCCTCTAAACTTGTTTTACTTGCCTTTGTATTTCTGGTCAAAGACAGAGGCTGGTACTTTGAAGATACTCAATATGCCTGTTAAATAAATTAATGTTTTCTGTGACAAGTTGGTATCTTTTGGATTCCCTCCAAGTTTACCAAGTTTTGGGAGGGACCAAGTTTTTTCACCTGCATAATCTATAGTACCAGGCAAATACTAAGCAATTATTAAATGTCCACGAATTAATAAGCTCGCAGCACTGTTTTCTACCAAAAAATCTTACTCCTATTTCATACTTCTGTACACAACAGTCAGTGTAAGCAAAGATCTTTTCAGTTTTTGGATTCAGTGCTGGGAATAAGAAATAATTCACTTCAATTTCACAAGAATATGTGGATACCTGCCGGGCGTGGTGGTGCACACCTGTAATCCCAGCACTCGAGAGGCTGAGGCAGGAGGATCGTTGTGAGTTTGACACCAGCCTGGGCTACAGCTACAAAGTGAGCTCAAGGCCAGCCTGAACTGCATAGCGAGACCCTGTCTCAAAAAGACCAAAAAAAAAAAAAAGTGGACACCTGCATTTCAAATTTCCAAAAATAAGCTGCCCCCTTCCCTAGGACTCCATCTGAATGATCTTATCCTCCTCTGAACCAATGTGCTAACAGACACTTGCGCTATTGTACTCGTTTAATCACCTCATACCTATTTAATGCAGTCATCCAGCTTTTCAGTGCCATCTTTTTCCTCTGACAAACTAGCCTGAAAAATGAGAAGACCCTGGACAAAAAAGCCAGAGTTTGTCTCCAATGATCTCTTTTGTAGGCCTTTCTCTCCTCTTTACAAAAAAAAAAAAAAAAAAGCAGTAGCCCACACAAAATAGTATGGCACAGTGGTCACAAAACAGTGCAAGTATTCAGCTCTGTCTGGGATAGTAACTCATCAAAGAAAAGACAATTCCAGAGAAGGCTACTAGATTTGCTAGAAAGGGAACACAGCCCCGGAGCAGAGGAAACTGGTATTGGAAAGAAAAGTAAGTATACACAGAAGATCAAGGACAAAACTGAAGCAGGCAAGGTTGCACGTGACTATAACCCCAGCACTGAGGCTGAGGCAAGAGTGCTCCGAGTTGGAGGCCAGCCTCGGCTAGTGAGTTCATACCAGCCTGCACTACAAAGCAAGACCCTATTTCAAAAAAAAAAAAAAAAGGGAACTGAAAACCTCCAGGTCTTTAGGTATGAGCAACCCAGAGACTGAACTCTCTAGCAAAGTGGTAAACAAATTTAGTAGGTATATACCAACTTTACTTTCCAAGACAGAACAGCTTAGAAATAGATGGCTGGGTCTGGAAAGAGAACTAGACTAGAACTAAAGACTGTCTAGCCCGGCGTGGTGGCACACACCTGTAATCACAGCACTCAGGAGGCTGAGGCAGGAGGATCACTGTGAGTTCAAGACCAGCCTGGGCTACAAAGTCAGCTCAAGGCCAGCCTGAACTGCATAGCGAGACCCTATCTCAAAAAGGGAAAAATAAATAAATAAATACTGCCTAAAAACACAAAACTAATAATAGTAATTTCCTATTTTAAAGAATCACCATTAGCCAGGCACAGTAGCACACACCTATAACCCCAGCACTTGGGAGGCTGAGGCAGGATTGCAACTTCAAGTCCAAAGTGGGCAACTTGGCAAAATGAAAAATAAAAAGGGCTGGGGATGTAGCTCAGTGGTACAGTGCCCCTGGGTTTGATCCTTAGTAGCACAAAAATATATAAATAAATAAATCACAATTTCAAGAAATTTCAAAACAGATATGCTAAAGATATCAAGAAAAATTATCTACAACCACCTCAATATCCTAGAAGTAATAAAGAATTCATCTTGGATATAAAGTTACCAGGTGTATTATTTAGTGAAGTAAAGATCTAGAAGGTATGCAAAAATACCATAAAAGAAAAACTTCCATGGCAATAAACCTTCCCTCAATAATAAAACAAAATTAAGGGGTCAGAAAGAGGAGAACGACACTTGCCAGTTCACGTTTTTGAGGCAACCTTCCAATTCTAGCCCTACAACAGTGCCGAGAACACAGTCATACTTAATTAATATTAGCTGAATGACTATATCTGGCTAACCACTCCTTTGGGGGAAAAAAAAAAACCTTTTCAACAGCTATCCAAAAAAAAAAAGAGAGAGAAAAAAACACCGGGCATGGGGTGCACACCTGTAATCCCAGCACTCGGGAGGCTGAGGCAGGAGGAATGTTGTGAGTTCGAGACCAGCCTGGGCTACAAAGTGAGTTCAAGGCCAGCCTGAACTGCATAGTGAGATCCTGTCTCAAAAAGACAAAAAAAAAAAAAAAAAAAAAACAACAGCTATCCAGTCAACAGGCTGGGCATTACAGGAAAAAGAAAAAAAAGATGAATATCTGGCTCTCAAAAAAATCAGGCAGGCAACCCGTTTGGGAACCCTCCTGTCTCTCAGGAACTATTCCAAGTCCCCACTCCTTTCCCCCAATATTAAAAAAAAAAAAAAAAAAAAAAAGTCTACAGGAGAAAGATATTTATAATGCAAATAATTGTAATCTAGCAACATCCTAACTGTTATGGGGAGAGGCTAAAATTTATCATGCTATATATGAAAAAATGCTTTACAGTTCTGAAATGTGAACTACTCAACTAACCTTAATGAGTACTCTAATCACAACAATATTGTCATATTGCTTTGAAAGGAGGACTCTCACACATACAAACTCATTCGGGATTGAACCCAGCCTGATCTTCTCACCTAGCTACATCCCTAGCACTTATTTTTTTGAGACAAGGTCTTGTTTTAAGCAATACTTTGAAGTGTTTTATTATAATCTGCTTGTAAAATCCACTAGCAGCACCTCATGTCTATAAATCATTGTTCCTGTAGGGCATGGAATGCCTAAGGTACACATCACTACATGCTCAAGGAATAGCTACAGTTTAACATACTGGTTCTACCATATAAATAGGATACATAATTATGAATTTTAACATACAGTTCATCATATTCTCTTGCAACCCCAAGCTAAGTTACTAAAATCAGTAAATATCAACCACAGGGAGCTATAAAAAAAAATACAGGGAGCAATGGTGACAGAAAAAATACGACATAGCAGATTAAAGAAAACTGCAAATTCTGATACTCATTGAAAAATGGAGTCTAAATGTCTTCTGCTGGAGTCTGGACTGGCCTTAGGGATTTGACTGACCAACCAACAGAATACATCAAAGACTAGCTCCTAACAGCCTTGTTATTTCCAGGACCCAGGTTCACATGGAACATACTCTGCAAAGCCCGAGCTGCCATAAATCTCAATACCCTGGGGTCTCCAGACAGACTACTCAGTGTGAGACTATGAAGAGCCAATCCGCCTCACTCCCCCACCCGCAGCTGGTCAAGACCCAGTCATCTGAGAAAACCCAGCTGAGGCCCTCTCACCATGGGCAGAACTAAGTCCAGCCACAAAGTCCTGCCTAAACTACAGTTATGAGCAAAGCAAAAGATGGCTGGTTAGGTCATTAAATTTTGATGTTAGGGTACAACAGATACTAGAATTATATAATGCTTCCAAATCCCTGACAAAAAGAAACCATCACTCATCTCTCTCTGGAGCGGGGGTGGGCTGAAGGAAACTTGTCATCACAGATGCAGTTATAGTAAAGCAGGTCAGTCATCCAATTCCTACAATTAACAGACCTGAATCGAAGAGCTGTGTCCAAACAGACTTTGATGATGTGGTATTTAAAAGAAACACTATAAAATCAGAAACAGAGCAGGAAGGGAAACATTTATACAGATTACCCTTACCTTTTTGATAGCAAGTTTCTGGTTCTATGTAAATGCTTTGTTTTATATAAGGTGAGATTACAGGCTAAAGGAGAAAAATCAGGTAACGATGGGTTTTAACTTTTTTGGGGAGGGACCATGTACCCCAATAAGAGCTACACCCCCCTAAAAACCCCAGAAAAAAAAATCCCCCACAAATTCTCACGAAACACTCCACACAAGTTCAGTATATCCTCAACCCTCAGACTCTACTGGCTTTCGAATTACAACCTGTTTTAGATAACGGTCCACAAACCCACTACACAATGTTGAGACTGTTAAAACTGTAAAGTATTTCACTCAAGCTCCAAAAATAAGTCAATGGTGAATCAGCAATTAAAACTTGTATGAATCTAATGTCCACCTATTTTAACATGAAATTAATATCCCTATTGTAGCAACAAACAATAGACTTCTGAGAGTAGCCTCAGAAAATACATCACTCTTAAGTTTATCTTCTGAGGATAGTGACTCAGTCTCACGCTGCTGAACACAGTAATTTGGGATTCTTGCTCTCACTTGTAAACCTCTTAAAGGATTCAGCTTCTGATCTCTTTACATCTTAGTACCCAACACTAAACTTGTTCTGGGCCCTAACAGTAATCAATAATGGTGCTGCTCGATCAGCCTACCAACAGTTCTCAAATCTTATATGCTCGTTAGACTGACAAGCTTAAAAATTGTTTAGAATCTCAAAGCTTCTGTAAAATTGACTGTAATTATTGATATTTAGAGTATTGAACACTGAAACTGAGAAGTGTTTTAAATATTCTTTTTTAAAATGACAATAAACCCAGTAGATGTTAACAACATTTTATTAATCTTCTTCAAAACAAAATTAGTGAAAAGAGTGGCACTATTTCACATGTTTTCAAATCCCTTTCATGTTTGGCTCAATAAAAAGCAGCTGGATTGTCACATCTGTTTCTACACTTCAATCTGTTGGGACATCACAGGTCATGTTAATTTCTAGAAAACTTCACTGAACATCCAGGAAATGAGAGGAGGAAGGAAGGAAGGAAGGAAGGAAAGAAGGAAGGAAAGGAGGAAAAGAAGAAAGGAAGAAAGGAGGAAGGCAAGCAAACAAGCCAGCCCGCCCTAATATTAACAAATTATTAACATGCGAACAGTTCTGGCCTCAGAGACCCCCTGAAAAGAATGTTTGTCTAGGTTCTTTACTTCTCTCTTCACATACTCCTAAATGACCTGCCTTCAAACTAAAGCAAAAATAATCCTACAACTTACTTTCTAGTTCTTTCTAGATACTGCTCTTTCACCAAGCTTTCACAAATATATGTCAACATGCTTTCCCCTACCTACTTTTGAGCATCAAAATAAAAAGCTGATACAACTAAGCATTTACAGCTGTTCTTTCCTCCCTGGTAAAAAGGAAGTAACTGTCTTGGGAAGACACTTATAATACCATTCCCATTCCAATTTGGGACTTAACCTAGACTGTTAGTAAGTAAATCCATCCAAAACTGATTGTTAAAAAAAAAAAAAACTAATTTAGATTACGCTAAGTTTTAAAAATATGAGTATACATTTTGTACAATAAAAATCCACAAAAAACCTCTTGCTCTCACGAGGTGGTACAAAACTGGGTTAAAAGCCAAGGGAATTAAGTGTGTTAAATTTAAAAGCTCAAGTACATCCTGGAGTTGAATGAAAAACAATTTCCCGAGTAACGATCACTAAACACGTAAAAGATCCAAAACTACTTTAAAGGCCGGGGACATAGATCAGCGGCACAGCGACTGCCTGGCAAGCATGAGGTCCTGAGTTCGATTCCCAGTTCCAAACAAAAAACAAAGAACAAAACTACTTTAAAAACTTACAGTCGTAAAACAAACAAAAGACAGACAAAAACCTTACGAACTAAAAACTATCCATAAATATAGTTAACTAGAACAGGATGAGGAAAACTTCAGGGAAAATCTATCAGTCCTGACCGATGCAAGTGCCAAGCAAATTCTTAACACTGACCCTGAGATGAAGCACGCTGCCATTAACAGGCAGCATCTGCAAAGGTTCTGCAACTGCTCTGCACGCACAGTTTTCCTATCCTTTTCCTCAAAAGTACAGTCCCGGGCATCTTCGACTTAAAGCTCAGATAAAATTCTTTTGTTACTCTAACAGTTCAGTCCTACTTTGTTTCTCGGTTATTCTGGGCGCTCTCTTACAACTGGAGAGTGGATGAGCCAATCCTGAGTAAGAAACGACAAAGTAGAGAAAGGAGGCGATAGCCCCGCGCTCCAGCGGCCCGAAAGGCGGGCGGGCCCGGCTGCTCCCCGAGCGCCAGCAGCGCGGTCCGGGCTCCCGGGACACGGCCGGCGTCGCCCTCCCGCCCTCCCTCGCGAAGAACCGCAAAGCGGAGTCCAGGCGCTTTGGAGGGCCACTGGGCCTCCCGGCCGCGGTTCTCTCCCGTTACATAACCGGGCCTAGGGCTCTGCTTCTGCACTCAGTCCTCTGCGGGGAGGCGGACCGCTTCCCCGGGGGTCCTCCGAGGAGGCGGAAGCCGCGATCGGCAGCTGGGGACCCGGGAGAAAGAAGGGGACGACGCAAGGGCGGCCGCCGCGACGGGGGCACTGAGCCGGGGTGCCGGCGAACCCGGCGGGGCAG
>NW_004955457.1:12528743-12539253 GCF_000276665.1 Chinchilla lanigera | reverse complement strand
CGCCCCTCCCCCGGCCTCCATCCCGGCCCCGGCCGAGGGCAGGGGTCTTGAGGACCGCGATTCTGGCCACCTCTGCCAAAGGCTGCCAGCCAGTACCTGATCAGACATGGTGACTGCGGCTTCCCCCGGGTCTCCGCACAGCAGCGGCCTCCGGGCGGCAGAACCTCTCTCGCTCCGGCGTTTACAATCCCTTCTCCCTGCCCCACAGCACAACACCACCGCGGCAGCAACTTCCGCTACGCCTGGCGTCACTTCCGCTGCGCGCAGGGGGCGGGACGGCGACGCGCGGAGAGGGGAGGCGGGCGGCGAAGCGCCTGCGCGTGCCTGGGTCTTGTGAACGCACTGCAGTGGCTGAGCGAGGGGCCGTGGACCTGTCAGCTCCTTGAGAGAAGGCCTGGGCCTCGGCCTGGGCCTGGACCTGGCCCTGGCCGGCACAGGCCGCCTCGCCCCATCGTGTTCGGATCCTTGCTGGCCGCCTGGCCTCCTCCCTCCCACATTTTGCTGGTTTCGGAAAGGCAGCCGAGGTACTTCTTTGTCTCCTCTCAGCCTGTGTCGAAAGCTCGCCTTTCTTCCGCTGAAGCTAACATTTCGGTTAAGCGCCCCCAGCAGCACGCGACTTGAATACAACCACAACAAAAAACAACGACCCCTCTGGACGCAGTATTCATGGCTATCGACAGAAAGATGCTGTTGAAAGTTGTCAATTCGTGGGGAGGAGAAGCTAGCAAACTCTAAAATTGGTGGATGTGGATTTAAAAGTGATCGAAGATGTTTTTAGAGCACAGTGGTCCTCCTGGCACAAGCTTGGGAGATAAAGATATAAGCAGTGCAGAAATAAGTCAATAAACGCTAACATTTACTTTAACCAGAATGCCAAGAAAATTCTGTATTGAAAGAACAGGTTTTTTCAACAATTAGTATTGAGACGACTGGATGTCTACACACAAAAGAATGAACTTGGGTTTCTACCACCACGACACACAAAATTAACCTAAAATGGACTGAAAGTGTGTATGTAAGAGCTAAAGTATGGAACTCAGGAGAAAACACAGACAAATCTTAATGACTTGGATGAGATGATAGCTTCTTAGCTATTACACCAAAAGGACAAGCAACCTGTGAAAAATTGAAAAATTGGCCGGGCGTGGTGGTGCATGACTGTAATCCCAGCACTCCAGGCTGAGGTGGGAGGGTTGCTGAGAATTCGAGGCCAACCTGGGCTACATAGTGAGTTCAAGGCCAGCCTGAACTACATAGGGAGACCCTGTCTCAAAAAGAAAAAAAAAAAAAAACCGAAGTTTTTATCAAAAATCTTAAACTTGTCTCTAGTGTTCAAAAGATAACTTTAATGAATAGGAGAAAATATTTCCAAATAATATGTCTGGTAAGGATCTAATATTTAGACTATAAGAGAATACTGTAACTTAACAAAAAACAATTTAAAAGTGGGCAATAAACTTGAATTAACATTTCTCCAATGGGGATATACAATTGGACATGAAAAACAACTTCATAGTCTATAAAGAAAGGCAAATTAAAATGACAAGAGTATACCACTGTAACCCACTAAGATGGCTCTTACAAAAATGATAATAACTGTTAATGAGGACATAGGGGAATCAGAACACTCTTACACGGGTAGTGGCAATATAAATAATGCTTTAGGAAACAGGCTAGCAGTTCCTCAAACTGTAAAACATAAGTAATCATATGACTCAGCAACAATACTCCTAGCTAAATAGGCAAAAGAATTGAAAACACATATCCACACCAAAATATGCGTGTAAATATTCATGGCACCATTATAACAAAAAAGGGAACAACACAATTGTTCAGGAACTGATAAATGAATAAACAAACTATGATATACACATACAATAAAACATTAAGCTATAAAAAAGAATGAAGGCCAAGTGTGGTGACACCCGCCTGTAATCCCAGCACTCAGAAGGCTGAGAAGGGCAGAAAGATTACCCTGAGTTCAGGCCACCTTGGGTTACATAGTGAGTCCAGGCCAGCCTGCACTACGTAGCAAGACCCTGTCTCAAAAAAAAAAAAAAAAAAAAAAAAAAAAAGAGTGAAGTGCTCATGCATGGTACAGTAAGGATGAACCTTGAAATCATCATTAAGTAGAAGGCAACTACGAAGTATGATTCCAATAATATGACAATAATAAGAAAGTTAATTAGAGGGTGTCTGCACTAGCCTATTCCAGGGCCGGTAAATTAGGGAAGCTATAGAGAGTGACTAATAGGTGTAGGCTTTCTTTTGGGATGACAAAAATGCTTCAAAATTGACTGGTGATAGTTCCACAGTTTTGTGAATATACTAAAAAAACTAAAGTTTAGGCTGGGCATGGTGTCACACACCTGTAATCCCAGTATTCAGGAGGCCGAGGCAGGAGGATCACTGCAATTTTAAGGCCAGCCTGGGCTAGAAAGTGAGTTCAAGGCCAGCCTGAACTTCATAGTGAAACCCCATCTCAAAAAGGCCAAACGAAAAGCAACTAAAGTTTGCACACTTCAAGGAAATGAACTGCCCAGGTATGGTGGTGTATGCCTGTAAACATAGCATTTAGAAGGCTGAGACAGGAGAACTGCCATGAGTTCAAGGCCATCCTGGGCTCTGTAATGAGTTCAAGGCAAGCCTGAATATATATCAAGACCCTGTCTCAAAAAATAAACAGCACAGCAAAAATATAATGATCTTAAGACTTGGTAATAATAAGTGAATTGTAGGGTATTTTTTTTGTATGGGAATCGAACTCAGGACCTTGCACTTGGGAGGCAGGTGCTTGTGCCACTGAGCTATATCCCCAGCCCAAGTATTTTTAAGAAAGCCTGTAGGACACTCAACTGCTAAGCAAGATGTTCAGGAATATCTTCCAAGAGAAAATGATGTCTGAATTGAAATTCAAAGGGTAAGCTGAAATAAGCTAGAGCAGCAGTTCTTAAACATTTTGACCCCAGGACTCCTTTAAAAATCACAGAAATTTCATTTATGTATTTCTATCAATGTGGCAAATGTAAATATTAATTCATTGAAAAACAATAAGCCACTTATATGCTATTATAAATAACATTTTTATGAGATGTGACCCAAAAAACTAGTGAGAAGAATGTTTTTCATTTTTGCAGATGTCTTTAATCTCTTTCATGCCTGGCTTAACAGAAGACTGCAGGGTAGTTATATCTGTTTCTTCATCCAATTGTTGCCGTATTGGTTGCAATTGATTGAAGAATATAAATAAAATCCAGTCTTATACAGATATGAAATTGGGATGATAGTATAGTCTTTTTAGGTAAATATGAATTTTTTGATAGTTCATCCAAATTCAATGTGATAGTTTCTTGGTTTTGTGAGGTTTTTTTGGTTTTTTATTCTGTTTTGTTTTGGTTTTTGAGACAGGGTCTTGCTATGTAGCCCAACTTGTCTTCGAACTCGCAGTGATCTCCCTGCCTCAGCCTCCCGAGTGCTGGGATTATAGGCGTGCACCCCCACACCCATCTTGTGAGTTTTTTTTTTAATTTTATTTTAAAGAGAGTAGTACATGAGAAACAAACAAAAAATAGAACAGTAGGGGCTGGAAATTTAGCTCAGCGGCAAAAGCGCCTGCCTGGCAAGCGCAAGGTTGTGAGTTCGGTTCCCGGTACCGGAGGAAAAAAAAAAAAATAGAACAGTAGCAGCATACCAGTATCACGAACGTAAACAAATCAAAGCAAAAACATTCAAAGTGATACAGGGAGGGGCTGGGGATTTAGCTCAGCAGCAAAAGCGCCTGCCTGGCAAGCGCAAGGTCGTGAGTTCAGTTCCCGGTACCGGTGAAAAACTCAAAAAAAAAAAAAAAAAAGTGATACAGGGTCTCAAGACAAATTAATACAAATCAACAGTGGTTGTTACATTGCATATGACTATCCTCAACTACATTGCTCAGATTATCAGATCTAAGAATGAAAGATTGCTCAAACCATTAAAGAGAATAAGAAAATAATTCTTCAATAAAACCTTAGAGATAACACAGAGATTCACTAGACAAGATGGTAGGAGTTCACCACTGTAATTCCATTACATATTGTTACCTTCAAATCAGTTGCTCAGACCACCAGACACAAGCATGCGATCAGAACATAAAAACTTGTGAGCATTAACTGTTCATTTCAATACACCATCAGACAACAGCAATAGTCATTGCAGCTATTCATATATATTTTTATGTTTTGCCTTCCTTCTTTCTTTTATCTTCTCTCCCTCATCGCAGTTGTTCCTTCCTTTGAGCAATTTCTTTCCCTTTCCTGTCATCTATTGTACATTTTGAGTTTTACCTAGTCTTTCAGGTTCCTACACCAAGGAGACAATATGATGTTTACACATGTGGGTCCGATTTATTTCACAAAAATATGGAACGCTTCGTGAATCTGCGTGTCATCCTTGCGCAGGGGCCATGCTAATCTTCTCTGTGTCGTTCCAATTTTAGTATATGTGCTGCCAAAGCAAGCATCTGTGAGTCTTTTTGAGATGGGAGTTTCTCTGTTACCCAGGCCCGTCTTGAATTCATGAGTTTCAGTGATCCTCTTGCCTCAGCCTCCTAAGCAGCTGGGACTACAAGTGTGTACAACTATGCCTGGCTCACTTCTGTCTTTCCTTTTTTTCAGGGCTGGGAACCAAACCCAGAGACTTACTTGGGACACTGAGGCAAGAGGATTGTGGCAAGTTTGAGGCCAGCCTGGGCTACATAGGAAGTTCAAGACCAGCCTGAATTATATATGGAGACCCTGTCTCAAAAAAAAAAAATTTAAAAAGGGCCTTGTACATGTTAGTCAAGGGCACTACCAATAAACCAATCCCTAGCTCTCATCTCCTAATTGAAATGTAGAATCTGAAATCATATTGCTATGGTTTGAATGTGTTCCCCAAAAGTTCATGGGTTAGAAATTTAATCCCCAAAAACAATTTTGTTGTAGTTGATCTGTCTCTGTTCCACTCTTGCATCCTGAGTGTTTTGCGCAAGGATGTATCTCTAGATCATAAGATGTTCAGGTCTGCATATACCAACAGAATTGCCATACAACTTGCTTATGTAGACTCCTGGCATTAACCAGAAATCCCGGTTTTTTAATTTGAAGCTGCAACAGAATGGCGCTTATGGTTTGTCTCCCTAGGAAGATGGCGAGTATATTTTGCCTAAAGAAAGGAGAATAAGTGAAGGAAGTACTGAATGATCACAAGGACATACTGTGATAAGTACTGCCATCAAATATTTTGTACTCTCAGCTTTACAAACACAAGATTACACTTCCCTGCTCACCTGTGCTAGCAATATCCAGCATAACTAATGTCATTTAAAGAAGAATCTGTAACAAAATGTATAATCAACAGCATGAATGGCTCTGAAACTGTTTTTCAGTCATCTCTGGAAATGGTGACTAGCCATTAGCCTACAACCCTGAGTGGCTATGATAATCCAGCCCCATTCAGTACCAACACATACTAGACATATAGTGTGAACAAGAAATGAGAAACAGTTATTGTTGTAACACACTGAACTTCTGGCCTTTTCTGACTAATATATACTCTTAATGAAATCACAGTAATTGCCCCCTTTTGGTGACTGTTATGGTTGATACATTGTGTCAACTTGAGAAGTTTACAAGTTTAACTAAGTGGCTTGGCAGAAAGTTTGTCTGCATTTTCCCGTGTCCACAGATTTTGCCTGAAACTGAGATTAAGGGTGGGGGACTAATTAATCTCCCAGGCAAAATTTCAAGGCAGTTGAATGTTGAGGCAGTGGCATGGCTATTATTGGGGGCTTTTAGCCAGATTTACATTGAGAATCAAGAGCAAAGAGCCAAACAGGATGATTTAAAATGTGAGTTTGGCCAGAAAGGAAACTCCAGTAAAGCTGTGGACTACAAAGATAGAGCTGAAGAGATCTCCATTGCTGAGAAAGAAGAGGAGACTATAAAAGATAGCCTGAGGGTATCACAAGAAACAGCAAGTCTTTACCCTTTGCAGCCTCAGAACTGCAAAAGTGAAAGACCTTGCTTTGAGGAGAAAGCCACAGAGCACCATGATCCAGAATGGTGGCAGCATAGCAAATTTGTTCCTCAGAATTGGAATCAGAGTGCCTAACGATCCAGGCACTTGAGCCCTGCAACCAAGAGAAAAGAAAGCCTGGCCACTGCTCCAGCTGGCAGCAGACCTTGGCATTATCTATGTGGTGCTGGTATTAGGGGTATGCAAAATGCAAAAGTTATGGGGTTAAGAAGGCTTCCACACTGGGCACAGTGGTGCAAAACTGTAATCCCAGCACTTGGGAGGCTGAGGCAGGAAGAGTTCGAGACCAGTTTGGGCTACAAAGTGAGCTCAACACCAGCCTGAACTGCATAGCGAGACCATGTCTCAAAAAGAAAGAAAGAAAGAATGAAAAAAAGAAAGAAAAGAAAAGAAAAAAGAAAGAGGCTTCCACCCCAATTTCAGAAGGCCTGGGAGGCCAGGTGTGTGCCCCTGAAAGGGCAGTATGTGAAGCTGTGAGGGTGAAGCCAAAGGTACAATGGAGACCCTGGAAGTTTGGCGAAGCCAGGAATGTGGATCATCTGAGGAAACCTGAAAGGAGGGAGCATAGCAGGCCTAAGAGAGAAGCCGTGGGAGCTATAGTCACTGGAAATGCTGTAGGGGTGGAGCCCCTCAAGCCCTTTGGAGCTCATAACTTGCCACAGATTGCCTCAGATGTTTGCCCTGCTGGATTGTGGACTTGCTTTGGTTCCATTCCTTTGTATTCCCCAATTTGTAACATTTGGAATGGAAATGTCTATCTTGTGCCATTGAATATTGGAAGTGTCTAACTTCATTTGTACAGGGGCTTGCAGCTAAGAGTTTTACTTACATTTCGGAGGAGACTTGGGACTTGGACTTTTCTGCAGTGCTGAAACTGTTAGGACTTTGGCAAACTGTTAGGACTTAGAGATGGACTAAATACATTTTGCAGAAAGGGGTGTCCATAAGTCTTTGCAGGACCAGGAACAGAATGTTATGGTTCTAATGTAACACAATGTTGATAGACTTAATACTAGTTCTTAAGGATTGTTAAACCTGTATTATAATGTTCAAGTTGTGAAATGATAAAAATAAGCATGCCTTTTTATCTGGAAGCTGGTTTAAATTAAATGTGTCTGATTGCCGAGTTGACAAGGGGTGGATTGTTATGGTTGATACATTGTGTCAATTGGAAAAGTTTAGAGATTTAACTAAGTGACTCAGCAGGGGGCTAGGGTCCTTACTTTGTAAACATCCTGAGCCTGTGGGAGAGGAGGATGTGGAGATGGTGTGGGCGGGTAACCTGCATACAATATAAAGGAGGAAAAGGTGCTTCTGCCCCCTCTTTTGTTCTTGTTGCTTTTGCTGTCTTCTGCTGCCTTGAACTGTTGCCCCTGTGCCATGCTACCCTACCTTGGAGCCAACCAAGTATTGACTGAAACCTGCACAAACTGTGAGCTAAATAAACCTTTCCTTCCTTAATTCTGGGCATCAGGTATTTTGTCTCAGCAATGAGAGAAAAGTAACCAAGACGGTGATGATGATGACTTAATCTACATTGATGCAAAACACATGCCACTCCTGATTCTGTTTTAATAAACAGGCAAAGAAGATTTGTTTTAATAAACAGGCAAAACCTAACCATAATAACATACTTTTTTGTTTTGTTTTGTTGAGAGTCTCACTATGTAGTCCAGGCCAGTCTTGAACTTACTGTGTAGCCCAGGCTGGTCTCAAACATGAGAGCCTCCTGCTTCAGCCTTTGAAGTGCTGGGGCCACAGGTGTGTGCCACCATTAGTTGAACTGTATGCTTTAAAATGACTATATACAATGTGAATTCCACTTCAATAACAATTAAGTGGGGCACAGTGGCCCACATCTGTAATACCAGCACTTGGGAGGCTGAGGCAGGAGGATTACCATGAGTTCAAATTCAGCTTGGGCTACATAGCCTGAACTACATAGGGCGATTCTGTCTCAAAAAAAACTATAAATAAATTCTAGTACTAGCAAATATAAGAGCTTTTAAATGTTAATTAGGAAAATAAAAATCATCTTTTGGTCTGGATTATTTGGGGGGAGTACTGGGAATTGAACTCAGGACCTTGCTCTTGCCAGGCAGGCACTGTACCACTGTATACCCCTGGCCTTAGACTTTTTTAACTTACCTTTCATTTCACTAATTTTCCCTTTGGATGTGTCCCATCCACATCATGCTTAACATGGATTACAGGTATGTTCTCCATATTAACATACTGGTCACTAACCACACAAATGGAAATACTCCTATAAGATTATAATGGAGGGGCTGGGGATTTAGCTCAGTGGCAAAAGCGCCTGCCTGGCAAGCGCAAGGTGGTGAGTTTGGTTTCCGGTACCGGAGAAAAACCAAAAAAAAAAGATTATAATGGAGCTGAAAAATTTCTATCCCCTAATGACAAGGTAGCTGTCTGTTTTACTTGGCTTTCCAATTATTGTAACAAAATACCTGAGACAAGCAAGATATAAAGAGATAGATTTAGCCCATTCCTGTAATCCTAGCCTCCTGGGAGGCTGATGAGGTAGGATCATAAGTTTAAATCCAGCCTGGACAACTCATTGAGACCCTGCGTCAAAATAAAAAGGAGCCAGGTGTGGTGGTGCACTCCTATAATCTCAGCACTTGGGAAGCTGAGGCAGGAGGATCATCGTAAGTTGGAGACCAGCCTGAGCTACAGAGTGAGCTCAAGGCCAGCCTGAACTGCATAACAAGACCCCACCTCAAAAAGACAAAAAATAAATAAATAAATAAAATAAAATAAAATAAAAAGGAGTCAGGGGTGTAGCTCAGTCCGATTCACAGAAGCATACACATACACACACAAAAAAAACAGTTTTGGAGCTCTTAGCCCATGTTCAGCTGGCTTGTTTGACAATACATCATGGCAGGGGGTGGACGATGGAGGAAGATGCATACCTCATAGTACCCAGAAGGTGGAAGGAAGTGGAGAGGCTGATGTGCCACCGTTTTCTTCAAGGGTACACTCCTGGGACCTAAATGTTCCACCACTGACCACTGACCAATAGCTCTACGTGCTAAGGAACATTCTTCCAATACATTGGCCTTTGAGAGACATTTACTCAAACCCTAGCTTAGGCTGTAGAAGCAGTCAGCACTTCCCATCTGTAAACTTATATTTGTCTTAGTTACTTTTCTCATTGCTGAGACAAAATACCAAACACCCAAAGTTTGCAGAGGTTTCAGTCCATAACTGGCTAACTCCAAGCTAGGGTGGCATGGCAGAGGAGCACTGCAGAGGAGAAACAGTTCATGGTAGGCGGAAGGTAACAAAGCAACAAGAGATGACCACAGTCTTTCTGTCCCTTATATCTTACCCTGGCTTCTCAATCTTAGTGCCCTTGAGCCTAGCATTGCACCATGAATCAATCCTGGTGTCCAGAACTCTAGATCAGCCACCTCTGAAAAAGCCCTACTTATTACTGCATGAGTCTTGGGAGGACATCTGGACACAAACCATAACAGTATTCTAGTCCTTTTCATTTCTGCTTAAAAATCCTTGAATTCTCTCCTGGTCTTATCTCTCTCTCATAGCATCTTGCCAAATGCTGTTAAAAATAATCATATTAAATATCTACTTTCACCGGGCATGGTGGCACATGCCTGCAATCCCAGCACTCAGGAGACTGAGGCAGGAGGATCATTGTGAGTTCGAGACCAGCCTGGGCTACAAAGTGAGCTCAGGGCCAGCCTGAACTGCATAGTGAAACCCTGTCTCAAAAAGACCAGAAAGGGGCTGGGGATTTAGCTCAGCGGCACAGCACCTGCCGAGCAAGCGCAAGGTCGTGAGTACATCACTGCAGACTTCTCAACACAAACCATTCCTTAGAGAAGAGCTTGGAGCGAAGTATTACAGGTCCTGAGACAAAACAGCTTCCCACCAAGACTGACGTACCCTGCCAAACTGTCCATCAAATTCAACCGAAATATAAAATATTTCCATGACAAAAAACACCTGAAGAACTTCCTGAGTGCCAAACCATCCTTACAAAGAGTACTAAAAGATAGTCTAGAGAGAGAAAAAAATGACCACAATTTCAAGAACAACAGTAGAAAGGAACCCTCGGGGAGAACAAGCAATTAAACAGGTAGAAAAAGCCTAAAAGAAGGGAGGAGATTATAAAGATCAGGACAGAAATTAATGCACTTGAGATGAAGAAAACCCTACAAAAACTAAATGCATCAAAGAGTTGGTTATTTGAAAGAATAAATAAAAAAAAATACAATTGATAAACTCCTGACCAACCTTATCAAAAAAAGAAAGGAAAAAACTCATATTCATGCAATAAGGAATGAAAAGAATAAAATCACTACAGATCCTACAGAAATTCAAAAGATCATTAATGCCGACTTTGAAAATCTTTACTCTGATAGGATAGAAAACCCAGAAGAAATGGACAGATTCCTAGATATGTACG
>NW_004955457.1:12526983-12528198 GCF_000276665.1 Chinchilla lanigera | reverse complement strand
ATTATACTGATACCAAAACCAGAGAAAGACCCAACCAAGAAAGAGAACTACAGACCAATCTCCCTAATGAATATAGATGCAAAGATACTCAATAAAATACTAGCAAATAGAATGCAGCAAATCATCAAGAAAATCATACACCATGACCAAGTCGGATTCATTCCAGGAATGCAGGGATGGTTCAATATTCACAAATCACACTATTATTTGTCTGTTTGTTTTCCTGAGAAACTATCCTGTAGATAACAATATGTAAAACAATAACCACTGATAATTTCCTACCACTTTCTCTGTAATTTGGTAAGCCCCCCATTACTATGTTATCCTTCTTTTACTCTTTAAAATAAAAAAATTCACACATCAATTAATGTTATACAACATATCAATAGAGCCAAAGGCAAAAACCACATGATCATCTCAACAGATACAGAGAAAGCTTTTGACAAAGTCCAACATGCATTCATGATAAAAACCCTACAGAAAATAGGAATAGATGGTCTTTACCTCAACCTGATCAAAGCCATCTATGACAAACCAACAGCCAACATCATACTAAATGATACTAAATACTGAATACATCATACTAAATACTGAAAGCTTTTACTTTAAAATCAGAGGCCAGGTGTGGTGGCGCATGCCGGTAATCCCAGCACTGGGGAGGCTGAGGCAGGAGGATCATTGCAAGTTCAAGACCAGCCTGGGCTACAAAGTGAGCTCAAGACCAGCCTGAACTGCATAGTGAGACTCTGTCTCAAGAAAACAATAAAGGGCCGGGGATACAGCTCAGCGGCACAAGCGCCTGCCTGGCAAGTACAAGGTCCTAAGTTTGATTCCTGGTATCCAAAAAGAAAAAAAAAATCAAAAAGACGAAAAAAAAAAGTAATTCCTTTAAAATTAGGAACAAGACAAGGATGTCCACTGTCACCATTCCTATTCAATATATTTCTGAGCCAGGCGTTGTGGCTCATGCCTGTAATCCCAGCACTGGGGAGGCTGAGGCAGGAGGATCATTGTGAGTTCGAGACCACCCTGGGCTACAAAGTGAACTCAAGGCCAGCCTGAGCTGCATATTGAGAGTATGTCTCAAAAAGACAAAAAACAAAAAAAAAACAAAACCATAGTTCTGGAAGCATTAGCCAGAGCAATTAGACAAGAGAGAGAAATAAAAGGAATAAGAATAGGAAAGGAAGAAGTAAAATTATCACTATTTGCAGA
>NW_004955457.1:12492502-12525355 GCF_000276665.1 Chinchilla lanigera | reverse complement strand
CTCATAAGTGAAATAAACCAGACCTGCATGTGTATTGTCTCACTAGTGTAAGAACCTGAAAGCATGAATAAAAATTAGGAGGTATGATAGACATTGTAAAACGAAAAGAAAATGCTCAAAGGTAAAGAGAAACTGGGGTGAGGGAACAGAGAAAAGAAAGAAGGGGTAACTATGTATATATGTATGTATATACAGGATAGCTAACATAGTTGTACTACTGACTTCTATTGCTTTACTGAAAGGAACAGTTAATGATTAATTACTTGATCCATCTTGCATGTCTCTATTTGTTTTCCTAAGAAACCACTTTGAAGATATCAATATGTAATACAACAACCAGTGTTAATTTCCTACCACTTTGTCTGTAACTCTGTATTGTGTGTATTTTTCTTATGCCGTTTTGTAAATGGATGTCTGTTTGTTAATATGTCTTCCTTCTTTTATTCTTAAAATAAATTTAAAAAAAATAAAGGAAGGAAAAGAAACAGGCTCTGCAGTATGAATTTGGGCCAAGTGAAAGTAGGAAAAGAAGTACATCCTACAGTGTGAGGGCAGCCACCATGCAAGGGATCACAGTGACAAAAATTCAGTGTAGGCCATCCTTTTGGTATTCCCTACACCTCAGGCTGACGTCAGGTCCAGGTATCCTGTGGAAAACCTGCTTAAATTCTCATGAGAAGTCCACGTGCAGGGCTTTGGAAACTGTTCTTCATTTGCATCCAAGATCTTGTAACTAACTGGTCACACTTACTTCCCCAGCCAGGTTTGCCACGCCCTAATCTCCTGTCTCTTAAGGCTATCACTTATCTCTGAAAGCTATCACTGTGATCAAGGTTACAGTTTATTACAGGGAAAGGATATGAATTAAAATAAACTGCTCTGGCTGTATCTTGCCAGAGTTCATGTGTTGAGCTATAATTTCCTGTGTGGGATATTTAGGTATGGTAATCACCTTCTTTGGAAGGAGATTAGGTAGTGAGATGACAGCTCTCATAAATAAGGTTTCTCATAAAAGAGAGTCCAGAGAACGAACTTCCCTTTTTTTTTTTTTTTTTTTTTTTTTTGGTCCTTTTGAGACATAGTCTTGCTATGCAGTTCAGACTGGCCTTGAGCTCACTTTGTAGCCCAGGCTGGTCTCAAACTCACAACGATCCTCCTGCCTCAGCCTCCCAAGTGCTGGGATTATAGGCGTGCGCCACCACTCCCTGCCCCCATTTCTGCCATATGAGATTAAAAAACATGACCTTCTGTGAACCAGGAAGTGGGCTCTCACCAGACACTGAGTCTGCTGGCAACTTGACTTGGTACTCCTACCTCCAGAACTGTCAGAAATCAACTTCTCTCTATTAGTCATCTAATCTACGTGTTCTGTTATTGTTATAGGCAGCTGAGTTAGATAGAAATATTGTAGGCAGTCAGACAGGGCCAGGCCCTGGAAGGAGCCAACATGAAAGACAAGATAAGATAGCTATTTGCTATGGGCCAGACCTCAAGAGAAAAGATTAAACAAATACACCACATACCTCCCTAGGTGTAAACATCAGGGATTGATATTCTAAATAGGTAGCAATCACCTTGAAGAGTCACTGACCCAACCCTTTACAGGAAAAGCCCCTGTTCTGTATTCATGCCTGCTTGCTGCGTGACTGGCTTCCCCATTTGATCCCAATTTAATCAATTTTACCTGAAGAATTCCTATTGGTTGACCATAGTTTTGTCCATTTTACCTTCCCCTGGACCCACCTCACCTTGTAGTTTTGCTCTATAAATTCCCTAGAAAAGACAGAGTCCCAGGGCAACCCACTGGGGCCCCCCTTCTGTTCCTCTCTTGGAAAGAAGCTTTCGTTCCCTCAATAAATATATTCTGCTCTTAACCTCTGTTCCTAAAATTCATTCTTTGATTTTAGAGAACACGAACTTGTCCCAGATATCATTCAGGTTGGGAGTTTTTATTTTCCTGTATCATTATGGCAGTCCAAACAGACAAGGCAGGTACTGGACTCAAATCTTCCATTGTCCTACACCATGTAGTCAGGATATGTTACCCTGTCAGCGTTAATGTGTGACAGTAGGGTATGTGTGGAGTACTAACCAGAGCTCATTTGGTTGCTAATGCTCAGAGATTATTGTCTTGTTTTGTTGTGTTTTGTTTTGTTTTTGAAACAGGGTCTGTCTATATAGTTCAGGCTGACTTTGAATTCACTATGTGAACTCGAGCTTAGAGCAGTTCTCCTGCCTCAACCTCCCAAGTACTAGGATAATAGGTGTGCACCATCACACCTAGCAGGGAATGCTCAGTTTTTATGGGAATTTACCATATAGATATGGGTGATTTGATTGTCCCCTTAGTTGAAGGAGGTCTCCAGTTTGACTGATAAATAGCCCAGGACCCAAAGCTTGCACCCTAAATACACTGCTGGCCTTTCTGATATGGCCAGCCCCTCCCCTAGGACTATTAGCTGTGGGGGATGGGGAGGGTTGTGACTCACCCCTGTAATCCTAGGAGGCGGAGGCAGGAACATCACAGTGAGTTCAAGGTCAGTTTGAGTTCAAGACCAGCCTGAACTACGTAGTTTGTCTCAAAAAGAAAAAAACAAAAAAAAATTATTAGCTATGGCCAGGTCTCCTACCCTAAATACTCATATCAGGTACAGCATATGTTATCTTCCAAAAGCCCAAAAGCTGAAGGCAAAGATCAGATATCTTTTTGGGCAAGGTCAATTATTTACTACAGACCATATGAAGAATTTCTATTTTTCTTTCTTGGTATACATTTTCTCCTCTTTCAGGATGACCTTTCTGATTGCATACAAACAATAGACTCTTTTTGTGTGTATATGTGGGTATCAGGAATCGAACTCAGGACCTCATTTTTGCCAGCCAGGTACTGCACCCAGTGAGCTATATCCCCAGCCCAAACAATAGATTCTTATGACCAACTAAGCTCCAATATTTTTTAGAGAGGAAGTATATAGCCATAGATACAGAAATATAAATGAACCATTGTAAAAGCTGTCTTTCTTTTTTGTTATTTTTGTATGTTTTTTGAGACAGGGTCTCAAAATGTAGTTCAGGCTGGCCTGGAACTCATTGTGTAGCCCAGACTTATCTCAAACCCACAGCTGTCTTCCTGCCTCAGCCTCTGGAGAGCTGGGATTATAGGTGAGCACCACTGCTTAGGCTAAAAGCTTTCTTTTGCTAGGAGAGACAAAGCTTTTTTTATTTTACACACAAATAGACCATCAGCAGCCACAGCTTTCCAACTTCAACTAAGAGTCAAAAGGAGACAGCAGAAAAGCTACCAGTTAGTTTTTAACAGTTTCAGATTTCAAGAGCTAATTTTTGTTCGTTGATATATGAAATGTTTTTAGCTAATTAACAGTAAAGATGTATACACAAATAACACAGAGGATGCTAGGACACAGAGACAAACTAACCAATAATCAAAAAGGCATAAATAAAAAGACAGACACCCTGACTTCCATTATTTAACAATTTCCTGTGTCTATCTGCCTCTGGTCATCGCAAACAAACAAACAAATCAGAGTCCCTGATGCTACTACCATCAACAGTTGTACACAAACCAAGACAAGAAGTAGGTCCAGACCTGTTCATTAGGTAGAAACAGAGATTTAGACATACACACAAAGAAGCTGGCTACAATAGCACTGCCTATAGTGGCTTGGGAGGCTGAGGCAGTACAATTATTCAAGCTTAGGAGTTTGAGACCAGCATATGCAACACAGTTTCAAATACACACACACATACACACCCATGCACAAGCACATGCAAACACAGAAGAGGATGTTGATTAGGGGAAAGTTCTATTTTCACAGAGAAAACTCAGGAGCCAGAAAAATTATATACAGGTGAAAATAGCTCGTGAGGTACCCTTCTCTGGTAGTGTGGACGCCTCACAGTGAATGGATAAATCCCCTTGGGTGTCTTGGTGGAATCAAACACCGCTGAAGACTAAAAGAAGAAAGCATTTGGAAAAGAAAATTTACTTGCAAAGAAATTTGGTTAAAATGCCAGTATTTAAAAATCTTGCTCACCACAACACAAAACAGAACACATTCTCCTGTACAGAAGGCTAAACTTGAGTTACCTGTAGGAAAACAGGTGCATCTTGAGCCCATAATGTTAAGTGAAGTAAATCAGACACATGGGCTTAAATATTGCACTGTTTGTTTTATGTGAGAACCCCAATATAAAAGTGAAGTGCAAAAGAAGAGACAGATAATAGCAAAGAAGTGGAAAGAGTTATTGTAATCCAGCATGGCCAATGTATCTTTTTTTTTTATCTTCTTGAGACAGGATCTTGCTATGCAGTTCAGGCTGGCTTTGAGCTCACTTTGTTACCCAGGCTGGTCTTAAACTCACAAAACCCCTCCTGCCTCAGCCTTCTGAGTGCTGGGATTACAGGCATGTACCACCACGCCCAGCATGGCCAATGTATTTAAAAGTGTACCCATACTCTCTTTTCTCTTCAGATGGTATAAATCTTTCACCTTTTTAAAATGTGTACCTTTATGTAATTGTCCTATGTGTTTTATAGGTTTTTTGGGTCTGTTAGTCTGTTTATAATTAACTTGACACTTATAAAATAGATCTAAAAAAAGAACAGACAAAATACGTATTTAAAGGAAAATACCCACAAAGTCACTAAGGTTATGAAATTAGAGAAAAATAGCAAATTTCTAGACTCTGGTTCTGTTGTGTCTTGATTTGGTTTCCTTGAGGTGCAAGGTGTGTGTGCGTGTGTGTATGTGTGTGTGTTTCCTAAGCACAGGATGAGCTAGGATTGGTAGTATGCACCTGTAACTTCAGCACTCTGGGAGGCCATAGTTTGAGGATAACAAACAGGGCAACTTAGAGACTTTGCAAGATCCTACCTCAAAATAAAAATATATGGAGTCTGAGGCAGAAGGACTACTTTGAGTTCAAGGCCAGCCTGAACTAAATAGTGAGATCTCGCTGGGCATGGTGACGCACGCCTGTAATCCCAGCACTTGGGAGGCTGAGGCAGGAGAATCGCTGTGAGTTCGAGACCAGCCTGGGCTACAAAGTGAGCTCAAGGCCAGCCTGAACTGCATAGGGAGACCTGTCTCAAAAAGGCAAAAAAACAAACAAACAAAAAACACAGAAATAGTGAGATCTCGTCTCAAAAAATAAAAACAGTAATCCCAGCACTCATGAGGTTGAGGCAGAAAGATCATTGTGAGTTCAAGGCCACCCTGAGCTACAAAGCAAGTGCAAGGCCAACCTGAAGTACATAGTGAGACCTTGTCTCAAAAAGACAAAAATAAAATAAAATATAAAAACAAAAAACAGGGGCTGGGGATTTAGCTCAGCGGCAAAAGCGCCTGCCTGGCAAGCGCAAGGTCGTGAGTTCGGTTCCCAGTACCAGAGAAAAACCAAAAATAAAAAAAAAAAAAAACAGATGCCAGTGTGGTGGCACATGCCTATAATCCCAGCACTCAAAAGACTGAGACAGGAGGATCTCCGTGAGTTGGAGGACAGCCTGGGCTGCGTAGTGAGTTCAAGGCCAGCCTGCACTACAAACCAAGACTCTGCATCAAAAAACAAAACTAAATAAGTAAAAATAAATAATGAAAATATAAAGGGCTGGATATACAGTTCAATGTGAAAGTCCTGAATTTAATCCTCAGTACTGGGGGGTGAGGCACGATAGGGTATGATAAACTTGCTGAGCAAGTGGGTGTGAGCCGTTAATAATGGAGATCCAGAAAGTGCACAGGAAAACAGTTCTGAAAGCTCTGCACTTAGAACCAATTAGAGAATGCTATCTTCAATTCTTCTTGAGAGGACGGCTCAGACCTGACAGCAGCCTGAGGAGTGGGGGTACAAAAGGCTGCCACCACTGAGCTCTTGGGCACTGCGCTGTTGTTACAGCTGAATAAACCAAAAATAGTCCAGGTTCTTGTGTACAACAAGGAAAGAAGTACCAGGCATACACCTCCTGGTAATTAGCTACATTTATTGAAGATCACAGGACAGTAGCAGAGGAACAGGTAGAAGGGTAAAAGGAAAAAGGAGGAGGAAGAGGAACAGGAGCTGAGGAAGAGGAACTCTCAGTGAGCTTCCACTGACCAGAAACTCAGGCTTCTGGTATTTGAAGGGTCAGACCCCCCTTATGTCGCAGGATTCTCACACAGAGAGACTGGACACCAATACTCTTTCCAGGAAGTAGCTTTTTTCTTACGGGCAGGGGCCCAGCGGATTCATACCCAAGGGCTGAGCACCCAGCACAGTGGGGTCTTGCCCTTTACAGACTTCTCCGGTCTTTGTCTCCCTTACATGGTAACGCACTACCTTACATGTAACGCATTAAGAAACTTTATCAGGATTGGGTACAACCTGTGTTACAGAGCCATGCCAGAACTACACATGGGTACATAGGGACTAATTGTGCCCATCGACTTCCTTTACTCTAAGAAGGTCCACATTCCTTAAAGGTCTACCTTCTTTTTTTTTTTTTTTTGATACCCAGAATCGAACTCACTACCTCGTGCTTGCCAGGTAGGCACTGTGCCACTGAGCTATATCACTGTCCCCCTTTTTTTGCTTTGTTTTGTTTTTGTTTTAGATTTTTGAGACAGGGTCTTATGGTGTAGTCCAGGCTAGCTTCCAACTTGCAGTGATCCTCCTGCCTCAGCCTCCCTCTCCCAGTGCTAGGATTATCAGTGTGCGTTCTTTAAGGGAGGGGCCTAGCACACTAATTTCAGGTGCCTCCCAGTGTGGTCACCTCTGAATCCAGGTGTTTCTCTTTTTTTTTTTTTTTGGTACTAGGAATTGAACTCACGACCTCATGCTTGCCAGGCAGGTACTTGCGCCACTGAGCTATATCCCCTAAATCCAGGTGTTTCTCATTTTGTTTCTTACTGGTGTTAAAACTAATGATCTGCCACCTCGGGGATCACAATCTCCTAAATTTAAACATGGATAATCACCACAGTGGTGCTATATCCACAGCTGAATGAAAGGAAAGAAGTGGCTTGCCCAACTTCTCCGTTGCTCTCACCCTGCAGTGTACATCTTTTCCTACTTTTAATTGGCCGATGCAGAGTATGTTTCTTTTCCTACGTTTAAGAAACATAAAATCGCCCTATCTCTTGCACTTGCTTTGTCCAATTCTTTGTTTAGGATAAGAAAAACCTAGAAAGACTCTCTAGGAGTCCCCAGTACTGGAAAACCTGGTAATAGGGGGCAGGTAAGATGGTGAAAGCTAGCAATACTGATTTTGTTCTGCATTTTAGTTTTGCTTCTTGTTCTCTGCCTTCTCTAGTCTATTTGAATTATTATCTTAAACTAATTACATGAAAATGGTGGCTATTAAGTGAGCTGTTAAATTATATCAACTCATAATACTATCTTTTTAAATAGAGACAATAACTGTGAGGCAGATTTTATGCAGAAATAAACCACCATGGGAATTAAATCATTTACCCAAGGACCCATGGATCCTTAAGCAGGAGGAGGCAAAGCTGAGCTCTACATTCCAAAGCCCATGTTCTGGTAGTGTGTTAGAGCTCACTGGCAGGATACTAGAGCTTACTGGTAGGATACAGGCTTACTTCTGCTCCATTACAGTTATGTCATGAGAGTCTGCTTTCTCCACCAGTCACAGGCTCCTTGAGGACAGGGGCTATATCTTGCATTTCTTTGAGTGACTGGAAGAAAACAGTTCCCAGTACGTAGTAGACTTACAAAAGATCTATCCTTTAGTATCTTATCTTTGTGTAATATGGAGAAATCTTGTTTTTGAAAAAGATATTATAACTCTCTGAAGGTAAAGAAGCTTGAAGTTGGAGCAGAGATAATGATATCAAAGCTAGAGGACTAGTAAGTCTTTTCCGAGCAATAATAGGATATGGTCCAGGGGTCTGGATTTTAGCTTTACAAGACCATAAGCTCAATTTTGACCATGCACACAGAATGGATTAATTTCTTGGAAATGATCCAAGCTCACAAGAAACTGACAAATGGGTGCTATTGTATTTTAGCTGAGACTTTCAGAGATGAGACTTTTTTGGGAATCAGGGATCAAACTTAGGACCTCATGCTTGCCAGGCAGGCACTGTGCCACTGAGCTATATCCCCAGCTGAGATGAAATGTTCTTGAGCTGCTTTGCACAGTTAAACAACAGCTCACATAGCCACCCTGAGCTGTCTTGGTAGATTATCCTCCAAACTTTTGTGTCTGAATGTTCAGGAAACTTTTTAACTGAATCAGGAACTCAACTGAAACAGATCACATTGATTTTCACAGAGCCTAAAGGTAAAGTGAGGGAGACTTTGAGGTACATACAAGCACAGATTTAATAGCAGGAAATCCTCAGAAAATGCATGATTAGAGAGAGAAACAATAGTGTCATGAGAGAAAAACCATGCATATAGTTGCATGAGCCAGACCAAGCAAGAACATGTGGTCAAAGGTTTAAACCTCTTTCTGTGCAACTTCCAACAGATATCTTTACTGTCTCTGTTCCCTTCAAGCACCCATGGTCTCTGGAAAGAAATAAAAAAGGGGCAAACACCTTTGAAAGAACAAGACAGGAGACACAAAAGGCCACTTCCCCACCAGCTTGCAATGGACATCTGACTATGGTGATGCAGAAAAGATGTGGGAAACCACTCAGATTGCTTCAAAGCTCAGGGTGTTTAAGGACACCCAATTGTCTAGTGCAGGTCCACAGTGGGATGCAGTTATGTAACCATGACTTAGCACAGGTGAACATGATGTGCTGGTTACAGCACTATACAAGAATGTAAATATGAGATAACAACCTGTATTAGAATTATACAATAAAGATGCAGGTGGCTCTGACTCTGGTTCTGGCTGTTGCTCTTGCTCTCTGCTCTGCTCCATGCTGCCTTCTGCTGTTGCTGATGTTTCACACATGTGTGTTCTTTAACCTGGAGACCTCACCCATAAAAATCTCCCTTGTGCCCCCTGAGTGGGCTGACAGAAGATAAGAGAGGCAATGTTGTGGGTAGTACTGGTATGCAGTTAAGTGACTGTAGTCAGTGGAGCAGAGGACTGGAATATTAGCAGACACTAGAGCAGGGGTATACAGAGCTATAGGCAGTAGGTCAATAATTATATGACAGAAACAATCCAAAGTACATCCTCTGAGTATTTCCTTGAGGAAACAATGAAAGGGATTGTGTGATCTTGGGTTATTCAACTTCTCAGAAAAAGAAAATATTGGTAATAATAAGTGTACTCTCTTGTTGCTGGGACAAAGTATCTCACACCCACAAGCTAAAGGAAGAAAGGTTTATTTTAGATCACAGTATGTAGAGGTTTCAGTCCAGCTGACTCTAAGGCAAAGTAGAGAGGCACAGCAGAGAGAAACAGTCCATGGAAGAACAGGCAGGAAGCAGCAAGCCTGCCTTCCAAGCCCATTGGTTGATGCCACTCACACACAGAATGGGGCTTCACTCTTCAATATTCCCATCATCCACAGTACACTAGACCAATCAGTGGATTAATCCAATTGCACTCATAATCCTATATCACACATCCATGATCCAGCTATCTAAAAACCCCACCTAGAAGTCCTGTTTGAGAGAACATTTAGGCATAAACCATAACTATACTTTTCCCAGATTTGTTGTATTACATAATATAATGAATTTTGGAAACAAATGTATCAGTTGTTGCATTGATGTTAATTTATTAACTTTTTTTTTTTGAGACGGGGTCTCGCTATGCAGTTCAGGCTTGAGCTCTTTGTAGCCCAGGCTGGCCTCAAACTCCCAATGATCCTCCTGCTTCAGCCTCCTGAGTGCTGGGATTACAGTCGTGTGCCACCACGCCTGGCTAATTTATTAACTAAAAAAGGGGATCATTTATAGTCATTCCAGTACTGGTCCTACTATTCTGAGAACCGATCCATCACATTACTGCCTCTGTGTCCTTGTGCTATTTATTTATTTTGCTTAGAATGCTCTTCTAGATACCTTCATGGCTAGATCCCTTATCTCCCTAAAATAATTTATTCTAATGATATCTTTTCAATAAGTACTTTTGTGATGATCCCAGAATACCTTATTCCCTGTATTAGTCCCCTTTCTCATTGCTGATACACAATGCCCAACACCTACAATTTAATTAGGCTCACAGTTTCCAGGGATTAAGTCCATGGTCAGCTGGCTTCAAGGCAGAAACATCATGGTAGAAGGGTGTAGCACAGCAAAGTTCCTGGCTGCTAGGAAGCAGCACAGAACTATGCCAGAGAAGGGGCCAGGGACCATATATAGTACCCAAAGTATGGAATATCCACTTAGATACACCCAGAAATGTGCTTTACAAATCTCAGCAGGCACTTTTTAAACCAATCAAGTCAACACAGTTAAGGTTAATCATCACATTCTCCTACTCTGCTTTTTCTTTTCTATACCATATAGTTTTATCTAATACAAACAGACTAGGTATTGTATTGTTTGTTTTCTGTTTCTCCCCACTGTAATATAAATTCCTTGAAATATGGAGTTTTCAATTATTTTATTTTTTCACTGCTATGCCTTTAGTAGTTATAAGAATGCCTGGCAGTACAGTAGATTAAAGAGGTTTGCCAACCAGAGCATCCCTTTCCTATTACTAGGCAAATGGGGGGTCTCTGAGCATATCTTTTGCTAATCTCAACAGATTTTACAAAGCACCTGAAACCTCTACTAGCCCTTTGAGATAATTTAAACCTATCACTCATTTATTCCACCCACTGATTTATTCACTCACTGGTCATATCCCTAAATGTGCCAGACACTACAGATACTATCCTAGTCCTGGAGATTCGGTGACAAATTTTCATGGGGCTGATATTCTAGTTGGGACAGGGATAGAGTCAAGATGTACAAAGAGGACAGAAGAAACATATTTCTACCACTGTCACCTACCATATTCGGTGTACTTTTTTTGCAGGGGAATGGTTCTAGGCATTGAACCCAGGGCTTAGGCAAGTTTATGAGCTATGTCCCTAACCCAGGTATATAATTATAAGCCTTTGTTATCTGTAGTCTCCCATATTCTCCTTACAGTTCTCTGTGTTGTCTCCCCTTGACCTAGTACTTTGTTTAATAAAGTATTAAGACTCTTACTTTTCCCTTGCAACAGGGAATTTCCAGGCAATTACTGTATCTGGCCAAGATCCAAATCCAAAATCAGAATCAGCTCTGAAAAAGCATATTGAGGTGATTATGTAAATAGCAGTGTGCAAGGACGAATGCTAGGAGATGCACTGTAAAAGAGATTATTTTTTTGTTTCTTTTTTGAGGCAGGGTCTGGCTATGTAGTTTAGACTGGCCTTGAACTCACAGTGATCCTTCTCCTTCAGCCTCCTGAGTGCTGGGATTACAGGAGTGTGCCACAATGCCTAGCCAAGAGATTTCTTAGTGAAGTGATTTGTTTTAGAAAATAATGCAAAATGTTGGATGAAAGGAAAAGAATTTTATATCCTACAGATATTCATTCATTAAAATCTTAAGAATTACTTAATGAGATCCTATTTCTCTCTTACTGATTTCATAGATATTATTTACTACCCTAGGGAGCTTTTATTTTTTTTTACTTTAAAATTTTTATTAGTCCATGTTTGCAGTACATAATGATTACAATCACTGTGAGGAGTTGATAAATGTACATACTCTTTCTACTTCCCCTTGAAATTGTATTTAACGACTAGCACAATATCATGTTCTATATGGATACAAGTAAGTACTGTAAAGTACAGATTCCATTCTCTAGCAGACTGCACTTTTGTTAAGGAGACTAAACAGAAAAATGTTGTGAAGTTGGATGAGTATGTGCATGCCTGTAACCCCAGCTACTTGGGAAGCTGAGGCAGGAGGATTGCAAATTCAAGGCAAGCCTGGGCAATTTAGCAAGATCCTATCTCAAAATTTAAAAAGTATGTTAAAAGTAATAGGAGTGTATCTCAATGGTAAAGTGTCCCTGAGTTTGAGCCCCTTTACTCCCCCTGAAAAAAAGTGAGTTGAGTGTGAGCATGCCTATAATCCCAGCATTGGGAAGCTGAGGCAGGAGAATCACAAGTTTGAGGTAGCCTGGATTCCACAGTGAGTTAGAACCAAGTCTGAACTACATAGTAAGACTCTCTCTAAAACAAAGCAAAACCAATGAAAAAAACTGTAAAGATAAATAATACTATAAAGAGACCTAGTGCTTCCATCTCACCCACATTCCTCTTCTAATCATGCCAGTTTAGTTTTTCACCTCCCTGATCACTTTGAATTATAGCAAGGCCTGTAACCAACGGTGCTAGTCTGCACCCTAGAATCCCCATCCTTTGTTACTGTGCAGTACTAGGACTGAACCAAGGAACTTTACCCTGAGCTACATCCCCAGCCCTACTTTTTTGTTTTTATACCAGGAATCGAACTCAGGACCTTGAACTTGCCAGGCAAGCACTTGTGCCACTGAGCTATATCTCTGGCCCTTGCACATAACCAGTATCCTTTTTTTTTTTTTTTTTTTTTGGTATCAGGAATTGAACTCATGACCTCAGGTTTGCCAGGCAAGCGCTTATGCCGCTGAGCTATATCCCCAGCCCCTAGTTTTTATTTTTTTGTATTTTTAAGAATACTTTTGGTTTTCATAGACCGGGTCTCACTGTATAGTCAGGCTATCCTCAAATTCTCAGGGATCCTCCTGCCTCAGACGCCCAAGTGGTAGGATTACCTTTCATTTTGAGAGCTTCTTGCTAAATCGATAAATTTTTTTTTTATCCTTTTGAGACAGGGTCTCGCTATGCAGTTCAGCCTGTCCTTGAGTTCACTTTGTAGCCCAGGCTGGTCTCGAACTCTTTAACTATCCTCCTGCTTCAACGCCCCGAGTGCTGGGATTACAGGCGTGCGCCACCACGCCCGGCTCGAATTTGCGGTCCTCAACTTGCCAGCGTGCTGGGACTACAGGGGTGGGGCACCACACCTGTCTTCCCCGATGCTTTGATTTCCCCCCAATTTCATCTTTTCTAGTAGTCAGCCCAGGATTTTCTTGCCTCTTTACCTCACACTGTGTAGTGCTGGAGGGAATAATAATTTGCACAGAGGCTCTGGGACGTGAAGAGGGACATTTTACTGCCCTTAAAAGCGAGGCTTGTGGAAGAAACGGGGTGTTTATACTGCGCGCCCACTCACTGAGACTGTAAGGTTTCCAGAAAAGCACATTACACCGAAATATGATTTAAGTTCATACGCTAGAGTCATTTTAACAAAGGCAGCACAAACTGGAGAGGCTTACGTAAATCTGAAAAAAATCTGTGCTAAGAATCAATCTGGCCAGAGAGGAGACCGCAGCGCTCCCGAAAGACAGGCGACAGTCGTGGTGTCATTCTGAGGCGTTTCCTGGAAGGCAAGGTTGGAAAACAGGCAGTCTGACGGCACTACCTAACATTTCCAACACAGAAACAGCTCTGCATTTATCTCAAGGTAAAATATGCCTCTCGTGGTGAGGGCAGGATTTAAAACTAGCACGCGAACTCTTTGCTTATTGAGCTTGGCTCCGCTGCGTCAAGCACGTTTTCAGCCCTGTAAACCACTCGCTATGCTCTCGCGGTCCCCTACCCCTCCTCTAAGGCGGGAATATTCCGGAAGTGGCTTCCTCTACGCGCCAATCTTCCGCCGGAAGTGACGCCGGTATCCCAGACTCCTAGGAGAAGGTGAAGCGGGGACCTCTGTAGTGCATGCTGCTGGCCTCAGAACGTCTGGGCAGCGTGGTCACAAGCTGTGTGGAAAGCGTGTTCATTTGTCCTCTGTGAGCCGAGGCCCTAGCGGTCCTTTTGTGGCTGCAGAAGTGCCCTTTGTGTAGGGTGTTAGCAGCTGGTGGCGGGCCGCGCGGCCCCTGACCCGGCCTCACCATGTTGGTGCTCTTTGAGACGTCCGTTGGCTACGCCATCTTTAAGGTAGGTGGGAGACTGAGCAGTTGGAGGGAGGAAGGTCGGGCTGGGACAGGCGAGGGGCGGGATGACTTCAGGAGAGGACGGCAGTATTCCGGATCCGGTAGTGCCTTTTAAATTCCCGGCCTCTGGAAGGCAGTGGAGGGCCGCGGGGCCCGCGTGTCGGTGAACACGTGGCCGCCGTTTGGGGCTCCCTGTGCTGCCTGAGAGGGTTTGGTCCGGTGGAAGAGACGGACAGGGGCCGAATTCGAGTTTTGCAGACTGTGACAAATCGGATTTCGTTCTGGGTGCTTTGAGGAGTAATCCAAAGCTTTTCAGCAGAGGAGTGACCGATGTAATTTGCCACTCTTCGCCCCGCGTACTGGGGATTGAACCCCATACTCAGGTCCTTCACACTGAACTACTGCATCCCCACCCCTCCTTTTTTAATTTATTTTTTGAAATTTTGAGACAGGTTGTTTTACCTACGCTGGGCTCGAACTTGGAATTCTCCTGCCTCAGCCTCCCAAAGTACTGGGATTACAAGCATGTGCCACTATGCCAGGTTTAATTTGTCTTTTAATGAGGTTTTGTTTCAAAACTAGATTATAGGGAGGCAAGAAAGGAAGCGAGGGTATTTTGAGACAGTTTGGTCAAGGTAGGATTGCTTAGATTAAGGTCAGTGTGGCAGAAAACACTGCGATTTTTTTAAAAACTAAAACTGACAAGTTGATGTGTTGATTGTGGGGTTTTGGTTTTTGGTATAAGTAAGATGATGGTTAATACTAAACGGTTTGGGCTTTGTGAAATCTGCGTAGTCGTTGTTTTGGAGGGGTCTTGCTGTGTAGCCCAGGCTGGCCTCGAACTGGCACAGTTCTGCCTCAGCCTGCCTCAGCCTCCCGAATGCTGAGATTACCTGGCTGTGTGGTTGTTTATATAGAAATGGTTTTGAGACCTTAGTACAGTTTGGATGTTTTTGAGATTTTGGAATGAGGTAGATTGAATACTTTCCATGTGCTTTGCAGGCAGAGGTCTTAGAACATAAGAACAAAAAAACGAAGTTTCCCTACTCTAGGTTAATGTATTGATATAAGGCAAAAAGTGCTAGATAAAATAAGTATGGTACAATTCTAATTTTCTAATTGACTGTTACAGTTGTTACTGTTCAACATACATATCTTAGAATGACAGAAATAACTAAAGTCAGGCTAGACTACATAGAAGTACATAGAAGCTTAGTTAATACTTTGGAATTAATGTTGATCCTTCCTGAAATAAAATGCACATACAAAATGTTCTGGGTTTGCATAGTACATTTTAAGGTGACTGTTATAGTACAAATTATCTTAAAAGACCTAGTGCAAGTTTCATAACTCCCATAATCTTTTAAAATGTTCGGGGTATTGAAAAAATTTGTGCTTTGAGAACGCACTAAGAAGTTTTTCAGCTCGATTTACATCAAGGAATATGTTATATACAATTCAGTGTACTCCTGCACATTTTTATATAGTGATTTTTAAATAATTCTTTAAAAGTTTACTATTCATTAGCAAGGTTATATAGGGCTGAGTTTAGCATAGTGGAGGCCAAAAAACAGCTGGATTGTAGACACACAAATGTAAAGATAATATCTAAAACTATGTATAGTTACTTGTAGAATATTACAAAAATTCAACTTGTGTCACGTGGTGCTTAGCTAAGATTAAGGACAACCTTCATAGTCATGTTCATTCCAGAGTTCTTTAGCTGTGCTTTCCAGTATGGTAACCACTAGCCACATAACTCTTTGACACTTGAAAGGTGGCTAATTATGACTGAGGGATTGATTGCTTTGGTGATAGTACTGGGGATCAAACCCCAGAACCTTGTGCATGCTAGATAAGCACTCTACTGCTGAGCACTGGAACCTTTTAAAATTTTAATTAATTTAAATTTAGGCCAGGGGTAGTGGCCCACGTCTGTAATCCTAGCACTTGAGGCTGAGACAAGGAGGATTGCTGAGAGTTGGAGGCTGGCCTGGGCTACAAAATGAATTTAAAGCCAGCCTGAACTGCATAGTGAAACTCTGTCTCAAAAAGAGGACAAAAAACAATACTTTTTTTTGCAGTCAGATTGTTTAGTGCAGCTCTCACAACATTTGGAGGAAGAATTCTGTTTGTTAGTTTGGTTTGGGTTTTCAGATGTTTGTTTTTGAGACAGGATCTCACTGTAGTTGAGGCTGGCTTTGTGCTATGTAGCCCGGGGTGGCCTCAACTCCTGTGAATGCTGGAGTTACAGGTGTGCATCACCATGCCTGGCTTAAGAGATTTTTTAATATAGATACCAAATGTTACTCTGTACCCTAGTTACTGAGCCATATAAGTTTTTCTAGCTGTATTGAACGTACTTTGAATACTACATAATGCACCTCATGCATTTTAGTAAAATGGATATGGTTGTGTACTGGCCTCTACAATTAAGGCCCACTTTTACAATCCTTCATCCCCAGAAGCTCTTTTATTGGTTGGTTTGGGTTGGGTTGGGTTGGGTTTGGTGGTGGCCTCACTACCTACTATAGCTCAGGCCTCCAGCTCAGGGCAGTGCTCTTGTCTCACCCCGCTGAGTGTTAGTATTGCAGGCATGTACCACCATGTGTCTCCTACCTGTTTTCAAAGTCAGTCACAGATCTAGTCAACTATCAATAAGTTGTGTGTATAATTTTATCTTTAAAGTCTCATGTACGGGGGCTGGGGATTTAGCTCAGTGGCAAAAGCGCCTGCCTGGCAAGCGCAAGGTCGTGAGTTCGGTTCCCGGTACCGGAGAAAAACCAAAAAAAAAAAAAAACAACAACAAAAAAATAAAGTCTCATGTACGTAGAAATATTTTCGTTTTCGGCTTTTTTCACTTGGCATACTGCTTTTGGTTTTTTTCCAGTACCAGGAATTGAACTCACTACCTTGCGCTTGCCAGGCAGGCGCTGTGCCACTGAGCTAAATCCCCAGCCCCAGCATACTGCTTTTGAAGCCAACCATTATTGCAGATATTCATTTTGTACCATTTGAGCAATTTACATTTTAAATTATTCAACTATTGATTCATTCTTTAGTTAGACAAGTTTCACAAAACATTTCTTGTCCATATTGTCTGAGGCAAAAACTAAAAAATTAGCATCAAATGCAGTAATTAAGTAAAACAGAAAATCCCAAGTAATCAAAAACAAAAACTACAGTATAGTTTTGGATGTGTGTGTTTGTGTGCCTCCCCCTGCCCCCCCCCACCAGGTATTGAACTCATGACTTTGTGCTTGCCAGGCAGGCACTGTGCCGCTGAGCTAAATCCCCAGCCATATGTGTTTGTGTATCTTTGAGACAGTGTTTTGCTCTACAGTTCAGACTGGTCTTGAACTCACTTGTAGCCTAGTCTGACCTCAAACTCGCAGCAATCCTCCAGGCAGTTTTTGTGCTGTTTCCTGATCATAAATTTATTCCTGTCTGGCACAAAAAAGGATACTCTGGGGATATCTCACACCATGGTGGTTTGTTTTGTTTTTATTTTGAGACATTTCATATAAGGATGGAGATTGACAGTGAACCTCCTTGTATCCTGCACTTTGCTACAACGTTTTGTGTTAGGTATCACCTATTCCTGCTGAATCATTTTGAATCAAGTCTGGAAATTTCATTTTATTTGTAAATATTTCAGTGTATGTCTGTAAGATACAGACAGTCGGGCATGGTGGCGCATGCCTGTAATCCCAGCACTCAGGAGGCTGAGGCAGGAGGATCGTTGCGAGTTCAAGACCAGCCTGAGCTACAAAGTGAGTTCAAGGGCAGCCTGAACTGCATAGCATGACCCTGTGTCAAAAAAGACCAAAAAAAAAGAAGAAGAAGTAGAAAAAGGTACGAAATTTTAATGGTAGCAATAGCTATACATTACTCCTTTGAAATGGAAATTCCATCTTGATCTAGAATGATGAAACTTAAAATGGATTTTGTATACAGCTATTTCAGTTTCCCTGTCTGAAAATGAATGGTTATATATTTGAGGCAAATGTAAAAGAAAATCTAGTGGTGGTTTTTTTGGTTTCAGTTGTCTTTATTAGTAATGTTCTCATCCAAATGTTGGGAATGTAATTGCCAAAGTTTTGTTTGCTGTAACAATTTCTTTGCAAAACTTAGGGTAATCTTGGATCACCATGACTTAATTATATTTCCATGTTACTTTAACTCCAATTTAAGAATGTTGATAATATCTTTTCCATATTCCAGTTGTGTTGCCCAAATGTTATCTTGAAATACACATCGCTTAGACTAAAAAAATTTGTGGATTTCACTTAGGAGTCATATCCTCTTTAATTTTGACAGTTGGTGGACTTTGGGTATGATTCCTAAATTCTTTCAACAGTTTCAAAAAATTGAGACTATTCTGTGACCCTTTGAAAAATAGCGTTCAGTATTTTAGTGCAGACTAAGGAAGGGTATAGCCCAGTGGTAGAGTACTCGCCAGGCAAGCTTGAAGTCCTCAGTAACCCCACCACCACCAAAAAAAAAGAAAAAATTAGTGCAGTCTTGAAATTCATCTGAATGCCTTTGAATACCGAAGCTTCAATATATATAGAATGGGACTACTTGCTAGCCTTTTTTTCCTCCCTCACTATTAGAGACCAAACCAGAATCTCTGTGTGCTAGGTAGGTACTCTATAGCAGTCAGATATAGTCTGTATCATTGAAAGCTCCAAAAGTTTCTCTCCATCACTGCCTAGTTTTTTTAATACTAACACTACATTTTATAACTGTTTACTGCTCTGTTACTTGTGATTACTTTATAATTTTTCCACTTTGATTTACTTTGACCAATTTTTCAGATTCTATAAATACATCAGATTAAACTGTAGAATCATTTTTTAACAATACAAGAAATCCTTAAAAAGATCTTGCCATACTCATCTTAAAAGTAAGTTTTGTACATCTTGAAATACTGGGTTTCAAGCTAGGCATGGTGGCACATGCCTGTAATCCCAGCCTCCCCAGTGCTAGGATTACACGTGTGCACCACCATGCCCAGCTAAGTGCTCTGATATTAATAAAAGAGTATATCAGCTGTGTCTCCAACTTGCATCCTGCCTCAGCCTCCCCCATGCTGGGATTACAGGTGTGTGCCACCACGCCCGGCTTTAAGCAATCATTTTTTGAGCCCAGATGGAAGATGGGTTTTAGAATTTATATACCCAGTCTTATACTTAGGTCTGTGATTTATCATATACTGTAATGGTGAAGATGTAATCAAATAATATTTTAAAAATTCAGCCTGGGTTGGGGCAAAAAAATTTTAGTCCTAATTTACGTAAAACTGATAGGATCTCTTATAAGCAATTTGGCAACATCTGTTAACAAAATCTGCATAGTTTGCGTGGTCAATTAACTCCATTCCTGAAACTCCATTTCTGTGGAAACACAATGTGTGTAGATACAAAAATATGTTTTCTGGAGTGTTGAAAAGGAAAAATTAGAAATGATTTAATATCCATAAGGGCAAAAATGATGGTATATGCTAAGTGTATAGTGTTATTCCTAAAAGTGTGCATGAAGGTTCTCAAAGACCCCAGTTAGGCACAACGTGAACTGCTCATTTGACCAAAAGTTTATGCTGGGGAATAAAACAAGTTCATTATTTCAGTACGAGAAATAGCCTTCAACAGCTTATTTGGTATGTGTAGTACCTGGAAAATGTAGCTACATATTGCCTGAGCTGGGCAATTTGAAGAAAACTATTTAAATGTTTTATTACAGGTTCTAAATGAGAAGAAACTTCAAGAGGTTGATAGTTTGTGGAAAGAATTTGAAACTCCAGAGAAAGCAAATAAAATGTAAGTAGTCTTTAAAATTCAACAGATTTTCCTTAGTTGTACATTAGAGTGGACAACACCTTAGAATTAATATTTTAATTTAGAAACAAAATTGTGAAGTAAGTATACATTTCTATCAAAGGTAAAAATTGTAAGCCAGGCCTGGTGCAAAGAAATGGCACGCCAGGGGCTGGGGATTTAGCTCAGCGGCAAAAGCACCTGCCTGGCAAGCGCAAGGTCGTGAGTTCGGTTCCCGGTACCGGAGAAAAACCAAAAAAAAAAAAAAAAAGAAATGGCACGCCAAACATCTAGGGAAACAGATACAGAAATGTAACATTCAGAGTAATAAAGAAGGGTATAGCCCAGTATTGAGTAATCTCAATACTCTCCAAGTATTGAGAGACATGAATAGAGGCCAGTTCACAAGGGAGTAATAGGGATAGGGGTATAGCAGGGTAAGATAGAATTACTTTTCCCTTAAATTTTTGTATTTTTAAGTGTGTATTTGAGGGACCACCTGTGTATTCCCTTGCCAGGTAAGAAAATCTTGCTTAAGATAACATAGCTTCAGGCAGATAGAAGACTAACTTTCCTTTTTAAAAGGCTATATGCTTTGCTGGGTTAATCTGATTCATTGTTGTCAATGATGTATTCCTGTTGGAACTGAATCTAAGTGATCTAACTCAAATATTCGTCACTACCACTGAGACAACAATGAATTAACTTTATGTACTTTGTGTGTGTGTGTGTGTGTGTGTGTTTAATGTTTCAAATTTACTTTCTTGTTTTTTTTTTTTTTTGTTTGTTTGTTTGTTTTGTTTTTCTTCCGGTACCAGGAATCGAACTCACAACCTTGTGTTTGCCAGGCAGGTGCTGTGCCGTTGAGCTAAATCCCCAGCCCCCTGTATTCTGTTTTTTGAGACAGGGTTTCACTATGTAGTTTAGCCTGGTCTTGAACTTATTATGTAGCTCAGGCTGGCCTCAAACTTGTGGTGATCGTTCTCCCTCAGCCTCCCAAGTGCTAGGATTACAGGTGTGTGCCACCATACCAGGCCTCATTTCTTTCTATATACAATGTTACCCTGCTCATAAATTTTATAAATGTCCTGAGACTTCTTTAGGGGGGGCCATGTTTTTGAATCAGGATCTCACTAAGCAGTTCAGGCTGGCCTTGAACTTACTTACTTTGTAGCCAGGCTGGCCTCTAACTCACAGCAATCAACCTGCCTCAGCCTCCAGTGTGTTGGAATTACAAACTTGTGCCACCGTGCCCAGCTGAGATTTCTGACCTAAAAAAAACCTTGTACTTTTTTTTTCTTGAGTGAATTCTCTGCTGTGTAGTGAAAGTCACTGTCCAGCTCTCAGCAGCAGGCATTTAGTTGAAGCTTCATCTGTCGTTGTTCTAAGCACCTTTGAAAACCTACAGCTTTCTTTGCTAGGCCAGCATTCAGAAAAGCTGGTCACAGTATGAAAAATACTCAATGTTACATCTAATTCCCAGACAGGCAGGTGTCTTTTATTGGTGTGTGCCTTGGAAACATCCAATGCTACTTTCTCAGTGTGTAGCTTTTGCAGAATCACTGTGCCCCTATAACATGTTTCTTCTCTTTTAATTCTAGAGTAAAGCTAAAACATTTCGAGAAATTTCAGGATACAGCAGAAGCATTAGCAGGTAAGTCAGAAACTAGAAGCTTGCTTTTTTCATCTTGGGAATTAATTTTTCATATTGAAAAGGTTGTTTGCTTCAGTTGCCTAAGTTAACTTTATTCGATGTTGTCAATGATGCACCCTTAATGGAACTGAATTGAAGTGATCTAACTCAAATTCGTCACTACCACTGAGACAACATTGAGTTAGCTTTTTTCACCATAGGGCTGGTTTCCCCCATGTGATGAGAGGTGAGAAGTGGTTAAATTGATCTCCCTGTGGAAACCAGCAGCATAAAAGCTATTCTACAAGGGACCAAGGTAATGTGGTCAAGTACATAGCTTTCTAATTTAGCCCAAGGTTAAAGTGAAGAAGAGCCAGAATTCACACTTGAAAAAATGCTAACAAGGCTGTCCAGGGATATACAGTTTTAACTCAAATATTACTCAAGATTGTAGGGAGAATTTTTTTTATACATGTACAAACTATGGAGAGCCATAAGAGTTTAGTTTATATAAAGGAGTATTGGCTTTTAAAATTTTAGAGGAGTGGATGACTTACATATCCTTAAACTACATCATGTGGAACAATAGACAAAGAGATATGAACAACTGCAATAAATATTACAGGTTTGATTTTCTGTTTGTGTTTTGTTAAGTAGTAGTTAAAACAGAAGGGTGGATGTAGTTGATTAAATTGTTATTGCCAATCAGCCAACTACTCAGTGATACAATTTGTAAATGAAGAACTGTACAGAAGATTATGGCTTATAGTTCAGTAAGAATTTGATAGAGGCAAGTAATTTTGTTATTTAACCACAGGGAAAAACATAGAATTCTCAGAGTGAAAATTGGGACTCCAAATAAATATTCTAAAATATTACTAGGGCCAGTTTCTTCATCAACACATTAGTAATTAGCACTTCCTCAGCTATAATGTTAAATATGTTACTGTTACCCTGGAGTTTGTTTTTTTGTTTGTCTTTTTTGAGACAGGGTCTACTTTGCAGTTCAGGATGGCCTTGAGCTCACTTTGTAGCCCAGGCTGGTCTTGAACTCGCAATGATCCTCCTGCCTTGGCCTCCCGAGTGCTGGGATTACAAGCATGCACCACCACACCCAGCACCCTGGACAGTTTTTGTTGTTTGGGTTTGGTTTGGTTTGGTTTTTGGTTTTTTTCCCCAGTACCGGGAATCAAACTCAAGACCTTGCGCTTGCCAGGCAGGCACTGTGCCTCTGAGCTAAATCCCCAGCCCCAGCATGTTATAAAACTTGAAGTGAGAAGTATTCCTGAATTCCCTTATTTTAAGTGGAGAAAATGCTGTATAGGTGAGAATTGAAAATCAGATCTAAGTTCGGGAATGTCCCTCAGTAGTAGAGTGCATGCTTTGCATGTGCAAGGCTCCCGGTTCAAGCCTAGAACCACCAGAAATGAAAAATAAAAAAAGGTTGTATCTCCCCAGTTTGACTTCTAGCAGAGACTGCTCTAAACTGTCAAAGCCTTAAATTCTAACACAGCATCTGGCCATGGGGTTTATAATCAATATTTTGGGGGAAATGTATGAATGTGGTGAGCTCTGTCAAGAATCCAGGTGTGGTACAGCCCTGTAATCCCAAAATTCAGGATGCTGAGACAGGAGAATCACCGAAAATATGAGGCCACTCTAGGCTACACAGCGAGTTCAGGGTCAGCCTAAACTACCATAGCAAGACCCTGTCTCAAAAAATAAAAACTAAGCAATCCAGTCGTCAACGTTATGGTGCCTATTGCTATTTTCTTTTACCACAGGGATGAACATCACCTATTGAGTAGAGTCGTTTCTTGAGAATTAACTTCTCACTGACAGATGAAAGGCATTTTTTAAATGACAGGACCAAAACTGAGTGGATATAAATGTGGCAGCATACATTTTTAAATCTCCTAACTTTATTTATGTATGTATGTTTGTGTGTATGTCTTTTTGAGACAGAGTCTCGCTATGCAGCTCAGGCTGAGCTCACTTTGTAGCCCAGACTGGCCTCCCACAACAATCCTCTTGGGAGTGCTGAGATTACAGGCATGTGCCACCACGCCCAGTTTGTTGTTGTTTTTTGAGACAGGGTCTTTTTATGCAGTTCAGGCTGAACTTAAACTCACAGTGTAGCCCAGGCTGACCTTGAACTTGTGGCGATCTTCCTGCCTCAAACTTGGAGTGCTGGGATTATAGACACGCACCACCGTGCAGATCAATCCCAGAGGCTTGCCCATGCTAGCAAGCACTCTACCCCTGAGCTATGTCTCCAGCCCAAAGATTTAAAAAAATTATGTAAAGAAAGAATAAAAGAACACAACACTGGCATATTAGAGTGTAGGTACCCTGCAAGAGCCATGTGAGAGCCAGCTGCTGAACTTTAATCTTCCCAGATACCAGATGAAATGGATATGTATCCAAATGGATAGAGATGGGATTGGGCAAGCGATGGACCCTTCCTGTTAGACATACTTTTTAAAATTAGTACACATTTGCAGAATGCAACCTGCCTGGCAGACTCACAACCTCAGACAAATGTATGAGGGTTAGTTTTGAGGATGGAAGTATCATCTAAGGGCTGGTGAGTTAGTTACAAAGCAGCAGATTTACAGCCTGCCAAAAGTGAGAGCAGTCTCAGAATAATTTGCCCTCAGAAGTGAGGTTTATGAGGAGAGGCCTGATGTATCTGGTTTGGGAACTAGTGAAAATAGGTCTCCTTCTACTCAGATTTTGTTGCACTGTGATAGAGTCTTCAAAATGAGTGCATTCGTTCTTATCAGTATTGATGTGCTTGTGGGGTATTTTGCAGTCTAGGACATCAGGAATCTACTAAAATGAGAAGAGAGTGAACTTCTTCCCCAAATAGGTTGTTTGTGCTATTTTATAATTCTGTCCTGAGTTCCTGAGGTTTGTGTGGTGTAGAGAAAGGAACACTGGACCTGGTGTAGCTTCTGGCTCTGGAGCAGACATAATGGTAGCAAGATGAAATGTAACTATGAAATGTGTAAGAAAAATACTTGCATAGATGATTTAGTTTGGGAAGTAACATTTAAATTCAGGCCTTTTGAAAGGATGTATTTGATTTGCTTTAAACAAGCTTCATAATTAAAAATCTAAGCTAACTTTTTTTCCTGCAAAGCATTCACAGCTCTGATGGAGGGCAAAATCAATAAGCAGCTGAAAAAAGTTCTGAAGAAAATAGTAAAAGAAGCCCATGAACCTCTAGCTGTAGCTGATGCTAAACTAGGAGGAGTCATAAAGGTAAGATCACAGTATGGATAGTGTAGATGGTATAGTAGAGTGTGTGGTTGGCAAGCACAAGGCCCAGCATTTGATCCCAGTGCTATATGAATGAATGAATGAATGAAAAGAAAGAAACAAAGAAAGAAAGAAAAGTCGTTCTTCACGCCTGGTAGCCAAATCTCACATATAACGTACTAATTACATTTATTTTATTTTATTTTATTTTTGTCTTTTTGAGGCAGGGTTTCGCCTGGCAGGAGGATCACTGCCAGTCTATGTGTGTAGTTCAGGCTGACCTTGAGCTCACTTTGTAGCCTAGGCATGATCCTCCTGCCTTAGCCTCCGGAGTAGCATACTAATTACAAACCTTTGTAAATAAACTAAAAGGAACAAATGGAAGATACCCGTAATCCTTTGCAAGCAGTTCATCATAAGACCTCAGACTTCTTCATCTTTCTCTAGTTTGCGTAATAATCAGTTTACACCAAGATTAGCAGAGCCAGGCATCTAAGTAATTTTTACTCATTGCAGAAAATGGAAGTGAATAATATGAGTGATTAAAAATGAGCTTCAACTCTGCTGCTGGCTGGGTGTGGTGGTACATGGTTATAGTCCTACCACTCAGGAGGCTGAGGCAGGAGGATTCCTATGAATTCAAGGCCTGCCTAAGCTATGTAATGAGTTGAAGGCCAGCCTGAACTACACAGTGAGACCCTGTGTGAAAAAAAAAAATACCTGCTACTGGTACATAATATGTTAATATACTGTATCTACCCTTTTGTTTAGCCACAAATTTTTTTCAATAAAAATAGGGTCATGGCCTTTTTTTAAGTATATTTACTAGCAGTGTTTTAGAGGAGGTGTATTTGCTAGAGATGAAACAAAGTGAGAGTGGATAGACTGGAAAACCTGCTGAACTCAAAAAGCAGAATAGTCTATGAACAGTTATAAAAAGTGTGATACTCAGCAGTTGATTATTTCAGTAGCGGTTAATTGTGATCATAAACATATCTAGTGGAGGCTGAGGCAGGAGGATCCCAGTGAGTTTGAGGCCTGCCTGGGCTACACAGTGAGTTCAAGGCCAGCCTGAACTGCAGCGTAAGATCCTGTCTCCAAAAGACAAATAAGTAAATAAACATATCTAGTGAAGTAAGGATTATGGGCATCTTAAGGAAAGAACTATGAGAAATGGCAGTAGTGTGCTAAAGTCATTTAAGTGATTTTAGTTAATAAATCAGAATTGTCAATTTAAGTTCATTTACAGCTGGACATGGTGGCACATGTGTATAATCCCAGCACTTGGGAGGCTGAGACAGGAGGATCATGATATGCTTGAGGCCAGCATAAACTATATGTAGCAAGACTCTGTCTCCAAAAAAAGGGAAAAAATCATTTGTATAAATTACTTCTAATACTGTCAGGCAGTGAGGTTTCCTGTGATTATAGTCTATGTTTTTTGACATGGCTAGGAGCCTTATTTCATGTTCTTCTGTTAAAAACTAAATTTTGACACATTAGGGGAATGAGCAACATTTTCATTATCCTGAGACTGAAATATTACAATTCTGAGTTCTGCATATAGACATGAAGCTCAAGAGAATGAACACCTATAGAAAGGTAGTTCAGTGAACAGTACCGTATGTGAAATATAGATACTAAAAAGACTTACAGAAGGATATGGTGCTGAATTGGCAGGATTATGGGTATCTGTAATTTATTTTCAATTTCTCTACAGAATTTTTGTACTGAATATCATCTGTATAACAGTAAATATTTTGTTCTTGGACATAGTACAGTACATAACAGTTGTATGCCTATTGCATGAGATAAACTAGAACTGTATAGGTCTGTCTGGAATTAGCAAACACACTGTACAGTAGAAAAGTGCAGAAAAAATTACTGCTCTTATCTGTGGATTAGTAAAGATTTAACTTTTAAAATACTTGGGTATTTACACTTAGATATTAATGGTAGGTATATGTTGGAAAGTATATAGGGGTGCTGTTATTTAAAAGTAAGGAGAGGGCTGGGGATTTAGCTCAGCAGCACAGTGTCTGCCTGGCAAGCCCAAGGTCGTGAGTTCAATTCCTGGTACCGAGGGGGAAAAAAAAAACAAAATAAAAATAAAATAAAAGTAAGGAGAGGAGCTGGGCGTGGTGGCACACGCCTGTAATCCCAGCACGTGGGAAGCTGAGACAGGAGGATCATTGTGAGTTCGAGACCAGCCTGGGCTACAAAGTGAGCTCACCACTGGCCTGAACTGCATAGCGAGATCCTGTCTCAAAAAGACAAAATATAAAAATAAACAAAAGTAAGGAGAGGACCTAAGCTTGGAACTTTCACTTTTCATTCAGTATTAAAATTTTGTAAGTATATTCTCTTTTAACATTTTTTTTTAAAGGTAGGATAGTATATTGGGGTATAAAAATGGGGATTAGGAATCTGGACGTGGTGGTACATGCCTGTAATCCCAGCACTCTGGAGGCTGAGGCAGGAGGATCACTGCCAGTTCAAGGCTAGCCTGGTGTACAAAGTGAGCTTAAGGCCAGTGTGAACGCATAGTAAGACCTGTTTCAAAAAGACAAAGTGGGGATTAGGAAGGGGGACTAGGAATAGCTCTTGAGAGACAGGAGGGGTCCCTAGTGGGTTGCCCTCCCATTAACTTTAAAAAGGAATAAAGAAAATACCAGAGAAATAAAGGAACTCACCAAAGAGGAACAAAACTGCTAAGTCAGATTGTATTAATCATTTGCAGCTTTTGATTCAGACAGCAAGCTATTTTCCAAAAAGTTCAGTAGGTTTGAGTTCATTGAATATTCTTCCATAAATGTACCAGAAACTTATACTTTGTCAAACTGATGAATAAGTGAACAAAATCAGTGCCATTTTAACATGTAAGAAATAATTTAAGGATAACTTTTTTCTTTATTTGAACTTTTTGCAGGAGAAGCTGAATCTCAGTTGTATCCATAGTCCTGTTGTTAATGAGCTGATGAGGGGAATCCGATCACAGATGGATGGGTTGATCCCTGGGGTAGAACCACGGGAAATGGCAGCCATGTGTCTCGGATTGGCCCACAGGTAGGAATTACTGGAAAAGAGCTTATTTATATTCAATAAGCACTCTTCTAAAAATGTTTTTAAAAAAAAATACTAGTTTAGCACTTAACCAGTTCAGTAATTTAAATACAAAATAACCAAAACTTGCATGTTTTTGTTATTTTTTATAGTATAATATGACAGGAAATATAAAAACAGTTTTATCAACTTTAATCAGTACAAGAATTGACTGGTTGAAATGATACCTGATAGTCAATACATAAACATGCACAGCCTGAGTGATGCTCAGGACAAGCTGCTAAGTGGTTAATTTAATCTTCATAAAAAGCTTAGGAGAAAGATGCTAACATTATCTTTAAGACAAAAATGATGCCCGAGATGAATATACCTTTCAGTAAAAGCAGGATTTGTACACTCACAGTCTGGCTCTGTTGTTAGGACTCTTTTTGGTTTTTTGACACAGGGTCTCATGTAGTCCAGGCTGGCCCAGAACTTTCTTTGTGATCCTTACTCTCTTGTCTCAGCTTCCTGAGGGCTGGGAATATGGGCATGGCCACCATGCCTAGCAATTGTTTGGACTTTTAAAACTTTATAGGAACACTCCACTCTGGTACTGATGGCTCCCTCCTTTTCTGTTTCTGATAAGTCTGCTACTCCTCCATCCACTTGGCATTTCCCAGAATGCTTTTATCTACTAAGGTGTCCTTCCATTTTTGTATCGCTGTTTGATTCTCATTTATAGTGAACTTGTAAGATAAGGCAAAGAGAAACACTTTACCCCTCTTGTATTTAACCAGATGTCCCTTTGCACTGCTATACTACAATCATCAAAAGCATTCTGTGAAATGGCATTAAAAATTGTGAAGAAAGTAAAGGATTATGGGCAGAATACAGTGGTGCCAGGTTCATGAACTTAATTCTTTCCATGATTCTGGTTTTGACCAGAAGCAAAATTTTACCAAATGGTTCTGTTTGTAAACTGAACTGCTTGCAAACAGAAGCATTTGTGAACGGAGGTACCGCTATACTTAAAACCTATGGAACTTTGTAACCAGAGCAGTTTTTTTATTTTGCGAGGAGGGGTCTCTTTGAGACAGGGTTTCCCTATGCAGTTTAAAGCTGCCCTCACTCACGGTGATCTTCTTGCCTCAGCTTCCTGAGTGCTGGGATTACAGGTATATGCCACTACGCCCAGCCTGAAATAAGAATTTTTAAGGTAGAACAAATAGTTATACTGAATTAAGAACCAAACAGTATTAATCCATACTGTATATAACAGTGGTTCTCTGAAAGGCAGTACTAAACAATGTCCGTAGATATTTTTAGTTACCACTGGCATGGAGTAACATCTGCTCCCAGCATCTAATTCTTATAAAGGTCAGAGATACTGAAAATGTCCTACAGTGCTCAGGATAGTCCCCTGCAATAAAGAATTCTGAGGCCAAAGTGTGAAGGGGCCAAGATTAAGAAAATCTTGAATATAATGTTCCTCTATAGCTTTCTGTTTTCAGATGTTGGAATGCTGCTACATTTCTTTCTTTGGGTAATATAAAGCCTTAATGTATACAGAAAAATTGCATGACCAATAGGACTTTGCTCTGTATAGTGTTATCCTATCTGTCATCCATATACAAACCTGTGCATATTATAGGAATACAGGTTAAGTTGTATCAGGATGAGCATATTTTTATTAAATACATGCTTTCTGATCTTGCACAGTACCTTTGTATATAACCAGTTTTTCTTAGAAAAACAGAGAGTAACTCTAGAAGGGATTTATTTGGGTTAGAAGTTAAGACAAGATCTAGCTCTATGGGGCAGGCAGCCTGCAGTCTTCCTGTCTTAGCCTCCTAGGTACTGAGATTACAGGCGTGTGCCATCATGCATGACTCAAAAAAATAATAACTATTATTACCCTCATGTTATCTTATTTTAAAATTTTGTTTTATTTTTTTCTGTTTAAAATAGATTTTTAAAATGTGAATTTAAATGCTTTTCCTTGATGCTATCTTGTTAATTTGGTTTTGCCCGCTCTTCTAGCCTGTCTCGATACAGATTGAAATTTAGCGCTGATAAAGTGGATACAATGATTGTTCAGGCAATTTGTAAGTATAGCACACGGCAAAATTTCTTCTCTTTATCTGGTCTTTGTGGTTTTTCCCTTACCATTGAAACTGTTGAAAGAGAAAGGAGATGAGCTAGATCAGTGATGGCTAACCTTTTAGAGTTTTCAATGATAATGCACAATCAGCTGTGGCATGTGTGCCATAAGTTCACCACCATTGAGCTAGACCTTTTAGAAAATAGGGTAGAAAAATTGGAAATGCAGAGTACAAAAGAGCGGATGACCCATTACAGTGGACCCTCAAAATTCGAGGTTGCTGTAACATTCACAAATTGTGAAAAACTGAATTTCAGGTGTGGTCAGAAAATGTCTACAAATGCTTATTTTTATCGTTTAAACCCTAAATAAACCTTGTCTCCTGGAGTTATATAATTTAATTTAATAAAATACTGTATTAATAAAGCCTTAGAAGGTGCAGAGGGTTTTGACAGGATCATAGAACTTTAAGAACAAAACAGGGAACCTGTTATGATGTGCGAATGCTGCTGCATTTGTTAGACAGGTTACGGGGGAGCAGCCAGTCAACAGCAAGGAAAGCTGAATATGCTCTCAGATTGGCTACTTGCAAATCTCACCAAAAAAAAACAATTGCAGAGGGTATCTGCCATTTCCAATAACAATTACTAAGTTCTAAGGAAAAGTCAGGAGCAATTGAGGCTGCAAACTCTGAAGCGCATCTTCATGCGGGCATACTGTATTTGATAAATTGCAGAAGAATGAATCAGATTAACATGCACACTGACTCATTTGTCTTTTCCATGAATGAGATTAAAACTATGGGTGGAATCTATATAGTTGTGCTTTCTGATTTTTTTTTTTTTAACTTTGCCTTTATTTTTGTTTGTGTGTTTTGGTTTGTATTGTTTTGGAGGCGGCACCTCTTCAGTAGTTGGGGTTGGGGCTTGAATCCAGCACTTCACAAGTGCAAGGCCGGTTCTCTACCACTTAGCTCTTTTTTCCACTCTTCAAGGTCTCATTAAATTGCCAGGCTGTCATTGAAATCACAGCAATCTTCCTGCCTCGATTTCCCAAGTGCTGGGATCACAGGCGTGTACTGCCATGCCTGGTTGTTTTTTTAATTGGGTATTTTGAGCGTGAAATGGGTTTTTTTGGAACATCAAAGCCATAGCATATTCCACTTCTTAAAATCCCCATAACGAACAATTCTAATGCTAGATAGATACCTAAGAGAATTGAAATTAGGGACTGAGCCCCTTGTACTGTCACCCCATGTTCATAGCATCATTGTTTACAGTAGCCAAATACCCACTAACAGACAAGTGAATAAACATTTACAGTGGCACACACAGCTTTAAAAAGAAATGATGCCAGCTGGGCATGGTGGTACACACCTGTAATCTCAGCACTCGAGAGACTGAGTCAGGTGGATTGCTTTGAGTTTGAGTCCAACCTGGGCTACAGAGTGAGTTCAAGGCCAACCTGAACTGCATAGTGAAATCCTGTCTCAAAAAGACCAAAAAAAAAAAGAAAAAAAAAGAGTGATGTTCTCAAGTGGACACGTTAGTGCACACTTGTGACCTAGCACTCAGGAGGCTGAGGCAGGAGGATTACCATGCTTTGAGATGAGCCTGAACTACATAGTGAGACTCTTGTCTCCAAAAAAAAAGAAGAAAAGAAGAAGATACTGAAGACAAAAAGGGCATGAAGTTTTATTACATACCACAATGTAGATAAACCTTGAAGTCATGCTGAGAAATAAGCCAAACACAAAAGGACAAATAACACATGACTCCACTTACCTGAGGTATCTAGAGTAGACATTCATGGAGACCAAAAGTAGTATAAAAATTAGTAGGAGCTGGAGGAGGTAGGAATGAGGAATTATCTTTTATCATCTCTGAGATTTTCAGTTTCAAGAGTGATGAAAATTTCTGCAACTGAATAATGTTAATGATTGCAATGAATGTGCTAAATGCCACTGAAGTATACACTTGCAAAATGTTCAAAGGTGAATTTTATATATTACCACAATAAATTGCTTATAAGTTCCTGTTTTTATTTTAATCTATTACAGCCTTATTAGATGACTTAGATAAAGAACTGAACAACTACATTATGCGTTGTAGAGAGTGGTACGGCTGGCATTTCCCAGAATTAGGAAAAATTATTTCAGATAATTTGACATACTGCAAATGTTTACAGAAAGTTGGTAAGTACTTTGTTTATCCCCAAAGACATTGAAAATTACTGAATTTGATTACGTCCCCAAATGTTAAATTTTTTTTCCTAAGATTCCTGTTTTGTTTTTGTTTTTTTTTAAATTTGTGTTTGAGAAGTGACGCTTTTTAGGGTTTCTGATATAAGATTATTTCTAATTTTTTTTTTTTTTTTTTTTGAATTTTAACTTTAATTTAATTGATGCCTGCAGCAGAGAGCAGTTTTCTTTTTTTGTTTCCTTTTCCTTTTTTTTTTTGAATGTTATTTTTTCTTAAAATGACTTTTGATGATAAATGTGAGTGAAGTTGCCATTAATAAGGGCAATTGGAGAAGGGAATTATGGAATATGTTTGTAATACTGAGTACTGATACTAAGTGGTACAACTATCTATGGTACTACTGTTATATATTCTATATAAGTGGAAACACTACAGGAATATTATCAGTAGAGGAACCTGAGAATTGTTATTAAATATGGGTTATGTAGTCATTACATTGAGATATTACCATCCCCCAAATTGCTGACCATAGCTTCACTATATTGAAAGTCCTGTCATTAACCTTTGCTACCTTTTGTGAAATAAATTTCCACGGACTATTTTGTCTTATTTTTTTATCAAATTATGTTTTGAAGGGAGATGGTAGGGAGATACTTACCTCTGAAATCAAACCTTTACAAAGGAAAACAGCTAGATTAAACTTCTTCACTTTATGTTTTATGTAGGCATCCTTTTCATTGGCTTATCTCTACTTTTTTTTTTTTAATTGTCTTTTTGAGACAGGATCTCGCTGTGCAGGCTAGCCTTCAGCTCACTTTGTAGCCCAGGCTGGTCTCAAACTCTTTTTT
>NW_004955457.1:12454543-12492402 GCF_000276665.1 Chinchilla lanigera | reverse complement strand
TTGTTTTTGTTTTTTCTCCGGTACCGGGAACTGAACTCATGACCTTGCGCTTGCCAGGCAGGCGCTTTGCCGCTGAGCTAAATCCCCAGCCCCTGGTCTCAAACTCTTAGTGATTCTCCTGCCTCAGCCTCCCAAGTGCTGGGATTACAGGTGTGCACCACCACTCCCGGCTTATGTCTACTTTTCATTTTGACTATTAGGTCTATTTTATATAATTTGTTGAAGAGTGATTTTTTTTTTTTCCCTTATCCTTTGCAAAAATTCCATAGGTGATAGGAAGAACTATGCCTCCGCCACACTTTCTGAATTTTTACCAGAGGAAGTTGAAGCTGAAGTAAAAGCAGCTGCAGAGATATCTATGGGAACAGAAGTTTCTGAGGAAGATATTTGCAATATTCTACATTTGTGCACCCAAGTAAGTTATAGCCATATAGAGTCTCGATGAGGCTCACAGTGCTAAGAACTATCTGATGGCAGTGATGATTTCTGCATTTGTTGTTCACCTGATAACAACATGAGGGTGTCCAGTCACTACCTCATCTGATGCCATCTTTGTTTGTATACTAGGGCAGGAGAAGATAACACTAAAATGAAATAATTTTGTACTAGCATTGTGTGAATGATGAATTTACCTAGGATCGGTCAAGTATTCTGATAATTTAGGGCTGCAGTGGGGAGTGTGTTTGCTTTGTTTGTTTGTAGTAGGGTCTTGTGTCAGACATGTGGTGCATACCTGTAATCCCATTACTCAGGAGGGTGGGACAGTAGGACCATGACATAGGAAGTCCCTGAGTCAGAGGAAAAGAAATGAAGAAATGGGGACTTGAGGTGTTACCCAGGCTGACACTCACAGGCTAAACCTTCCTGAGGAGCAGAGACTACAGGTGTGTGCCACTGTGACCAGCTATTAGAATCCAGTGTTTTACTTGTGAATTTTGCAGTATTTTTACACATAGTTATTACTGACTGACTTGTGGTATTCCTTGTTAGGTGATTGAAATCTCCGAATATAGAACCCAACTATATGAGTATCTCCAAAACCGAATGATGGCCATCGCACCCAATGTAACAGTTATGGTTGGCGAGTTAGTTGGAGCACGGCTGATTGCTCATGCAGGTGACAGTTTTGATGTAATTGTAAACATGAGTATTTGAGGTTGAGTCTTGTTTTTTTTGAATCTTTAAACTACTGTTGTTGACTGAAAAAGGCCAAGTGTTCGATGATGATTTTTACTTGTTGGCCTGATCCTTTTGGACAGTGAAGGCATCGTTAGTCACTACCTCTTCTGAGACACTCGTGGTCCGTTTTCAGCAGTTTGTTACGGTTAATTAGAATAGTCCAGTGGAGATGAAAATTAGCATTTTTCTCAGAGCTTATTATGGGTTCAACCCTGAGCACCTGCAAAAACCAATATTTGAATGTAGTTTTTTAAAATGACAACAGGACATATCCCTGATTATGTTTCATTGTGTGTGCCATTTTAATATATTTGACTCAAAAATGTTTTAAGCCAGGTGTGGTCGCACACACCTATAATCCCAGCACACCAGCAGCCTGAGGCAGAAGGGTTATTGCAAGTTTGAGGCCAGCCTGGGCTATAAAGTGAACACAAAGCCAGCCTGAACTGCATAGCAAGACCCTGTTTCAAAAAGACCAAAAAAAGGTTTTAATCATTTTATAATAAAATACACACATATATAATAATACTATAAGAATAGTATGTTACAGTAAAAATTACTGTAATAGAATGCCTGGAAATAAATGTATGAAGTATTTCTTCTTTATTATTGGAGACATTATTATACTGTGTCACAGAAGATCTTATATATCAACTACATATCAGAGTCTTAGACTAACACTTTGAGCTGCCTCATTAATCATACATATATTCCATTAAAGAACCCTTGGGACAAGAGTATGATCATCTCAGCTGGTTGCATTGCCTATACCACAGTTTCATAGAGCCACATATGTAGCAGTGAGAGATGCATAGATTAATGGGAATATGATTTTTGTTCCACTTTAAACCTGTTTTTATTGATTGAGTTCATAGCATTGGATTTTCTGAAGAAATGTTCTCAGAATAATTTGCAGTAAATCTTTTTGCTTTTTTTTTTTTTGTCTTTTTGAGACAGGATCTCGCTATGCAGTTCAGGCTGGCCTTGAGCTCACTTTGTAGCCCAAGATGGCCTCAAACTTGCAACGATCCTCCTGCCTCAGCCTCCCTAGTGCTGGGATTACAGGCATGCGCCACCACACCCAGCTAGCAGTAAATCTTAACAAAACAGTGTATATATTCCTGGACCTAGGGCTGGGAATATAGCTTAGTGGCATAAACGCCTGCCTGGCACGAGCAAGGTCCTGAGTTCTGTTCCCAGTACCAAAAAATATAAATGAAAAAAAAATAAATGAAATAAAATATTCTTGGGCCTATGATTGCTCCCTAATCTGTATCTGAAGGAAAGGTAAATAAAGTGAATAATTTATAGTTACCTTACTGAGATATTCTAATACATATTTAAAGCTTTGGAATATTTGATGTCCCAAAGTGTCGGAAAATGGGGCCAGATTGGTGTGAGTATAAACACATATGCTCTATACTTACATAGCTCTTATGGTATGCTAATGAATGTAGAATAGAAATACAATACTTACCTCAGATAAAGAAGTATAACTGGAGCTAAGTAAGCTCAACCTTCAGTTTGTCACAAACATTCTCCACAACTCTTGTGTTAAAAGTCGTAAGTGAAATGTTAGGATTTTCAGGGGATTCAGTGTAAGAATAGAATCCCATATTGAATGAGGTTTTTATGTATGACTGTAGCTTTAATTATACTGTGAGTCTTCTGTTTAACATGTGAAACTTTGAATTCCGTGGATATACATATTTATCACTATTTGCTTTTTTTGTAGGCTCTCTTTTGAATTTGGCCAAGCATGCAGCTTCTACAGTTCAGATTCTTGGAGCAGAAAAGGCACTCTTCAGAGCCCTCAAGTCTAGGCGGGACACCCCTAAATATGGTCTCATTTATCATGCTTCCCTTGTAGGCCAGACAAGTCCCAAGCACAAAGGAAAGGTGAGTTACGCGGTTTTTCCAAAGTAGTGCTCCTCCCCGCCTGCTCACTTTTTTCTCACTCTTTGTTTTAGTGCACATTAAATGTCTGTCACCTCTTTCTCATTAAAGAGAGTGGTGGATTGTTTAGATAGAAAGCATTTTTGTACACTGAAAGAAAAGATTATAAGAAATTGTTACTGGTCCTACTACAGCTGTTTTACTGTGTTTCTGTAGGTGTAGACCAAAAGTATTTTGTTCGCAGGAAACCAGTCTAACATTTATGGATTGCCAAAAATAATAGCATATACACTGTGCTGCACAGTTTGCAAAAGGTTCGCTGAATCCTTTAATAACCAGATAGAGGTGTCTGTGTTTTACAGTGGTGAAAACTCAGGCTTAGACAAATCGCTTTCAGTCTTTTCTATGGGATGTATAGTTTACCGGAATTAAACTGAAATTTTATAAAATGCATAGCACAGTAATGGCAGAAGGGAGAAATACGGTATTAATAAAATGAAACGTTAGTTTGGAAAAAGATACACTTGTTCCGGAAAACCCAAGATACAGAAATAGTGTTACTGAGTAGAAACTAAAGAAAGACATTGAGCTAATTTTAGACATAAGCTATCTAAAGTGATAAGGTCTTTTCATCCACCAAAACGTTGGTAATATAAAACCAGTTGTTATATGGTGGCAAAGTTTAAAAACTATAGTGAATTGTATGGCTAGTTTTGTAATTCCTCATCTTAAAAAGATCCTAAAATCTGGTGTGATTTGCTACAGTTTTCTTATGCATAAGCTATTGCGATTTTTGTATCTTCACTTGAAATGTACTTTCATTCCCTCTAACTTGGTGCTATTAGATCTCTCGAATGCTGGCAGCCAAAACCGTTTTGGCTATTCGTTATGATGCTTTCGGGGAAGATTCCAGTTCTGCAATGGGAGTTGAGAACAGAGCCAAATTAGAGGCTAGACTGAGAAGCTTGGAAGATAGAGGGGTAAGCATTGTGTCCTGCCTTCTGCGAAAGTAACACAGTGATGACATGTCACTCTTTCCTGGTCCACTGGTTAACTTGATAGTGTGTTACGAAAAAGACTGACGTAGAGTTGACTAATAGTTTTCATTTTTCTTAGATAAGAAAAATAAGTGGAACAGGAAAGGCATTAGCAAAAGCAGAAAAATATGAACATAAAAGGTGAGTACATTTAGGGAAGATGGGTGAACATTTTGTTTATTTAAATGTTATTTATGCCAATTTTTTATTTTAACTTGCATACCTCAGTAACCCCATGATCTTTGTTAGTTGATAAATGCTATGTATATTAATTATGTCATGTTGCTATGAGGAACAAGTGCTAAAACCGTGTATCCCTTTTTGTGTATGGTAAGAGTATAAAATCTACTCTTAGCAGTTTTTTTTTTTGTCTTTTGAGACAGGGTCTCACTATGCAATTCAGGCTGGCCTTGCGCTCACTTGGTAGCCCAGGCTGGTCTCGAACTCGCAATGATTATCCTCCCTCAGCCTCCCGAGTGCTGGTGCCTGGCTACTCTTAGCAGTTTTATAGTGACTATATATTCTATAATATAAAGGCTGTCATTTGTTGTCTTTGGTTGGTAAATGTAGATCTTTATTTCTCAAATTATAACTGTTTATAAGTGACCAGGTAGAGTGGCTCATGCCTGTAATCTCAGCACTCAGGAGGCTGAGGCAGGAGGATCACTCTGAGTTTGTGGCCAGCCTGGACTACAAATGGAGTTCAAGACCAGCTTGAATTGCATAACAAAACCCTGTCTGAAAAAGACAAAAAAAAAAGTTTGTAACCGATAAAAGTTAACAGCCATTCATCTACAAGTTGACTCTAAAAATAGAACAATCCTTTAGCTTGTTTTGTCTACCAAGGAAATTTTCTGCCATTGATGTCTGTGAATAGTTTTTTTTAATATCATTTGTGACAGCTCCTGCTTTTTCATTGACTCCAGTTAATCTCATTGGAGTTATTCTTTGCCTCATCTAAAGCTGCTGGATTGTTTCTCATGGTTCCTTGCTATTTTTAAGAAATCTTTGTTTTCATGATTGCTAACCACAAGCCTGTTATCTATATCTGAGATCCTGTCTTCACATTAGCTTAATTAAATTCCATTTCAGTGGAATTTTTATTCTCCTGGATATGTGTCTGAATCTGCCTTAAGGATTCCATTTCTTTCCTATCCTGAGCATTCACGTTTCCATAATTTTCTTAAGTTCCTCTGTTTTTTATCTGTGTCTGCTCTAAAGTCACTAAGCATGGTTTTCATTGTGGACACTATCTCTGCAGTTATCTGAGAAGTTATTTCTGATTTGATATTTTTCTAGACCTCATTCAGTTGCTTTGTTGTTCCCACTTTAGAGACGCCCGGTGGGTGGGTGGCTTTTGGATTGTCCCACCTCACTACCCCCTGGGTTTGCCTTTGGTGAGCTGGCTGTCAGGGGTTGCATCTTGTTTAAGTGTCTTGTTTTCTTTTCTTTTTTAAGTTTAATTCCTGTGGTGATTCTTGCAAATTGCCTGTGGTGGGTTGCTTTATTGCTAGTATTTACAACCCCTTTGGGAAAGGACTACTTCTCCAAAGTATCCTCCAAATATAGCTGCTTTTTGGGTTTTGAGTCTGTTACAAGACCCTATGGCTTCAGTTTGTTGGGGATGAGAAGGTGCTGCCTATTTGGCCCAGCCCCTGGTTCTTCGGCACTGTGCACAGCATTTTCTGTGACCCTTAGTCAGTCTCAGTATTGGAATACCAGGAAGAACAGCTGTTTAGAACAATTATGTCACTCTGGGCTATAGTGGTACCATCAGCAATGACAGTAGCATCTAACATAGCCTAAAAAAATGACAAACCTTAGTAAATATTAATTTTCCACCTTTAAATATATGAGCTAGATTTGTGGTTACATGACAAAATCTAAAATAAACCAGAAAATTATGTGCAGTATACAAGTCCTTAATCTGTCAATTTTGCCCTCAGGGGTTAAAATTTTAAATGGGTTAGGGAGAAAGAGAAATGGAAGGAGAGGAAGGGATTAGAAGTAAGGCTGGAGGACAAATGATGCTAACTTTGGGATACTGGTGCAGAAGACTAGAGGGAAAGAGAAGAGATAAAAAGAATAAAACCACAGAGAGGCTAAAAGCCACATTCATACTCATATAAAAACAAGATCAAACAAGGAAGGAGAAAAAAAAACAAAATATGAGTCCGGGCATGGTGGCACACAGCTGTAATCCCTGCACTCAGGAGACTGAGGCAGGAGGATCCCTGCAAGTTTGAGGCCAGCCTGTGCTACAGAGTGAGTTCAAGGCCAGCCTGAACTGCATAGTGAGACCCTATCTAAAAAGACCAAAAAAGAAAAAAGTCCACTTCCATTCAGGTTATCTCTGCTGTCACTGGTAGGCAGCATGTGGAGACAAAGTCCCATTTCATGTTTTATCCCAGCAAGGCAGCAGTAGCTTCTTGGCGGGATAGTACATAATATCAGCTAGTCTGCACATTCTGGCAAAGAGCACACTCATTCGGTCTGCAGCCATCAGCGGACCTGAGCCCATCTGGTACCTAGATGGAGCCGGCAGCCGCTCTGAGTTCTGAGCTCAGCTGGCCCTTCTCCGGGCTGGCTCCCAGATGGCTCAGTCGCTCACTTGTGCAGGATGACTAAGCCCTCCAACTAGTGCAGCCCTATACATCCAGTGTTGCGTCTCTCCATGGAGGCCTCTGGGGTCGCCAGCACTCACTGTGTTTCTCCCTTCACTCTCTCTGTGGGCTGCAATTCATGCTTCAGATCTTTCCTGTGTCCAGGGGACCCACTTCCCTCCCTCTTGGCTTTCTCGTGTTGCTGTATTCCAGTGCCTAGACAGCAGCACTCAGAGAGGCTCTTTTTCTGCTGCTTCAGTTTGTCCCCCCTTGGCTTTTTTGTTTTGTTTTGTTTTGATGCTGGGAATCGAACTCAGGACCTTGCACTTGCCAGGCAGGCACTTGTGTCACTGAGCTACATCCCCAGCCCTCTTAGCTTATTTTGAAGCAGCTTTTTTTATATTCCTGTGCCAGTATACAGTTTAAATATGTAAAGCAGCTAATTAATAGTTACTAAATTTGAAGCCTTCAATATTTCGAACAAAAACAAATGTGGAAATTTACAGAATCTATCCCTGTCTCTGCCTTGTTCCTCTGTCTTCTAGGGCCCCATAATGAAGACGACTTTACAGAATTTAGTTGGGTTTTTTTGTTGTTGTTGTTTTTTGTTTTTTCTTTTAGACAAGATCTCACTATGCTATTTAGGCTAGCCTTGAGCTCACTTTGTAGCCCAGGTTGGCCTTGAACTTGGAACGATGCTTCTGCCTCAGCCTCTTGAGTGCTGAGATTACAGGCGTGCACCACCACACCTGGACTATTTTGTTTTATTTTTTCATTTATCACATAAGAGTTTAATTGATTCAGGGTTTTAGTCTTGATAGTTGTGAAGAGATTTTCTCCCTTTGTCTTTACCCTTGATGGTTGTTTCCTGTAGAATAGTAACTGTGTTGATCGTGAAATCAATTCATTTAGCTCACCATTTCTCTTGAATGTGATTAGTGCATTTACCTTTTGGAAATTTTATATTAGTCTTCATAAACTGCAAAGTTGGGCTGGGCATGGTGGTGCATGCCTGTAATCCCAGCTCTCAGAGGCTGAGGCAGGAGGACCGTTGTGCATTCGAGGCCAGCCTGAACTGCATAGCAAGACCGTGTCTCAAAAACACAAAAAAAAAAAAACAAACAAACTGCAAAGTCACTGAATGATACGCTTGTGTGAATATTATCTAATAATATTTTCTTTTGAGAATTATTTCAGTTATAGTTGTTCATAGAGATTTTCTAAGATTTTTTGGCTTTTTCAGTGAAGTGAAGACTTATGATCCCTCTGGTGACTCAACACTTCCAACCTGTTCTAAAAAACGCAAAATAGAACAGGTAGATAAAGAGGATGAAACCATTGAAAAGAAAGCCAAAAAAGCCAAGATTAAAATTAAAGGTTAGTTTGATTTTTGTTTGTTCGTTTAAATGCCATTTATACTCATAATGATAAGCCTGTATTTTACTACGTGTGCCAAAACTCAGGTTCTACTGTGTGGCTTATTTTCAGAGTTAAAGGAACAAACGTAAATGGCGTCTAAAATGGTTGCTAAAGATGGAATTGGCACAGCGCTGGTTTAATGCACTGCTGTGCTGGTAGAACTATGTGCTGGGCAGCTGTCATTGGGAGTCAGTGTGTTCATCAGGGAACGAGGCTGGCTGGGAAGATCATGCCCCACTTACTAGTTTCACCTTTTTTTCATTGAGCACCTACTAGTCTAGCAAGAGAACAAAGCAGTGGTGGCGAACCTTTGAGACCAGGTGCCCAAACTACAGCCAACACCCGCTTATTTATCACAAAGTGCCAACACTGAGATTCTGACAGCCCTGCAAAAGCTTGGTGGAGTCAGGCCTAGTAAGCCCACTTGGAATGTCATCGCCTAATCCTGCTGCTCCTTTGCGAGCATGCGTGTGACCTCACTGTGGCACATGCACCATAGGTTTGCCACCATGAGAATAAAGAATTAAAGCAACGATTAATTTAACTTAGTTTCTAAATATCTTGTTGTCAAAAGTGTATTGTCAACACATGTGGACTCTTGGCCTTGATAAAGTTATTTAACTTGTGTTTCCTTACTGAAAAGCAGGAAGATCCGTAAGCCCGTTGTTGCTGTTTGAAATGTTGAAGTAGAGATTTTATCCTCAATTGTACAGTATATCCACAGTTAATGTACCTCGATCCTTGCCATTCGCAATCACAGGACCACAGTTTTCCCATCTCCTAAGTGGCAATTCATGTTGTTTCGTCTCTGCACCTGAGCCTGTCCTACCACTACATACTCGGCTCTGCTGAGAAAGTATAGTAGCCACAGGAGCATTCCCACTGGCTGGCTGATCTCTAGATTTCTATTCTGTGTTGACTGTTCTGTCCACATTGGCCTCTCTCTTCATTTTTTAATCTACCAGTCAATTTCTCTTTAATTGTCCATATTTTCCCCCTACCCAGATCCTTGAGATCTTCATTTGCATTCTCTCTTCTTGGAACATTTCTCCCCGATACAAATTTTGTTCGCTTCCTCTAGGTATTTTTGCCTGGCTTCTAAAATGTAAATGGGTGACTTCCCTTCTCCGACATGGCATTTCTTGTTTTATTTTTATCCTTAGCACTAATTATATGTATAATACATATCTCTTCACTCTACCTGTAAAATAAAATTCATAAGGATAAGAGTTTTAAATACCAGTAAGAGCCAGGTGAGGTGGCACATGCCTATAATCCCAGCACTCTGGAGACTGAGGCAGGAGGATCGCTGTGATTTCAAGGCTGGTCTGAACTACATGGCAAAACCCTGTCTCCCAAGTTAATTAATTATGAACATCCTTAAATTACATAGATAAAGATACTGAATTTTATGGAGGTTAAATTATTATAAGCTAGGTGTGGTGTTGCACACCTATAATCTCAGCACCTAGGAGGCTGAGGCAGGAGAATCACTGTAAGTCTAAGACCATCCTGCCCTATAAAGTAAGACACTCAGAAAAACAAATTAAATACATTAAATAAATAAATAAGTAAAATTAATCATAATAGTAGAATAAATCCAGATCTTTAGAGTGCATTCTCTAAAGATTTAGCTCAGTGGCACAGCACCTATCTGGCAAGTGTGAGGTCCTGAGTTCAATTCCCAGTACAAAAAAAATACATAGGATGCATTCTCTTAACTGTGGCAGTGGGCTTGATATGAAAGTGACCTTTATTTTAATCTGTTTACTGTCTATATGAGCACAAGGAAGTTACAGCACTTCTCTGTGAGCTTTGCTGTGTCATCTGTAGAGTGAATTGTACTGGGCAAGGTAGGCCGTGAATGTTCTTCTTAATTATGAAGTGAACACAGTAAACATTGGATAGTTGAAAATCATAATTTTGCTTGGAGTAAATTCTAACAGCATGGTATGTCTTTGTCCAGTTGAGGAGGAGGAAGAGGAGGAAGAAGAGGAAAAAGTACTAGTGGTAGAAGAGGAGACATCTGTGAAGAAGAAAAAGAAAAAGGATAAGAAGAAGCACATTAAGGAAGAACCGGTTTCTGAGGAAGAGCCGAGCACGAGCACAGCAGTTGCTGTACGTCCGCCGTGACCACCGGGCTGCGTGGCGTGGGCAGGAGCATGGATTTTAGCGAACAGATTTCATTATGGGCAGTTAAAAATGAAATAGCCTTATATATTTCCACTGTAAAAGGCCATTTCCCAAATTTTGTAAAACCTGCCCTTCACTGCTGCTGTCCCCCTCCCAAAAAAAAGAGGTGTGTTTTTTTAAGGGAGGAAGAAGTTACGAGTTGTTTTGGTGGTGCTGAGCCCAAAGCTGGGGCCTGACATTAGGCAAGTGCCCCGCCCCTATCACACTGGCACCCCAGAACTCACTTTTATAGGAGTACCTGTTACATTTCAGATTTTAATCTTCTAAAATTATGTTCAAGAAAAGTAGATTTATTTTATATGGAAAAGTTACTACATGTACAGTTACAGTTCATTCAAAAGTATTCTTTTTGGTTATTTCCAGAGCCCAGAGAAAAAGAAGAAAAAGAAAAAGAAGAAGGGTACAGAGGACTGATGGGAGGGAGCCTCAGTCTTGTGTGCCGGGCCAGGCTGCCCTGCATCAGGTGGGCGCCCACAGGAGCTGCAGGTGCCTGGATGGCCGGGCAGGGCAGAGTTACCACAGCTTTCCGTGCATCAGCACTGTTGACCTGGTGATGTCCTCACATCATAGCCTTTGATACGCAAATAAAAGTATTTTCTTTGTATGAAAGCAGTTCTGTGGTGTTTTACATTTTAGGTGGAGAATCTTTGGTTTTCCTGTAGTTAATTTGCCATCTGGTGTTTATTTTGATCATTATAGCAGAAAAGTGAGCTGTTAGGCCAGAGATACAACTCAGCGGCACGGCGCCTGCCTGGCAAATGTGAGGTCCTGAGTTTGATTTCTGGTAAACACCCCCCACACCCCCAAAAAAGTGAGCTGTTAATGGTCAATGAGAAATTTAACCATTTGGAAAACTGTTTACTAGATGGGTTACTGTGTTTTAAAAGCCTAACTTCAGTGTTTTGGCTATTTTGTTTGTCCTTCTATCTTCCTACCTCTGTATTTACTTGAGGATTTGTTTCTTGTTCAGATATTAAAAACCAGGTGGTCAAAATATTTTGATATCTGTTCAAAAAGGAAGAAATGTGTCGAAAAGTTAGTTGTTGTTCGAAAAGGTAAAACGAAATGATTCCTACTTTTCATTCACTCATTCTTTCATTCTTTTTTGAGACAGGGTTTCACTATGGAGTCCAACATGGAGCCCAGGCCAGCCTCAAACTCATGGCGATTGTCCTGCCTCAGCCTCCTAAGTGATAGAACTACAGGCCAAGGCCACCACACCTGCCTTGATTTACTTTTTTTTTGAGATAGGGTCTCACTATGTAGTTCAAGCTGGCTCTGAACTCTCTATGTAGCCCTGGCTGGGCTTGAACTCACAGCAGTCCTCCTGTCTGAGCCTCCCTGAGTACTGAGATTACAAGCATGCCTGATATACTTTTAAAACAATCTAAAAAAAAAAAGTGATTTAAAGTGATTTTTTTTCTAAAGGTAATACAAAATGATTTTAAAGTAAAAAATATCACCTAGGATAATGGAGAAACAAGGTAAGAAAAATAAAACATCAGTTGGAATGAAGCATAAACTAAGGCAAAGAATACCAAAGAGAAATCTTTCTGAAAAAGTGTTCAATATACAAATAGGGTCTGTTATCCACTGTGTGGTCATGCCAGCCGGATGTTTCCTCCTCAGTACCTTGTGTGTGTATGCCAGGGCATTGCACTACAGGCCCACGCAGTAGAAGCAGCCAGCCAGAGGAGGGGGCCCGAAAGATGAGCTTCCCACATGACCACAGGCAAGTCCGCAGCTGGTGCATCTCCTGGTCTGCAGATCGCAGGCAGTGGTCAGCCTAAGTGTCCTCATTCTGCTCCTAGACTGTGGGCGCTCTGTAGCACCCAGCAGTGCCCCAGGCGTAGGTTTTGTTTGGGACAAAATAGGTTAGTTAATTTTTATCACCTTCTGAAAAAAAGGGCTCAGACCTGCAAAAGACTACAAATAGTCGCATCTGAAACAAGATGAAACTGCAAATCCTAAATTTCTAGGCTGGGGACCTAGCTTAATGGTAGAGTATTTGTCTTTCGTGCATGAGGTCCTGGTTCAATCCCCAGTGCCAGCAGAAGTTAAACTTCTAGTGGTTTTGAGTAGTCTGCTGGCCTGTGAAAAGCCTGGCTAAGCTCACAGTTCTTGGTTTTCTTAAGGGCTGAGGTCTTACTCAGAACTTAACCGAAAAGTTGTTCGTGGTTCTGCTTGGTGCTAACAGCAAAATTCGCTCACTCCAGGGGTTGGGGCCAAGTGCTCCGGTAGCACACAGGAGACCCCGAATTCAGGCTTCTGTACCGCGTACACACAGCAAAGTAATGAGCCTTCATTGACCCTCCTCCCTCCCTTCAAAAATAATTACACTTGTTTTGTGGATCAAATTCTATATCCGTCCATTGGTTTCTGACTCCTCAGTAGGCTCGGGACTGGGTTGAACTTTCCCCTCCCAGCCTTAGAAGTTCGCAGCTCCCCACCCTGGGACTCTTACTTGTTGCTTCCCTTGTTCCTGCAGTGTTCTTCAGTGCCTTTGTTGCGCATCAAAGGCCGCTCTTCAAGGCTCAGGCTCTTTACCCTGAGTGCACCACTTAGAGTAACGTGCAGCAGGGCCAAGTGTGCGTGGGATTTTTTTTTTAAAGCAGGCTCTTCCTCTGTAGTTCAGGCTAGCCCTGAACTTGTGATGCTCCTGCCTTACCCTCAAAGTGCTGGGGTTTTGGGTGTGCACCACCCCACCTGCCTTGTTTCATCTATTTTTATACTTGTAAAATGCAGTTCTGAGTCAGGTGCACATTAGGGCCCATGCATTTGCATTTTTAGCAAACTCAGTGTTGTGATAGTAGGGTAAATTGTTTAAACTCAGCTGTTTCCTTATTTTAAAATGCATTGCATTGAAGCTGGGCACGGAGATACATGCACTTGAGGGGCAGAGGCAGGAGGATTACTGTGAGTTCAAGGCCGGCCTGACTACAGTGAGACCTTTCTGTGCTCCTTAGCATCTCCATGCCCCAGCTGTAGCCTGTGCTCCTTACCTGTCACTAACGCCTCCTGCACTGGAGTGGGGCCTGTGTGTCTGGTGACGGGCGCACAGCCCGTGAGGTTCCTTGGGTTTCAGTCGCCTCTGCCTTCTTGTTCCAGGTGCTACGAGGACACCATGAACTCATCTAGAGGCCAGCAGTAGTAGAGCCAGTGTAACCCGAGGTGGCTGAACACCGAACTCCATCTTTAGCTGTCTCATCCTGTGGCGATTACCTGGCTGGGTTCTATCACCAAACGCCAACACTTGTTGGCTGTTTTTAATTACAGCTGTGTAGATGCTTGTTTTCAGTAGTTCCTTGTTCAAAACCGTCCTTTAAGCAAGTGTCGGGTGGTAATTCTGAAATAGTTCAGTTTGGGTGCTTAGTTTAGTTTTGAGGAGAGATGAGAAGTGAGCTTGTAGAATACTGGTTCTCAAAATTTCAGTTGGGATTATTAGAAACGTGGGGGATGTTCTTTTGCTGGTATTGAGGGTGGAGCCTAGGGCCTCATGCCTGCCGAACCACATACTCTGCCAGAGTCACAGCGGCATCCCTAGAGGACCTCTTGGTGAAAGGTGAGTTTCCGGTATAGTAAGGCTAGGGTAGGGTCCAAGAATCTCATGTCTGATGAATTCTCCATTAGTGGTTAGGGGACAAAACCTTCTGCACTATATTCCAAAAGGATTTGCTTCTGTCGCTTTACTCATCCCTACAGTTCTCCAAACTAGATCTTAACTGCTGGCCAGGAGTCAGGCTTGCGTGTTTGGCTGAAGTAAGGAGCAGTGCCATCCCCAGTCCTGCTGCGCTATCTCGTCGTGGGGAACTGTGGAGCCCTGCAGGGGCTGGAGACACTTGAACTTGTGCTCTTCCTGCTTAGTGCACATAAACTTGAAATCGCGCATCCTGTCTATAGGAATTTGCGGCCAGGTGTGTTGTCCCATATCTGTGACCGTGCATCCTGGGCAGTGTGGCAGCTTAGTGAGAGCCTGTGCCAAAGAATGCAAAGCCTTGGGTTCAAACCCCACTATTGAAAAAAAATTTTTTTTTTTATTTTGAAGGGGTGAATTCAGTTGTTCAATGTATATTTAGTATAAAAGGAAGAAATCCCCGGGGGTGGGGCTGGGGATTTAGCTCAGCGGCAAAAGCGCCTGCCTGGCAAGCGCAAGGTCGTGAGTTCAGTTCCCAGTACCGGAGAAAAACCAAAAAAAAAAAGAAATCCCCGGGGGTGTTTCTTTTTGTTTTTTGAGACAGGGTCTTGCTATGCAATTCAGACTGGCTTCGAACTCAAATTTGTAGCCCAGGTTGGCTTCGAACTTGCTGCAATCCTCCTGCCTCAGCCTTCCAGGTGCTGGGATTATAGGCGAGCACCACCATGTCTGGCAGTACTCAATTGTTAAGTTTGTTAGTATTTGAGTATGCATGTATATAGCACACAATATACTGTACATGTGTAAGGCAAAAACATCTGAAAAGGTGAGATGATAAATTTATGGACCCACTCTAGACGTAAAAATGGCCAAACATTTCTGGTCTTAACTTTGATTAACTATACAAAGATTCGTGCTAACTTGGTGTTCATAATTTTTTACATTCAAATACTGAACCTCTCTCCTTGGCTAATTAGCATTTTTCTCTGTAGTTGTAGTTCTGGGCTTTTGTTGCTGTTTATGTTTTGTTTTCCTTCACTACAAAGCTGCAGTGCAAGCCTTTGTGCGTTTATCTTCATGTGCCTGTGTTTGAATAGCCAAGACTCAGCTCCAGCTTAATGGCAGAGTCCTTGCCTACCGTGTACAGGCACTGGAGCCCATCCCTAGCACCTCAGATAAGTAGGATCATTTTCTAGATGGAGAATTACTGTGTTAAAGGGGATGTAAGTATAAAGTAGGGCCAAGCTGGGCATGGTGGCACACATAACCTGTAATCCCAGCACTCAGGAGGCTGAGGCAGGAGGATTGCCTCAAGTTCCAGGCCGGACTGAGCTCCACAGTAAGTTCAAGGCCGGGACTATATAGCAAGACCCTGTCTCAAAAAACAGACAAAAAACAGTGCCAGTTTGCCTCTGGAACATTAATTTACCTTCCAACCCCGTGTGAAGAAAAAGCTCCCATTTCAAGAACTATCTCACGATTATCTTTATTAGTGTATCCCAACTATTAACTAAAATGGTTTTACATAGTATAATCTTTAAAATACTAATTTGAATTTGGTCATTTTACACCTAGATAATTTTCCTTGTACAATTTTGTAGTCCAAGATACATAAGGGTACTTTGTCAGTGTGACATTGAAATCATGGTGAGTATATTCACAGCGGTGCTGCTACCCTAAAGAGGGCATTTGTGAATAGAAAAAGGTAACCAGCCCTTTGACACATTTTACCTCTGAAGTATCAAAATCATCAGAGCTGCAAATCTACAGTAACTCAAAGTGTTCCCTCTTCTACTCCCATGAAAGGTGTGGGATAGGGTTGGGCATACACTACTTCCTGCCTTGTTCGGTTTTGCAGTAGTAGGGATTGAACCCTGGTTCTTTGCACTGAGCTACATCCCTTGTTTCCTTTGAGACAGCATCTCACTAGACTGGCTAGGCTGGACTAAAAGTTGTGATCTTCCTGTTCCTTTCAGCCTCTCTGAAAGCATTTTCACAGCCTACAGATGAGGAATCAAGTGGTTTGAGTCTTGCAGTGAGCTTTCTTCCTACTCCTGTGAGACAGGTTGCAGCCAGTCCCAAGGCTGGCTCTCCGCTCTCTGGTTCAGTCCAAACCCCAACCCTTAAACCCAACAGGCCTCCAAACAGTAGCAAGGGCCCCTCATGCCCAGCTGGTCAGGACATCACATGCACACAGACCTGTGCCACAGCCGAAAATACAGCCGTCCAAGTTGGAAGATGAGCTGCTACTAGTAGTGCTTTGGGGGCATTCCTTGTAAAAGTAACTAAAAGTGAATGCTCTTAAATCCCATTTGTCCCAATTACGCCAGAACTTCAGAACTAGGACTGTTCGTGAGACAACAAAGGAGATGACCTCACATTCTTCAAAGATTTATTCTGCTAGGAGCAAACGAGGGGATTTTAGAGGCAGAAGGAATCAGAGATCATCTAGTCATCTAGTGCAACTGCACTGCAACAGCAAGCAGGAACACCAAAACAGCCCCCGGGATTTGAAGGCAAATTTATTTACATCGACAGGCACTGATCAGGATCATTCCCAGACTATCAAGCCCTGATCTCTGGTGGTCCAGGGCTTACCTTGGATAAGCAGGAGGTATAGAGGCAGAATGGCTTGTCAGTTGGAGATTGGTTTCCACAGTGTGCATCATAGTGACCGGCCGATTGTAGGAGACAAGCAGCTGGAGCAGGAACTGTGTTACCTGGGTGACTAAGAAACAAGTATGCTGTGGGGTGGGGATCTTCTGTTACAACAGCACAGATGAGGCCTCTGCCACACGTCCCAGTTGGGCTGTAGGCCTACCCTTTTCTCTTAGCAACAGGGAGAAACAATTCCTTCTTAAAAGTGTGTACATTTAATCCAACCTTCAGATCCACCTCTCTTCCGCTCATAGGAAGCCATCTGATCAGAATGTGCCACATTAAAAATGGGAAGACACAGAATTTCATTGGGATTACTTCTAAGGAATCATCTTGTGAACTGGGGACTACTGATTTTATTATCATTAGCCTATGAATTGCTCAGATACAAATGGAGAAGAGGAGTTCTATCTCGGGTGGGCACACAGATCCAGCTCTAGCCCCAGCCAGCTCTGTGAGGTTTTCTTAGAACACAGCTATGCCTTTTTATCTGAGTACAGTAAGTCTCCCACTTGAAAACACGTTCCCTTCCAGAAGATTCATGAATGGGATTCATTCGTAAACCCAACGAAATGAGTTTTACACATACACATTTGACACAAATAGCCCAAGCTTTGCACATCCTAGCAGCCCCCTCCACACCACTGCTTTGCCTCTCCTGGATGTCCTGGGCTCTGAGCACTGTACTACCGTACACTATCACACTGTACAGTCCGCACACAGCAGCACAACTGTGACTGTCCAGCAGACGCATGTGTTACTTCTGCGATTTGTTCACATCTGTGAATGTTTGTAATGCAAGGTCTTTTCATATCTGAAAGTTCACAACTCCCATGATTGTGAGTTGGGGACTTACTGTACTGTGTGCATGGAGAAGTCTGTGTTAGCGCTGAAGAATTTAGTATTGCAGAGACTAGGTGTGGTGGTGCATGCCAGTAATCCCAGCACTTGGGAGGCCGAGGCAGGAGGATCATTGTGAGTTTGAGGCCACCCTGAACTACAAAGTGAGCTCAAGGCCAGCCTGAACTACACAGCAAAACCCTGTTTCAAAAAGCTAAAAAAAAAAAAAAAAAAAAAAAAGACCATAGAGGCCACAAAAATATATACTCCCTGGCCTTTACCAGAAAGACTTTCTGACCTATCTTGAATTAAAGGAGTCAAATGCAATATGTGGCCCTTGGTTAACCCTGGTTCCAATAAGCAAAAGATATTTCAGAAACAGAAGTTCTTACATGAACTAGGTAATTTCAAGAAGTTATAATTTTTTCTAGTTGTGATAAGGTTACGTAGGAGAATGTCCTTAATTTTTAAAGATGTGTTCTGTTAGGGAAAATTATCTTGGTGTGTGTAATTTATGCTCAAATGACTCAGCTAAGTTAGTGAATATAAGTAGATGACATGAATGTGCTAAATATTGTAATGGGTACATGGGTGTTCGTTGTGTTATTTTTTTCCATTTGTTTCTGTGTGCTTAAAATTATAATAAAAATAGTATTTTCTTAAAAGCAAGAACATGCTGTTTACTTTTGCTTTTATTCTGACTACTTCATCGCCAAAACTGGGGGCAGCCGCTTGTGAGAAGGGCGAACTCCAGGAAGCAAAGAGGGCAGCACCTCCTGGAGGGCACCAAGCAACCCTTGAAGGCACACTCCCCAGCCCGCTTCTGAGGAACGGGACACAGCAGATGGAGGTGTCCAGAAAAGAATTACAAAAATGACAGACAAGCTGTGAGATAAAAGTTGAGTTTATGGAAGAGAAAAACTACTAGCCACACAGTTACACACATTTGAGCAAATGAAAGAAGCAACAGTGACAGACCCACTCCTTGGCAGGTGGGAGAGTTGGAAGTGAGTGGAGCACGCCCCATCGGACTCTCTCACCAGCCGGGAACTGCCGTCCCCTGAGGGCGCTCGGGAGGGCTGTGCGGTGCGGTGGCTCGCAAGTGTGAGCCCCACCGTGCACCTCCTGGATCTCCGAAGCTCCCTTCTAACCTGAGCCCAGAGCAGCGAGGGTCTTGCTCCCAGCAGGGGCAAATGTGCCTGCTCCAGGAAAAGAGTCAGACAAATGCGTCTGTTTATATCCTGAAAATCTGCTGGGCTAGCAGTGTGCTAATAACTAGCTTGGCATGATGACGAGCCATAAACTGACGGCCAGAATGGAAAGAGCCCTGCGCTCGTGGTCAGAGTCACATCCACGGAGGTGCTGTGTCAGCCCTAAGTTGCTATTGGAAGGTCCCTGCCACGAGGAGCTGGTCTCACCACCTAACTGTTCATATCCTTGGGCAAGTCAGCCTGTGCCCTCTCTGAGCTTCAAGTTTTTCCATCTAGAAAACCATTTTGTCTGTATCCTGTAGGACTCTTAGAAAATCAGATAATTTATGCAAAGGTTCCTTGTAAACTGAAAAGTAAAGTGATACAAAATCCATGAAAACAGGAAGGCTCAAGAGTTAAGTATTCCAGAGGCAAGGGTTGTGGGAGGGGTCTGGAGACGTGCTGTGACGTGAGGTCTGCCCGCCAAGCCAGTTACCCGGCCCGTTTTCCGTCTGGTGGCATTGCCAGACTGTTCCTCAGACTGCTAGGTGTGGCTGCGTCACTGAGTTCTGCCCAGTGGAAAGGTAGCAGGTAGGAGTGGTATCCATTATTTGGAGGTCTGTGCCATAGAGAACAAAACTGCCTGGCTGCTGGCTCCATGCAGGCATGGTGACCTTGGAAGTACTATTAAAGTATTGTTAAAGCTGGTGGGGCATGGTGACATGCACCTGAGATCCCAACACTCGGGATGCTGAGGCAAGAGGATTGTGAGTTGAGGTCAACCTGGGCTCCATACTGAGTTCAAAAATGGCCTGGACTATATAGCAAGACGCTGTCTTTAAAAAAAAATGCCAGGCCTGGCGCACACCTATAATCCCAGCACCCCAAAGGCTGAGGAAAGAGGATTGCTGTGAGCACAAGGCCAGCATGAACTACCTAAAGAGACCTCAAACAACAAACCAAAAAGATACAAGATAGGCCAGGTGTGGTAGGGCACATCTGTGATCCCAGTACTCAACAGGCTGAGGCAGGCAGATTGCTGTGAGTTGCAGGCCAGCCTGGGCTACATAGTGAGTTAAACTCTGTCTCAAAAAAGTAAACAATAGTCAAACAAAAAAAGATACAAGATAAGCCGGGTGTGATGGCTCACGCCTGTAATCCCAGCACTTGGGAGGCTGAGGCAGGAGGATTGTTTCGAGTTCAAGACCAGCCTGGGCTACAAAGTGAGTTCAAGGCCAGCCTGAACTGCATAGCGAGACCCTGTCTCAAAAAGACAAAACAAAACAAAACAAAAGATACAAGATAGGAGAAACCTGGACCCACACCAGCAGTGGTGTGGAGGATAGTTTTTTACAACTCAGGAACATTCACTTGGGACCTTATAGAGGTAGAATAAACTTTTGTCATGTTTGGACTGCATATGTTAGGTTGAACCATATGAAATTGCTAAAATTTAACTTTTTAACCCATAAACACGATAATTCCTTAGGGTTTGTTCTAATAGATATTTTGCGTTGTTTCAGCAGCTAGTGTAATAAAGGCCTGTCTGGACTACATAGGCCCTGTCTCAAAACAAACAAAAAAAAAACCAGTATCATCAAGATCTTTCCAATAAGGAGCGAAGTGGGAAGTATAAAGTGTAAATGAACAGATTCACTGGTTCCCTGGACATCGCTCTTCCTAATCCCCAATTATTCTTTATTTATTTATTTTTGTTTTTCCAATTATTCTTTATACTACAGGCTGAGAAACTGTCCCGTGGTTTTCAGGTTATTAAGGCCTCATCATCATCTGAGAGCAGCAGTAGGATCACAGCGGAGTCACGGTGGCAGAACTCTAACTCCAGCTTCTACCTGTTTAATGTACTGGAGAAACATGTGAAATGCTTGGGGTTAATGCAGATGACCTGATTTGACCTTAGGTGATCTATAATGATCTGAAGGAAAGCACAGATAAATGAATTTGCTATTCATTCCCAACTTGTTCTAGATGTGTTTTTCTCAGACTCTTCCTTACTGTTTTCCTTAATCTCTCATCAGATCTTGGGATTGAGTTTTCTTTCCTCTTCCCAAATAATCGCAGATGTTTTCCCACCCAGTGCAATCGAGGGACTGGCTGGCCAGCACTTTACTGTAATTGTGTTCTGGAGGAAATCCTTTCTTTTACTGCCAGGAATTTCAGGCTCCCAACCACAGGGTGGGGGTGGCGGCAGATTTAACATACTGCCAGTTAATTGCCTTCTTCTCCTTCCCTTTTGCCATCTGCCGGCAGCTGGCTGGAGCCCAAGGGTAAAAGCACAGTGTCCAAAGCTGGAAGGGAGGGTCTTGCAGGGATTCTGAGATGAGGCCAGTCATTTCTCCACCAAGAAGACAGGACCTCTTTGAAACCACAACCTACCGCGCTCGAAGGCCTTCTGAGAGAAGAAATCATATAAACTGTTGGCCACAGATTCTCAGTGTTAAGAACCTTATGAAAACTTCTTTCATCTGAACTAGAGCTAGGGGCTGGAGGTGTAGGGTAGTGGAGAGCACTTGCCTCGCCTGCGCAAGGCTCTGAACTCAGTGCCCGGCATTGCAAAAATAAAATAAACCACAGGTTGGCAAACTTAATTTGTGCAAAAGACCACTAAGTATCTTAGGCTTGCAGACCACATGATCACCATCAGGATGGCTTACCTCTGCCATTGTAGTGCTAAAGCAGCCACGGCAATAACTGAATAAGTGGGCAAGACTGCATTGCAATAAAACATTACTTATGGACGCCCAAGTGAGCATTGCATATCATTTGCACATATCATATAATATTTTTCTTTCTTTTTCCAGACGTTTAAAAATTGAAAAGTCAGCTGGGCATGGTGGTACACACCTATAATCTCAGCACTCTGGAGTTTGAGGCAAGACAAATGCTGCAAGTTCGAGGCCAGCCTGGGCTACATAGCAAGACTTGTCTCAAAAAAAAAAAAAAGAAAAACATTCTTAGCTCATGGGCTATGTAAAAACAGGCAGCAAGCTGTGTGCAGCCCCTGATCCAACTGCTTTGGCAGCCACCCAAAGGGGAGAAAGACTGGTTGTCCTAAAGGTACCCACCCAAGCTTCCTTTTCTTCTTGATATTTTATATGTTGACCTCCCACATTTTACTATATTTAAAGGTTTCCATAGCCAAAAGTTTAAAATCCTTCATTAGAGCCAGGCCTGGTGGTGCATGCATGTAATCCCAGCACCCAGGAAGCCGAGGCAGGAAGATCCCTATGCATTTGAGGCCAGCCTGAACTACATAGTGGTAGCCGAGCATGTGTGGCACATGCCTGTAATCCCAGCACTCGGGAGGCTGAGGCAGGAGGATCATTCCAAGTTCAAGACCAGCTTGGGCTACAAAGTGAACTCAAGGCCAGCCTGAACTGCATAGTGAGACCCTGTCTCAAAAAGACAAAAAAAAAAAAAAAAAAAAAAAAAAAAACTGCAAAGGGGGACCCCTTTCAAAAAAACAAAACCCAAAAAAAAAAAAAAAAAACCCAAACACCAAAAGACAACAACAAAAAATAAATAAAAGTCCTTCATCAAACCAAAATTCATTCTTTTGCAACTTCAACCCATTTCACCTTGGTCTTCCTTCAGTGGAGATGGAGAATAGTTGGTTATTTGTATCATTTTACAGAACTTTCAGAGCTGGGTGTGGTGGCACATGCCTGTAATCCAATACTGCAGGTTGTGAGTTCGAGGCCAGCCTGAACTGAGTAGTGAGCCCTTGTCTCAAAAAAAAAAGACCTTTCAAGGAAGTTATCACTAAGTACCTGTGGAGGACCACCTGGATGACTCTTTTTGAAAGAAGAGTAATTATCTCCATTTTGGCCCTGGCCCTATTTCCACGTATTGCTATGTATAGAGCTAGCTAGGACTTTTCCTTACCCCTTCAACTGGCTTCAAGCTGTTGTATAGTCTTTGAAGCAAGGTGACAGGTCAGTGTTGCACCACCCCATCGCTCCCCAAAAAGCACATGTGTGATCCAAGCAGGATGGAGAGCCACGCTCCCCACTGACAGCTGGGATCAAACCTCAGGATAAGAGGCTATGATTTCCAAGGGCATAGGAAATTACACATCGAGCTGAAACACACCCCAAAACATTAGATACTGCCTCAGCTGTGTTACGCAGATTACTCTTCCGCACATCCTTCTCTCTGCATGTTGTGGAGGTTATCTCAGGCCTCCTCCCTAGCCCAGCTCATGGACTCACATACTTGCTGCCAGTCTCAGTCACTCAAACCCAAGTCACTCCCCTCTTCACACATTAATAAAGCCCAGGTTCGACAGGCGTGGTGGCGCACACCTGTAATCCCAGCACTTGGGAGGCTGAGGCAGGAGGACTGTTGCAAGTTCAAGACCAGCCTGGGCTACATAGTGAGCTCAAGGCCAGCTTGAACTGCCTGGTGAGTAGCCATCACCTTGGCTGCACTTAGGACCCCCTTGGCTCCCAACGACTACAAATATGCCTTAGTGTCTTTATTCTCGCCATGGGTTGCTCTGGAAGTGGTAGGTTGGAATGAACTCGCTACAATTCCAATAACTTTTCCACCGGGTTACAAATATAAACTTGCTGGACTGTGATGAGGACTGGGAATAGCTCCCAATAAGCAGTCAAAAATTCAATCTAAAATAAACCTAGTCCTTTCATACATAAATTTGTCAGATTTTTTTTTTTTTAATTTTTTGAGACAGGGTCTCGCTATGTAGGTCAGGCTAGCTTTGAAATCACTTTGTAGCCCAGGCTGGCCTCAAACTCATGGCAAGCCTACTGCCTCAGCCTCCTGAGTGCTAGGATTACAGGTGTGCACCACTATGTCCAGCTCAGATTTGTTTTCTAATCCTTTCATTCATGTCGGTCACCTTTCTCTGGAAAGTCCTACAGAATTCCAGAGCGAGAGATAAGTCCAAGGGGAGCACACTCTGTGTGTCCCTCTGTTACTCAGGGTGACCGGCAGCGCTGTGAACACAGGGAGAGCCGAGGGCCACTGGAAGAGAGCAGCCACTGCCAAGGACAGCAGGGTAGAGAGCGCTAGTGAGCCATGGGCTGTTGCACACACCTGTAATCCCAGCACTCGAGAGGCTGAGGCAAGACAATCACACTGCATTTGAGACAAACCTGGGCCACATAAATGCATTCAGGGACAGCCTGAATTACACAGTGAGACTCTGTCTCAAAAAACAAAAAAAAGTGGCAAAATGAGGCCCAGAGGCCAGAATTCAGGACACAAGGAAAAGGAAAGGACCCAAAGTGGTAAGTAGTTGGTAAATAGTTTAGGGTAGGTGCTCTGAGCAACCAGGTGCCTCAGAATCACCCCAAGCCTCCTCCTTTATACACAGATAATGCGTGATCATCATCATAGCAAGCATTTACACCAAAGGAGCATAAAAATCCCGCACCCTTCAACTCAGATAATTACTATTAAAAATTAGATGTATGTCCTGTCACAATCTTTTCTATGAGTGGGGCTCCGTGAAACTATTTTATGTACCCCGTACTGCCATCTGGATGTCTCACAGCAGCCTACTCACGTTCACCATGCACCCCCCAAAAAGTTACCCCTTGTCCCTAAGCTTGCTTGGTTCCCTGACCTGCTCAGACCCTCACCAGTGTCCCACAAACACAACTTCCCTCGTCAGCTCTCCTCTTCTTCTTTTTTTTTTTTTTTTTTTTTTTTTTTGGTTTTTCTCTGGTACTGGGAACCGAACTCAAGACCTTGCGCTTGCCAGGCAGGCGATTTGCCGCTGAGCTAAATCCCCAGCCCAGCTCTCCTCTTCTGCAGCTGTGCACTCACATTCTTTCTAAAACCAGTTATGTTTATTCTAAAAGAAAACTTCTGCTTGCATAACTAAAAGCCAGTTCCCCCCTTGGAAAGTCTCCAGCGCCTTTGCTACATACCTGTGAGCTGCCTACAAATTGCAGTTTCAGGGAAATCAATGAAACTGGTTCGAGGCCATCTTTAGTTCCTCTGAGGTTAGATGCCCAGACTGAGAGTGGCCTCTGGAACAGAAGGGGTGTGGCCGAATTCTGAAGTAAACAGGCCACAGAGGTGTCAAAGTAGAGTGACGTGGCCTGGGTGGGTGGAGCATACTTGTAAACTCAGCATTCTGTGAGGCCGAGGCAGGAGCATCCCAAGTTTGAGCCCAGGCGGGCCAACCTAGCAAGGTAGGGAGACTCCATCTCAAAATAAGTCGATAAACAAGAGCGGGATGTAGCTCAGTGTGCAGGCCCTGGGTTCATCCCCACTGCTGCAAAATGGTGATGGGGGCCAGGGATGTAGCTCAGCAGCACAGTGCCTGCCTGGCAAGAGTGAGGTCCTGAGTTCAATACCTAGTACCCAAAAAATAAATGGTGATGATGAAGAAGAAACAGGCACTTCATAATCCAAGGAAGGTTATTTGCAGATGGGCAGTTAGTCTCAACTCACACTGGCACCTCTTCTCCTTACAGTCTGAGGGAACAGGGGGGAGGCCAGCTCCAGATGACAGGCTGACATGCTGCCCTGCTGACTTTGCTGAGCACTTCCTGTGCCCTGGACACAGTGCTGAAGGCTTTGGGTCCGATCTCAGTCCTTTCACACGTGGAGACGTGGCAGTAACTGAATGAAGGGCAGTAACGGAAGTAAACAGCCTGGGGAGAGGGGAGGGCCTTGTGGAAGCAGTGGGGAAGCTTCCAGAGAAGGAGGTTGAGGCAGCGGGTGGAGGGGAAGGTGGAGGCAGAGGTCTTTCCACTGCTGATTTGTTTTAGAAGATGGGAGCAGAGGGGCTGGGGATTTAGCTCAGTGGCACAGCCCCTGCCTGGCGAGCGCAAGATCATGAGTTCGATTCCCGGTACCGGAAAAAAAAACAAAAAAACCAAACCAAACCAAACAAAACAAAACAAAAAAAGAAGACAGGAGTGGGTAAGCACGCTAACGGGAAGCAGCCAGTTGAGAGTAAGAGATGCTGTTATTCACAGCACACCTTACTCACCGCACAAGTGCCGAGGAAGACAGTCAGGGCTCCAGGGTTCGGGAGAGAGGTTAGGTCTGCAACGAAGGAAACCCCTTATAACAGACACAAAAGCAGGGGGCTATGGGTGGGGCTGAGTTGGCAGCTTGTCAGTGGGAGCTGAGTTGGAAAGGAGGAGAGAGATCACCTGATGAAAGGAAAGGATTCTACAAGGAGACGTAAGAGAGCGGGGCAGTCAGAGCCCACAGAAGACAGAGCAGCTCCCAGCCTCCCACGAGCTGCCATCTGCTGGATCACGGAATGCCCTCCTCCTTCCTCAGCCTCTGTCCAGCGCTCTTGCCCCTGTGGCTAGGTCTTCACTCAGGCTCCAGCTATCTTCTTTTTTTTTTTTTTTTTTTGGTTTTTGGTTTTTCTCCGGTACCGGGAACCGAACTCACGACCTTGCGCTTGCCAGGCAGGCGCTTTTGCCCCTGAGCTAAATCCCTTGCCCCTCAAGCTATCTTCTTAATGTGAACCCACCTAAATCATTTGCCTCGTGATGAGTCACTGAAAAGAACACATTGCCTTCATGGATTTTCTAACAGAAATGCCCAGGGCTGAAGAGAATCATGAGGAAACACCAGACAAAGCCTCAGGGAGGACCCTTCTGCAAGATGAGTGCGCTCTTCAAGTGAGTCAAGGTCTTGAAGATCAAAAAAGACAAAGGATTCATCTGGGTGCAAGGTGACAAAAGAGACTGAGTAAACACAATCTTTTGTCCTGAATCCGATTCAGGACTGGGAAACAATTATAAGTAGTTATTAGGAACATCACTGGGACAACTGAAATTTGAATGTGACCTGAAGATTAATAGCATTGTGCCTATGTTAGATTTCCTGATTTTGACAAAGCATATGGAGTTATCCAAAGAAATGTCCGTGTTTTTTAGGAAATCTAAGAAGCATATTTAGCTGTGAAGGGGCACAGGTAACTCAGGAGAGAGACTGATAAAATAAAGGAAATAAATGAAGTTAAAAATGTAAACAGCCGGGCATGGTGGCGCACACCTGTAGTCCCAGCACTCGGGAGTCTGAGGCAGGAGGATCATTGACAGTTTGAGGCCAGCCTGGGCTACAAAGTGAGCTCAAGGCCAGCCTGAACTGCATAGTGAGACCCTGTCTCAAAAGACCAAAAATAAAAGTAAACAACTGGTGAATTTGAGTGGACGGAATAAGGAAGAAGTACTAACTCCGAAAAAAAGTCTTCAGCCGTGTTACCCCTGCTTGCAGCTCTCCCGTGGCTTCTGGTGACACTAACGTGGAAAGTCGTCGTGCTGACCCAGAGGGTCCCTGAGACGTGGACCCCGCTTTTATCTCCGACCTTGTCTCTTTCATTCTGCTCTTTGCCCACAGCCTACTTACTCCTCACATGGATTGCATTTCTGATCGTGGGGCTCTCAAAGCCCATTCTTGCCTCAGGGCCTAGGACTTCTGGTTCCTCCAATCTGAACCCCAGAGCACCCTGAATCCTGACCTCTGGTCAACGGTGACCACACACAGGGGTGGTCCCCTAACACTCCAGTGGGGCTGGAAACGTCCTGTGGCCCAGGACTGGACTGGGTTGGTTTGTAGCCTGGGAGCCACAAGCCACTGCCCTGCGGCCCAGGTGCACGCAGGCCTTACTATTTGCAGTGATAAATCTCTAGATGATTCGCTTCTCGGACCGTATCCCCGCTGTTCATGCATGCATGTCCACTCCTCCTCCTTCCTGGGGTTGAGCGCGGTGTCACCTCCTCAAAGGAGCCTGCCCGGTCTCCTTGCCAGCACTGTGCCCTCCCTGAACCCTGATTCGGCACATCACATCCACCTCCTCCAGTAACCTGTGCACACCCAGGGCAGGATGAGCTTGCAATGCGGGCACCTAGCTCTTGCGTCTGCTGCAGCGGAAGAGGATGCACTTGGTCACCTCTGCAGAAACAGGCGAGCAGTGAGGAGGGAGGCAAGGACCCCCACAAGGACGGGAGAAGGAGGTGGGAGAGACCAAGGCTCTGACACCAGGGGAGGCCGCTCTCCATGTGGATGGAGAAGGGCCGTCTAGGAAGCGTGGGGCAGTGACGTTCTGTAGAAGGAATGGGCCGTCTCTGTTGCTCTCTGGTTTCCTTCCTTTCTTTAGAAACTGGAAACAAAGCCGCAGGGATTGGGACATTTGCTTCTCATCTGGGAAACAATGGAAACCGCATCCGAGTCTCTGCGGAGTACAGACTGGGGGATGGCCCAGGGGAGAGGGAATCCTGCTTGGATTCATAAACGCGCTTGGGAGGGGAGGAAGGAAGGAGAAGAGGAGCTGTACTTGTGACCCAACCGTGTACCTGGGCAGCCCCGCGCGGGGAGGTGGGGAGCGGCCGGAAGCCGCCCGCCTGGCTCTGCGCCTGGCCCCGCTCCAGCCGGCTGGCAGGCTCCAGCGTAGAGGAGGAATCAGTGGGAAAAGTGCCTAGATGTCGAACCTCAGCTTCTGTCCGGAAGCAGGGACAGATGACTCACGCGGCGGGCAAGGACAGGTAGGCCCTCAACGACTTCTGTGAGCACTGAAAAACTTCCTTCCTCCAGGCTGAGCCTGGAGTTCCAGACCACAGACAAGAACGTCCCGCCCTCAGACACACTTTATCCAACCAGAAGGGCCCTTTCCGCGGCACCTTGCCCTCACGGCCTCTCTGCCTCTTGGTAGGACCCCTTTCAAGGAGGAATACCTTGTTTCCTTCCACTCTTCTGATTTCATTTTTAAGACACGTGATACCGAGACAGGCCCAGAGACAGCTGAGGTGTCTGTGTGTGTGCGCACGCTGGGGCCCTGCCCCCCAGCACCCACGATTGTTCATAGAAAGCCTCAAGGGGCCACAGAGGGAGCGGGCATGACTTGTCACCGGCACGGCCAGAACCCCGAGCTCTTGGGCTTCAGAAAGGTGCAGGACCCTCGGACCCAGGCCTCACGGTGGACAAAGCGGCTTCTCCTGTGGACTCTGGAGTACCCGCCGGTGCTTTCCTGTCCCAGTCTTCTTGGCTGTGTCCCCAGACCAAGGACATCAAACGCTGAGAACGTCCTGGGCTCCATCACTCTGGATAGAGCATTGGATGCAATGGGGAAGAAAGCATTGTCTCGGCGCATCTGAGGCCCAGGAGGTGGAGAACGGAGTGACTGTGCTCACAGACATGTCTTTCCTTCCCAGGAAGCACACGAAGAGATGTCCTCTCAGCTTGGCCTCTCTGTCTGTCTCTGTCTCTCTCTCACTGTCTCTTTGTCTGTACTGGGGATTAAGCCCAGGGCCTTTACACTAAACTATATCCCCAGCCCTTCTTTTAATTCTTTATTTTGAGAAAGGGTCTCACCCATTTGATCATTGAGTGATCTATTTAAAAGTACATTTTACAACCTGTGTTTCCTTCAAAGAATTACCTTTTAACCTTTTTATTTTTTTGGAGACAGAGCCACCCTATGTAGTCCAGGTTGACATTGAACTCACTATGGAGCCCACGCTGGCCTCGAACTCACAGCAATCCTCCTGCCTCAGCTTCTCAAGCGCTGCGATTCCAGGCATGTGCCATGTCCCGTTTTCTATAAGAATTTTTAAAATAAAATTTTATTTTGGAATAATATTTGATTTACGATAGAGAGGGCTCCATATGCCCCTCATCAGGTTCCTGTCATTGCTGACATTGTAGTCCTGTGGCTCATTTGCACAGTTAACATTTTTGGGGCCAGGGATATAGTTCATGGCACAGTGCCTTTGGCAAGCTCCAGGCCCTGAGTTCGATTCCCAATGCCACAAACAAAATTCTTTTTTTGGTACTGGGAATCAAATTCAGGATCTTGCACTTGCCAGGCAGGCACTGTGCCACTGAGCTAAATCCCCAGCTGTTACAGTTAACACTGGAGCCCACATTGGGCTGTTACCCTTTTCTCTTTTTTTGTGGTTCCAGTGATGGAGCCCGAGGCCTGGCGCCTGTTCTGCTTGACCTCTGCTACTGAGCTGCACCCTGGCCCGTGTGCTGTTCCCCAGACATACTTTGCTCAAAGTCCCTTGGCTTTCCCGGATGTCGCTCTTCTGTTGCAGATTCCTTCAGCTACCTCATTATACCTGGGCATTCTGTCTGGTCAGATACTCTGGAGAATGGCCCTGGAAATGGGATCGTCTGGTGTTTTTCTCCTGGTGCGATGGGGGCACAGGTTTGGGAAATGACACCCTCTCCCTGTATGAGGGTAGACACCACCCACGGCTTACCTTAGCCTTGGTGAGGGCAGTGTGTGCCTGGTTTCTCCACTGTAAAGTCACTGTTTTTCCCATACTGTAACCTATTTTTGAGCCTAATCTCAAGAAGAGAGACAGCAGGCTGGTGCAACAGATCAGCCACAGAGCTCTTGCCTAGCTATGCGTGACGCTCGAGGCTCCATCCCCAGTGCTGCAAAAATAAAGACATAACGGGGGAAAGGGAATTGGGAAGGAATGAAGTATAAGCTCACCTCCTGGGGAAGGGAGTAGCTATAGAAAGATTAATTGTTAATATCAGAATGGGCATATTTACATTTATCTTACACTTTACACAAAGTGTTCCAGCTTTGGCCTGGTGTCCCTCTTTCAGTTTGGTCCCTGTGTCCCTTTGACACATTCCCATTTTAATAAAATTTTTAGCACATAAAAATGAAAGATGTCACTTAGCTTCTGAGGCACTTTGTTCCTAAGATTACACACACGGACCTGACGATGCCCCAAGAGTCTAGAAGAGCTGTTCTTTTGAAGATAAAGGGTTCTTATCTGACTGAACTGTGATTGCAATGACTCATGATTCCCCTGACTCCCTGTTGTCTTTTTCTGTGTCTTTCTTTTTAGTACTGGGGATTGAACCACTACTTCACACTTGTGAGGCAAGTGCTTCCAGCCATATGCCCAGACCCAGATTTGACTACTCTGATTCTTTCACTTGTTAAAAATTTATACTTCGTAATTTGGTTTTTATTTATTTTTTTTGTTGTTGTTGTTGTTTGAGACAGGGTCTTACTATGCGGTTCAGGTTGCCCTTGACTCACTTACGTACCCCAGGCTGGCCTCAAACTCACAATGATCCTCCTGTCTCAGCCTCAAGAGTGCTGGGATTACAGGAGTGTACCACCACACCCGGCTTTATTTATTTATTTGTTTATCTATTTTTTTTGAGACAGTGTCTCACTGGGTAGCCCAGGCTTGCCTTAAACTCATAGCAATCCTCCTGCCTCAGCCTCCCGAGTGCTGGGATTATAAGCATGTGCCACTACACCTGGCTCAGCATGATTTTAAAATTTATTTATAGTGCCTATATTATAACCTGCACCACAGTAAACAGCAAAGCAGGAAGAGTTTGATTCCTGTTTATGATACAAAAAAGCAAGCAGAAAAGCATGGGATGTGACTCAGCACCAGAGTGCTTGCCTAGTACCACGAGAAAGAAAAGAAGCTGGACATGGTAGTGCACACCTGTGATCCCAGCATTTGGGAGGCTGAGGCGGGAGGATCGTTGCAAGTTCGAGGCCAGCCTGGGCTGCCAAGTGAGCTCAAGGCCAGCGTGAACTGCACAGTGAGACCCTGTCTCAATCGTACCAAAAAAAAAAAAAGGAAGGGGGCGGGGAGGAAGGAAGGGAAAAAAAGCAGAAGACATAAACATAAGACAATATATAATTAAATATGACTAAGTATGACATGGGGTATGTGGATGCTAAAGGAACTCCAAGGGAAGGCAAGTGACTCCTGGCACACCTAGACTGAAGTCACACGGTCGCTGCCCTGTGGCCCGCTGGCCTCGCCAGGGACTGCTCCTGCTCCTCTCCGCGGCCTCAGCCAGGCTCCAGCACTCTGCCCGGGAAGGGGAGCAGCAGCGGCGGGTGTCACCTCTGGGTCCATAAGCACTCACCCTCCCGCATTCCTCCTGCCTAAGGGAAAGGACAGGGAAGTGTGGAGCAAGAGAGAAAAGCCCGGCCCTCCCTCTCCGAGTGCCTCCTTCTCCCGCCTCCTGCCCCTCCTCCCTCTCCCTGCCATCTCTCGCCCTTTCTCTCCTCTACCCTTGCACCTTCCGCCAACCCACCCCGGACTGCGAGCAAGGGAAAGAAACCTCCGTCACATTAGACCCCTGGAATTCGGGGTTCATTGCTTCCGTGGTCTGGGATGACCGGCCACCCCGAGGAGAACGGGATACCTGCTTAGGGTTGCTTCCTTCCCTGAGGTGTCTTAGTGTTTGGACAGCACTTCCTGTCCCTCAGGGACGAAGTCAGGTCTGTATAATGGAGAACTAACTTTCCCCAAAGATGTGGCCTTTGCCTTCAGCTATGGAAAAGTCATCCCTGGGACCCGAGTACCCCGCCTAATGGGAGAACCCCGACCTGCCCGAGGCTTTGGCCTCTGGACAGAGTGGCAGTGTGACAGGAAAATAGCTTGCTCCATCCGTTGTGACCCTGGGGGACTAAAGGGATGAGTCCAACCTCTGGGAGGGGCGGAGATGAAAGGCTAGTTACTTGAGCAGGATGTGATCCAGCCCAGTAGTCTCGGGACTGAGGCACAGCCCCGGGTGAGCTCCCCTGGCTGCCAGCACATTGCGTGTGTCATGGCTTGCGGTGAGAGGATACCACCCCCGACTCCGTGAGGGCCCGAAGGGTTCCATTTGAACTGTCCTGGACTCTGCCTTGGGTGTGTCCTCCTTTGGCCTGTTTTGGTTTTTTGTTTTTTTGAGACAGGGTCTCACTATGTAGCCTAGGCTGGCCTTGAACTCGCAGAGATTCTCCTGCCTCAGCCTTCCGAGAGCTGGGATTACAGGTGTGCACCACCATGCCTGGCACTGGCCAGTTTTAATTTTTATCTTTCTCTGTAATAAACAATGACAGTGAGCGGAACAGTTTTCAGTGACTTATGTGGCTCTTTCCACGACACCAAACCTGGGGTGGTTCCAGGAATCCCCTAAGTGTGCAGTTGGTGTCAGAAATGGGGTCAGTTTCCTCTGGACTGCTCCCCTTAACATCACAGCTTGGCTTACTCTGTAATTAAACTTACTCCATGTGACCCTCCTCCCTTGACCATAACCAGCTGTACTAGATGTGGGTGAACACCAGACTCAGACCTATTCTTTCTTTAGAAGTTTGGATAAATATCTAGTTTGTTTATTAGGTACTTGAACCAAAACGCCAGGTAAGTTAAAATGTACCCGGTAGCTCTTTCCCATTAAGATTACAGAGAGGCAGAGGAAGCTACAGAGATAAAGGGAAACCAAACAGGTGTGAGACCATGTGGTTCCAGAGAGACACAGGGAGACCGCAGTGGACGAAGGAGCGGTCTTGATTTCAGCAGCTTTCCAGTCCCTGCTGAAGCCTAAATACTTCCTGTCCCTCTGTCTTCACAGTAAGTGAGCACCTGCTCAGGAAACTTCCCAGCTTGCAATAGAAGAAACCTTCACTAAGATGCTGCATGTTTTTGAAGGGCTTTCTATGTAACATGAGACAATGAAAGATACAGGGGGAAAGCGCTAGGCTGCCGGACCTGTGTTCTAGGTCTCCACAGCCACTTTCCTGTCCTTAAACCTTCGCTAATCCTAATCTCTCTGGGCCTCAGGTTCATTATCTGTGAAGAGCATTGTGGAGCTAGGCGGAATCCAAGGGCACTTACAGCTCTGATCATTTTCAATTCCATTTCAGGCGATTCTCACTCTAGCCATGCGAGGTAGGAAGAACAAGCATCACCGCTCTGTTTTACAGATCTGGGAACCAAGTTCTCAAAAATGGGCCGGACCCCACAGGGCACGGGGCCTATGAGCTAATGTGCTCCACAGGCTGCGGGTGGAGTGGCACACAGTATAGAAGACTGTGGGGTTCTTTTGAATTCATTCTTTCTGAAAAATGAAACTCAAAAGAAAGATCTCATCTTGCAGGGCGTGGTGGTGCATGCCGGTAATCCTAGCACTCGGAGGCTGAGGCAGGAGGATTGTTTTGAGTTCGAGACCAGCCTGGGCTACAAAGTGAGCTCAAGGCCAGCCTGAACTGCATAGCGAGACCCTGTCTCAAAAAAGACCAAAAAAAAAAAAAAAAAGAAAAAAGAAAAGAAAAGAAGAAAGATCTCACCTTGACAAAAACAAACAAACAAAAAAAGAAAAAACTTCTTTCTCTAAAAAGAGTACACATCATGCCCCCAGCAGCATTTTTATCAGGCATAGTCATGCCAGTGTGACAAAGAAGTCCTAAAGGAAAGAACATGTCACACACAGGCACTTTGCAGCCAGTTACGCTCATGTGGGGATAGCTCTGCCCAGCAGGGTTAAAGGATCGCCTCGCAGTTTCAGAGCACAGTAGCAGTGGACGGGCACACGAAACCCAGCCTTGTGAGCCAGCCCCAGGCGCCCTTTCACCCCGTGGAAAGTCTTCGACGACAAAGGTTCAGGGCAAGGGAGCCCCGTTCCCCTTCGAAAACATTCTTTTGTTTTCCCTGCTGGGAAGTGACCTCAGGATACAATGCTCATACGTGCTGGGCAGGGCTCTGCCGCTGCGCTACATCCGCAGCCTCCTAGCCGTTCCCCAGACTCAAAGCCGACAGCCACTGTAAACTTTCCCACATGCGATACATCTTTTGCCATCAAATACATACCTATTAAGGTGAAAACAAAGTATGTGAAGCTCTGTTTACTTTCCATGTTTTTCTCACGTTTGATCATTCAAAACTGTGCACTCAGTAGTGGGAAAACACCCTCACACAACTGAATAGTTCATCTACCTACTAACCACTTCTCTTTGGTAGGACTTGATATCGAGTGAGCATGTATTAAACTAATGACTAATTCACTGCCATTCTCCACGGATACCTCCGCTGCCCCTCGTTGGGAGATTCACTCTGCCAGGGAACCCAAGGGTTCCTAAAATCTCCTGCTAAGGATGCAAAGGCACAGGACTTCTCTTTTTTGGTACCAAGAATCGAACTGAGGACCTTGTGCCTGCCAGACAGGCACTTGTGCCGCTGAGCTATATCCCCAGCCCCAGGACTTCTGGTATGAAACAGTTTCACAGTGTTATGGCTTATGTGCTTATGGGTAAGGGTTTGGGGAAGTGGCTGGATCAGGGTGTGTGGTACTGCAATTAAGAGTGTGGGATAACTAAATTAGTCTGCTGATGGATTTAGCATAGTTTTGAGCATGAATAACAGGAAGGCTCACTGTGCCTGTGGGTGGCACCATCCAATAGGATTATAGCCTGGATGGGATAAAAGGGAAAGGAAGGCTGCTGCTTGCTGCTTCCTCTCTTCCATGCCATCCACTGTTTCTCCTCTGCCATGCTGCCCTGCCTTGGAGCCTGCTGACTACAGCTATGAACCAAAATAAAAGCTTTCTTTCTTTAATTTGTGCATGTCAGGTATTTTGTCCCAGCAGGAGAAAAGTAACTAAGACACATAGCGAGTCCCACAACTAACAAAGTAGGTCAAGGTGACTACCTGAAACTGCTCATTCCCCAGAGGGAGATAGTTTGGTTGCTGTAGTGTTTGCTCCTTGCTCAGAAATACCAGTGGAGGTGAACCTCCACAGCAAAACCCTTGCCTGGCATACGTGAAGCCCTGGGTTCAATCCTTGCTCTGCCAAAAGTGTGCCAAGATGTATTTATTTTTAATAAATTACAAGTTGTTTTCAACAGAAAACAGCATCCACTGACTCTTATAAAACAGCCTAACGTAACATCACAGGGCTGTTCCTCTTCTGCATATACAGGATAGATAATTATTGGATATTAAAATGGGATTCTAGCCAGGTGTGGTGGCATATGCCTGTAATCCCAGCACGTGAGGCAGGAGGAACGTTGCAAGTTTCAGGCGAGCCTGGACTACAAAGTGAGCTCAAGGCCACTCTGAACTGCATATCGAGACCCTGTCTCAAAAAGACAAAAAAAAAAAAAAAAAAAAAAAAAAAGATGGGGTTCTTTACTTTATCCTCAATGTTAATCTGTCTCTACTGGTCCCTCTAACATGAGCCAGTAAGTGTCCTCCCTGCCACTGGCTTCAAGGGCTGATTAGAATGTGCACTTTGATTTCTGCTGAAAGCGCAAAGTGTAACAGAACCAAGTGATTTCTACTTTGATTCTTTTTGTGTGTGTTCTCCTGAGATAAACTTGAAACAAGTATTTTAAAAGTGCAAAGTGTTATAAGAAAATACCATCTGAGAGCTGGGTGTGGTGGTGCTCGCCTATAATCCCAACATTTGGGAGGCTGAGGCAGGAGGATCACTGTGAGTTTGAAGCCAGCCTTGGCTACATAGTGAGACTCTGTCTCAAAAACAAAACAAAACAAAAAGTACTATTTGAAACAGACCTGGGCCGGGGATATAGCTCAGTGGCACAGTGCCTGCCTGGCAAGCGTGAGTCCCTGAGTTCGATTCCTACCACCAAAAAATAAATAAATAAATAAATAAAATAGACACTATAGGAATATCTTGGCATACTGACCACAAAATACTACCTTGTTTGGTAGGAAATAGAAGTGTAGAGGAAAGCAGTACTTTACACTGATGATTGCTTAGCTCACCCAGGACAAGGGAGTACAGTGTACAAAGAGGTGTGTTCTGAATACATTTTTTCCCTCTCCTTTAGCACAGATAAACTGCATGGTTTCACTTTAAAGTAACCGGAGCCACCTTTTTCTTAACACTTGCAATATCTTTATTCTTGTTCCTTAGCAGCTGTTTGTACTTTGTGCTCAAGTGATTTTTACCACCAAAGGGAAAAAAAAGAAAGGTGCTGAGCCTCTGGTCCCGACTCCAAGCTTCTGTCCTATAATGCGACCAACAGAAGGTACAGGCATCATCTGAGCGATCACCCCACTGGGACTCCGAGCAAGAGGACCCAGTGCTGATACACTGACGCTCCTGCTGTCTGCGTGCCGGGAGTGACCAGGACGCCGCGTCCCCTGCCAGCGCCCGCGGAGCAGCAGCAGGCTAGCCTGTCAGCTTCCAGTAGCCCTCACGGCTGTTACACCCTTTTCTCTGCCTGCCCCACTTCTTTACCCAGGCGTCTCCCTATGGACCTCTGCTCCCGGGGAGCAGGGCCGCTAAATGCTTGGTGCATGCCGAGACACAAAGGTTGCAGAGTGCGGGAGCTCTTTGTTCATGATCCCTTCCATGAGGATTCACTGAGGGTCAGGGCTAGCTCTAGGCAACAACAAATAAATCAAACTGGATTATAGGTGCGAGTCGCCATGAGCGGCTCTTATGGGCCTTTGCAATGAATTTGACATTCAGCATGGCAAGGAAGTAGTATGATAACAACCACGGCTTTCTCCTTCTCTGGTTTTGGCTTTTTTTTTTTTTTTGGCTTCTTGACCATGAACTTCCTTTTATAAAAAGCCAACTGGTCCATCATTGTTATGGTTTCCATCTGGATGTCTCCGAGGGCTCCTGTGCTCCTAGGTGGGCTTCTGGAAGGTGATCGGGGTCATAGGGCTTAGCCCTCGGAGACATCCAGATGGAAACCATAACATTCTGGGTGTCAGGAGTTTTGTCTCTGCAGTGAGGGAGGTAACCGGGACGGTCATCTGCGTGCTCTCCTGTGTCCCTACTCTGGCGCGAACACCCTGGCCTTCGTATTCTTCCGCACACTGAGCGAGCATGTGCGCAGCGTAATCACGGCAGAGTGGCTTTCCCCTCCACAGCTGCAGTGGGGCCGGGACGAGGGGCAGCCGGGGGAGGAAGGACTTAGAAATGAGGGCACCGTGGCCAGGGCCAGATGGGGGTGGACTTCGGATGGCAGAGATGGTGGGGGCAGTTACACGCACTGGCATCTCTCTGTAGATGGCGGGTGCATGGCCCAAAAGATTCACAGTGTTAAAGGGTACAAAGCAAAGCAGTAAGGGAGGGCCTGGTGGTGCACCTGTAGTCCCAGCGCTCAGGAGGCTGAGGCAGGATGATTGCTATGAGTTCAAAGCCAGCCTAGGCTACATAGTGAGTTCAAGGCCAGGCCAGCCGGAACTGCACAGCCAGATGCTGTTTCAAAAAAAAAAAAAAAAAGCAAAGCTCAGAGTAGGACCAAGCGTGAGGTAAGAGGATGACTTGAGCCCAAGAGTTCAAGGCCAGCCTGGCAACACTGCAAGAACCCGGCTCTTAAAAAAAAAAAAAAAAAAAAGTGGTCTTGCCAGGCGTGGTGGCTCACGCCTGTAATCCCAGCACTCGGGAGGCTGAGGTAGGAGGATTGTTGCGAGTTCAAGACCAGCCTGGGCTACAAAGTGAG
>NW_004955457.1:12438564-12454438 GCF_000276665.1 Chinchilla lanigera | reverse complement strand
AAAAAAAAAAAAAAAAAAAGTGGTCAGTGAGACAGATGGACAGAGACACCATAGTTCAAATGAGCCTGCTGCCATCTGAGAGAAATGTGGGGTTCGTTTTCCTTCGACCGCAGGGTACGCCACCGTTCCTCCGACCCAGCCCTCCACAGCACGCCAATGGCGCAAGAAGCCCCTTAGTCGCAGGAGCCGCCTCTGTGCTGCCCGCGAACCTGCTGGACGCCGGCTGGGCCACGCCAGCTCAGCGCCCTGGGGCTCCGGGACGCGACTGAGGCGCTGGGGAAGCCTTCCCAGGCTGCGTCCCGCCCGAGGAGGAGCGGAGGCCCGTCGCGGGAGGAGCAGGGGCGCAGAGGGCGTCGTCTCTCCGCCTGCACCGCCTCCGCCCCTGAGCCTCGCGGGAGGCGCCGTGCGCGCCGCTCCAGGGGCGCTCGAGTTATCAGGAGGCTCAGCCCTGTGGGGTCCCCTCCACGATGGGGTACCCAGTGTCGCCTTCACTGTCACGTCCTCTGCCTCACTCAGACTTGTAGCTGTAGAGCCTTACTGAGATGCAAACTGTAGATACGCAACAAATTACTATAATTATCGCTTGCTCTTATTATCTCTGGCGTGAGGGGTTGTGAGAACTTTATTTTTTCCATATTAACTGCTTATTTTTGTTTGTTTATGGTTTGTTTGCTTTTTTTTTTTCAGTCTTTTTGAGACAGGGTCCCACTCTGCAGTTCAGGCTGGCCTTGAGCTCACTTTGTAGCCCAGGCTGGTCTGGAACTTGCAACAGTCCTCCTGCCTCAGCCTCCTGAGTGCTGGGATTACAGGTGTGCACCGCTATGCACGGCTAATTGCTTTTATGATATGTGGATTTCTTTAAAAATGAACATGTATTGCTTTTTCTTCTTTTTTTTGATACTAGGGTATTCTTGGGTTTTTTGTTTTGTGTTTTTGTTTGTTTGTTTGTTTGTTTTTCACTGAGTTACATTCCCAGCTCCTTTTTATTTTGTATCTTGAGAAAGGATCTTGGTAAATTGCCAATTTGGGCTCAAACTTGGGATCTTCCTGCCTCAGCCTCCCAGAATGTTGATATCACAGACATGTGTCACTAAACCCAGTTCTACTTCTTAAAAGAATCTATCTATCTATCTATGTATTTATTTATATCTATATCTATTTATCTATCTATCTCTCTATATATCTTTTTCAAATTTACTTTGGGGGCAGAGATATAGCTCAGTGGCACAGCACCTGCCTGGCAAGCGCAAGGTCCTGAGTTTGATTCCCAGTACTAAAACAAACAAAAATTTACTTTTAATTGAGAATAACTGATAAAATCATATCAATTTAACACATACAACTTTATGTTTTGAGATACATGCATGTTGTGAAATGATTGCTACCGTTAAGCGATGTAACACATCCAGCTTTTCGGTACTGTCAGCAATTCTCAGCTTCCTCCTCTTAGAAACATTTTATAGTAGCACAATGAAAAATCACTCTTAAGCAAAGGAGAAGAATGTGCTCAGCATCATTCTCTCAGAGACAGACTAAAGTAGTTAAGTGAGCGCCACTTAGACAATTTCTTAATACCGCTTTTTTTGGTGATATCTCTGTATGTAAAAGCATTTTTAAAAACAAAGCTTGGCAATGCCTTACATGCTGCTTGTAACCTGCTGTTTCACTTAATGGACTGTAGTGGACACCTTTTCACCTGGATAGATTCATGTTTTCATAGTCTCTTGATGACACAATAACTCAATCTTTATCTCTCAGCTACCCTCCCTTTCACCTCTCTCCTCCCCTTATCCCTATACTCTTGTCTAATAATAGTCTCCCTTCTATTTTCATGTCGTATTTTTTAGATTCCACATTAGGGAGAACAGTGACATTTGGATCTTGGAGTCTGGCTTATTTCCCTTAATGTGATGATCTCCCGTTCCATCTATTTTCCTGAAGGTGACAAAATTTCATTCTTCTTCACAGCTGAATAATACTCCATGATGTGCACACCATTTACTTTACCCATTCTGCTGTGGACAGATAGGCATCTTAGCTGGGTTTGAACTTTTGATCCTCCTGCCTCAGCCTCAAGAGTGCTAGGATTACAAGTGCATGCCACCATCCCTGGGCCATTTTCAGTTTTTAAAGTAATCTCCACACTGATTTCCATAGTGGTTGTACTAATTTATATTTCTACTGTTGGTGTGGAAGAGTCCTCCCCACCCCAATTCTGAGTCCTCACCAGCACTTACTGGTGATTTTTTCTTTTGGTGTGGGGGAGTTTTTTTGGTTTTTTGTTTGTTTGTTTTAGATAGGGTTTCACTGGGGCCAGGGGATATAGCTCAGTGGCATAAGTGCCTGCCTGGCAAGTGCAACATCCTGAGTTTGATTCCCAGTAGCGCCCCCCCCAAAAAAAACTGCACAAAAATAGATAGGGTTTCACTACGTAGCCCAGGCTGGCCTTGAACTCTCAGTGATCCTGATGCCTCAGCCACCCAAGTGCTGAGATTACAGGTGTGTGCCACCACCTGGCAGCCTTTATGTTCTTGGATGGAATCACAGTGAAGTTTTTATTTGTATTCCCCTAGTAGCTAAAGATACTGAGTATTTTCTCATGGACTTATTGACCATTTGCACTTCCATTGAGAAGTACCTGTTCAATTGATTTGTCCAGGGCCCCCAGCGCACAGGGAGCCACGGGCAGGGAGCGCCGGTCTTCGGGCTGGCTCACTCCCTGCCTCTTAGGGGACCAGAAGGAGGGGCCCAGGTGCACGGGAGCCACGGGTGGGGAGCACCAGTCTTTGGGCCGGCTCGCTCTCTGCCTCATAGGCACCCAGAAGGAGGGCCCCCAGCGCAGGGGGAGCCAGGGCCAGGGAAGCGCTGTTGCGCGCTGGCCCTCAGGCCGGCCGCCGCCACTCAATTGAGAACTACCATGACACAGAGAAACAATGACACAATTGGTCTACCATGCACCGGCTGCAGATGCCCACCCATGGACGTGTGTGAATCATTCAAACATGGAGAAACCCCTGGGAATACATGCCACAGAACGGGTCACTTTTGCCTCTGCTGTTTAGAACCAGAAAGGTCCAGAGCCAGCAGAGGAGCAGCTGCTAAACAAGGACTCAGAGAACAGGAGAATGCAGACTAAGCCCAAGGAGTCAGAGGTCCTGTGGACTGGGGTCATGAGAGCCGTTCGGAAGCTGTAAACCAGGAGGACCTTGCACAATACCTGCAGAGACTCCCTGGAAGCCATTCTTCCCCTGACAGTACAGGCTCTGAAGAAGTCTGCAGCAGGATTCCTTCTGCCTGTGCTGACAGTTGGGGAGAGGACACTAACTGGTTGTGGGGTCCCAATGCGATGGGAGGCTGGAGAGAAAACGCTACAAAAAATGGCTTTTGCCCCAGATAGCTCACTTGATTTTTGACAACTCTTAGGCTGTAACTACTTGTTACATCCTTCTTGCATATCTCTGTCTTCCTGAGAAACCACTTTGAAGATACCACCGTGTATTACAGCAGCCATTGATATTTTCCTCCTAATCTATCCATAACTCTGCAATGTTTGTATTGGTCCTATTCTATTTCGTAAATGGATGCATGTCTATTATTGTGTTTCTTACAACAACCATTGAGAAAAGTTAATGATTATTCAGTAGGTCACTCATGTATAGCTCTATTTATTTTCTTTAGAAGCCACTTTGAAGATACCAAAGTACAGTACAACAACTATTGATAATCTCTTACCTCTTTTGTCTATAACTCACTATTATTTGTCTATTTGTTTTCCTGAGAAACTATCTTGTAGCTAACAATATGTAAAATAATAACCATTGATAATTTCCTACCACTTCGTCTGTAATTTGGTAAGCCCACCCTATTACTATGTTATCCGTCTTTTACTCTTTAAAATTTTAAAAAAAAAAAAGCAATTGATTTGTCCATTTAGTAATTGAGCTATTTCATTTTTTGGTGTTAAGTTTTTTAATCCTTTTTATATTCTAGCTATTAATCCTCTGTTGGAAAATTAGCTGGCAAATTTTCTCCCAATAGAGACTGTCTACAGTATTGGTTGTTTCCTTTGCTGTGCAGAAACTTTTTAATTTTATTTTTTAATATATTTATTTATTTTTGAGACAGGGTCTCACTATATAGCCCTAACTGGCCTTGAACTCTTGGCAATCCACCTGCTTCAGACTCCTGAGTGCACAGATTAAAGGCATGTGTCACCATGTGTCAGAAACCTTGTAATCTGATATTCTCATGGTTGTTGATATTTGTTTTTATTTCCCGTGCTACTGAAGTTCTATTCAGGAGGTCTCTACTCATGCCAACAGATTCAAATGTTGCCCCCCTTGTATTTTCTTCTAGCAATTTTAGGTCTTATACCTAGGTCTTTGGTCCACTTAGAATTGATTTTTGTTATTATTGTTGTCTTTTTGAAACAGGGTCTCACTATGCAGTTCAGGCTGAACTTGAGCTCTCTTTGTAGCCCAGGCTGGTCTCGAACTCCAGGGATCCTCCTGCCTCAGCTTCCTGAGTGCTGGGATTACAGGCATGTGCCACCACGCCCTGCCCTGCATCTTCTACTCTCTTCCATTGACCATGTGTCTGTTTTGTACTGGTAATATGCTGTTTTGTTACTGTGGCTTTGTAGTATAATTTGAAATCAGGTGATGTGATGCCTGCTGCTTTGCTCTTCTTGCTGTGTCTTCTTTGTTTCCATATGAATTTTAGGATTTTTTCTAGTCCTGGGAAGAGTATCATGTAACTTAGCAGAGAATACATTGAAACTGTACATCACTTTTGGTAATATGGCCATTTTATCAATATTAATTCCCCCTATCCATGAACATGAGTGGCATTTCCATATTCTTGGGTCTTCTTCAGTTTTTTTCTTCAGGGTTCTGCAATTTCAGTGTGGAGGACTTTCACCTCCTCAGGTTCTTTCTTTCTTTTTCTTTTGAAACTATTGAGAATGGAAATGTTTTCCTAATTTCTTTCTCAACTAATTCCTTATTTATTAGCAGATTTTTTTGTGTGTGGAACCAGGAATCGAACTCAGGACCTTTCGCTTACCAGGCAGGTGCTTTTGCCACTGAGCTGTATCTCTGGCCCTAATTCCTTATTTATGTATAGAAAAGGTTTTGTGGTTTTTAGTTTTGGGTTTTTTGGGGGCGGGGTTGTCTTTTTGAGACGGGGTCTCACTATGCAGTTCAGGCTGGCCTTGGACTCATTTTGTAGTCCAGGCTGGTCTCAAACTTGCAATAATCCTCCTGCTTCAGCCACCTGAGCGCTGGCATTACACGAGTGTGTCATCATGCCTAGCATTTTCTAGTACCTGCTCAGTACATGATGATAGTAAAACTGGGATTGATATTACTCTTTTGTTTCATATTTTTTGGTTTCTTTTGAGACAGGGTCTTGCTATATAGTTCAGGCTGGCTTTGAACTCACTCTGTAGCCACGGCTGGCCTCAAACTCATGGCAGTCCTCCTGCCTCTGCCTCCATAGTGCTGGGATTACAGGCATGCGCCCCCAAGCCTGGCCATATTAATCTTAAGGGTAAAGTAAGGGGCACAAAGCCACCCCAACACTGATTTAGTAGTGGTGATTCCACAGTGAAGAGTAATAGTATTTTGCCTTGGAACAGCTTTTCCACATGGTCAGTGCATTTCGGCAGCTGAATCGGACCCTGGCCGCAGTACCGAGGAATAGGGACTCGGATGCTCACATTCACTCACCAGCCCAGGGTGCTTCCCCTTGACTGGCGGAGGTGGGCTAGCGCCGCGTCTTGCCCGACTCAGATTCTTGGCGTTGCACTTGTGGAACAAATAGGCCCCAGCAGGACCTGGCCGGAGACTTCCACAGGAGCCACAGGAAGGGTTGCGTCTAGTAACAGAAAGCTCAAGGCGAGGCTGTGAGAAATTACCGCAAGGGCGGTGTTCGCAGAAACAAAGGCCCTCAGCCTACGGGAAGGAACGTTTTAAATTTCCTCGCTTTCCTGTCAAGCTGAGGCCTGCCCGGACTGCAGCCGCGGCCTTTTGTTTGCTGCTTGGCTTGAGCACCGCAGGCTTTGGATCGCACAGCGCGGTGTGCAGCCCAAACCCCGCAGGGCGGTTTCTCACCCTCTGCCTCACGATGTGAATTTTCAAGTGAGCAGGTGTTGTTTGCCAGGAGCTTCGCTTAAACAGGCCTCAGAGCAAAGTGTTCTAGTTGCTTTTTGTCAAGAAACTTTTTTTTCTTTTTTAAATAACTTCTACCTCTTTGATAATCATCTTTTCTTTCCAGGTTCCTGCATTCTTTCTTTTTTAATTTTATTTTTTGCGGGCTGGGGATTTAGCTCAGCGGCACAGCCCCTGCCTGGCAAGCGTGAGGTCGTGAGTTCAATTCCCGGTATCAGGGAAAAAAAAAAATTTTTTTTTGTGGATACCGGGAATCAAACTCAGGACACTGCGCTTGTCAGACAGTCACTGTGCCACTAAGCTATGTCCTGGCCCTCAAGAAACTTTTGAATAAATGAACTTGGTTGATTTTTTTTTAAAACTATAACTCATTTAAGCAAAATATTTCTTTTACTTCGTCATTGTTCATTTCCTTTTATTTTATATATTTTATTTCAATCCCCAGTACTGGGGGTCTTCACACTCAGCTATATCCTCAGCATTACCCCTCTTTTTTGTGAGACAGAGTGGGGTGTTGCTATGGAGTTCAAGGTGGCCTTGAACTCACTATGTGGCCCAGGCTGCCCTCAAATTTGCAGTGATTCTCCTGTCTCAGCCTCCTAAATGCTGGGATTATAGGTATGTGCCACCATGTCTGGCTACTACCCCTCTTTTTTTTTTTTTTAAATTTTGAGACAGTGTCTAAATTGTTAATTTGCCCAGGTGATCTTGAATTTGAGATCCTCCTGCCTCAGCCTCCCAGACTGCTGGGATTACAGGCTCCTGTCATTGTATTTGATGTGGCTCTTGCTGTTAATATGAAAAAAAGTGATGACATCTTGTTTGCTTTCTTTGAGGTGGCCTTTTAAAATAAAATATCTCAGGGGCTGGGGGTTTAGCTCAGTGGCAAAGCGCCTGCTTGGCAAGCGAAAGGTCGTGAGTTCGGTTCCCAGTAGCGGAGAAAAACCAAAAAAAAATAAAATAAATAAAATAAAATAAAATATCTCAATAGCTGTTAGATTTTTATTTTTTAATTTTTAAATTTTTTTGTCCTTTTGAGACAGAGTCTCACTATGCAGTTCAGACTGGCCTTTAGTTTACTTTGGAGCCCAGGCTGGTTTTGAACTCACAACGATCCTCCTCTCTCAGCCTCCTGAATACTGGGATTACAGGCATGTGCCACCATACCTGGCTCTGTTAGACTTTTAATATCTCTAAAATATCTAAAAATTCTCATTGTAAAAGTAAGATTTTAGGGCTAAGTATACACCTCGATGGTAGAGCACTTGCCTATGATGTGCAAGGCTGTAGGTTCAATCCTCAACACTGCGAACAGCCGCCCGTGGTGGCGCACACCTGTAATCCCAGCACTCGGGAGGCTGAGGCAGGAGGATCATTGTGAGTTCGAGGCCAGCCTGGGTTACAAAGTGAGCCCAAGGCCAGCCTGAACTGTATAGCAAGACCTTGTCTCAAAAATACTAAAAAAACAAAACAAACAAACAAAAAAAACCACTGCAAATAAACAAATAAAAATAAATAAATAATATGATTTTATATACAGTAGAAATTTTTAAAGTTATGTACATTTGTAATAAGTCTACAGTATGTATTTGAAAGACAACAGCCTTTATACTCTTGGAGCTATGGAAATCTCATTGAGAATGTGATAAAATATGAACCCAGCACTTGCAATGTACACATACTTCAAAAATGCGGCAGTTCCTGCTGGGTATGGTGGCCCCTGCCTGTAATCTTAGCACTCGGGAGGCTGAGGCAGGAGGATCACTGTAAGTTCAAGGCCAATATGGGCTACATGGTGAGTTCAAGGCCAGCCTGAACTACGTAGCAAGATCCATCTCACAAAACCTAAGTAAATAAATAAATTAAATTAAATAAATTTTTAAAATGCTGCAGTTTCAATGATAATGAACATACAAAAATTCCTACTTATATTCCAAAATAAAATGCCTCAATAATAATGATTAACATCTATTAATTTCAGTGTGTTAGACTCTCATCTAAATGTTTTATATATATTCACTAATTTAAGATTTACTGCTGGGCGTAGTGTCACATGCCAGTAATCCCAGCATTCAGGAGGCTGAGGCAGGAGGATCGTTCCAAGTTTGAGACAAGCATGGGCAACAAAGTGAGCTCAACGCCAGCCTGAACTGCACAGTGAGACAAAAGACAAAAAAAAAAAAAAAGATTTACCATAACCCTATGAGAAAGGTAATATCTCCATGGTGGATTAACCAGTGGTCAACTTGTAACATGCAGCTGAACTGAGCCAGTGTAGTTTTGGGTGTAGATCGTCCGCCATTGTTGCCAGCAACATAAAAAGAGAACTGGAGGGGAAGTGCTGTTGAGTCTCCTAGAGAAGCTTGTCACACTGGCTTTCCTGATATGAACTCAGCTGTTCTGATCCTCGGAGGACTCGGGTCCTCACTCTCACTGAGGATGGCTGCAGTTCTTTTTGGAGAAGCTCTGGTCCTCCCCTTGGGTGTCGCTTCCTGGCTCCAGTGCAGATCCCTCAGCCTGCTGGCACAGATCCTTCACCCCGCTGGCACAGACTTTCTAGCTTCCACCACTGATCTTTGGGCCTTTCCAGTGTAGATTATTGATACAGACTTTATGAGACATTGTCGCAGGCTCTAGGCCTCAGCTGGACTTGTGCAGGACGCTGCCGTGGGATCCAGGCACTCACCTGGATTCTTTGGGTCTCTAGTGGTGGACAGATGTACTGTCCTCTTCTGCATTTGACTTTCTGGGTGAATATTATGATACTATAAATTATATGTCCTGTATTAAACCTATTCCTTTGCAAACCTTGACTACAACAATCTTCATTTTCTTTTCTTTTAAATATGGAATGGTTTGTGAATCCGCAAGTCACCTTTGCGCAGGTGCTGAGCTAATAATCTCTGTACCCCTCCAGTTTCAGTGTCTGTGCTGCAAAAGTGAACACTCCCTTTTTCATGTGAGGAGCTTAAAGCATTCACGAGTGTGTTTAGTCAGCTTCCCCTAATGGTATCAAGACACAAGTTAATTAACTTAGTTGGTTTTTTTTTTTTTTTTTTTTTTTTTTTTTTTGCCCTTATTAATCACTAAAAAGCATTTAGTAAAATTCCCTTTCCAGTTACCTCTTTTTTTTTGTCTCTTTGAGACAGGGTCTCCCTGTGCAGTTCAGGCTGGCCTTGAGCTCACTTTGTAGCCCAGGCTGGCCTCAAACTTGCAATGATCCTCCTGCCTCAGCCTCCCAAGTGCTGGGCTTACAGGCGTGCACCGCCACACCCAGCTGAGTTAATTAACTTATAAAGAGAAAAAATTCATTTTGGCCCACAGCTCTGGAGGTTCCAGTCCATGACTGGTCGGTCTCACTGTTTTGAGTGTGTGTGGGAGACAGCACATCCTGGCAGAAGCATGAAGTCGCTGATGACTACCACCATCATGTACTGCACATGTACTCATAAAAACTGAAGAAAGGAGCCTATGGTAGAGAGAAATTACTGACTTCATGGCCAGGAAGCACCGGAGAGGAAGACCAGACAAGTAAGTGTCCCCAGACTCCTTCAAGTGTACACCTCTGGGCCCTGGGGACCTCGACGACTCTGAGTCCTCAGTGCTTCTGGGGACCAAGTCTTTGACACATGGAGCTTTGGGGACATTGCCATCCATGTCACAGCAACAGGTAGTTAAGGTACTGAAGGTAACAGAAAGTGGCGGAACTGAGATTTGAAATCAGATGATCTAACAACCTTGGAGCCCACACTCTTATCCATTAACCTGAGAGAAGGCTCAGCTGAAACAGCTCTTAAAGCTCAGCTGACAGAGGTCAGCAGCATGCTGCTACATATAGCCTGCCCCAAATACCTAACATTTAGACTTAATAGTGGCTAATCCACTTTAGAGGCCATTCTTCTGTACAGGGCCATTAACAGAGGAGGAAAAAGGGGTTTGTGGCTATATAGACACCAATTGTTGAAATTTTAATGAATTCAACAATTTAATAAATTCAACCATTGGACTAGCTACCAACTGTCAAAATTTTTAAAACACGTTTTTGAATTTTTAAAATCTCTTCCAATGAATGACAGAATCTATATCTCTTCTTTTTTTTTTTTTTTTTTTCCATTTTTGAGACAGTCTCACTATGCAGTTCAGGATAGCATTGAACTCACTTTGTAGCCCAGGCTGGCCTCGAGCTTGCAATCCTCCTGCCTCAGCCTCCTGAGTGCTGGGATTACAGGTGTGCACCACCACATCCAGCCCTCTTCTTTTCTTTCTTTCTTTCTTTCTTTTTTCTTTTTTTTTGAGACAAGGTCTTGCTATGTAGTTCAGGCTGGTCTAGACTCACTCTCTAGCCAGGATGGCTTTGAACTTGGGGCGATCCTCCTGCCTCAGCCAAGCGCTGTGACTCTTGTTGAATTTAGAAGGTTTCCATGACTGTGTTGTGATTCTGTGTCAGTTGCAAGGTTGGATTAGACTATTAAAATGTCATCCCAAACCAGGCAGGGTAGCTCACACCTGTAATCCCAGCACCCAGGAGGCTGAGGCAGGACGATCATTGCAAGTTCGAGACCAGCCTGGACTACAGAGTGAGCTCAAGGCCAGCCTGAACTACATAGCCAGACCCTGTCTCAAAAAGACCAAAAAAAAAAAAAAAAAGCTGCCATCCAGCTCCTGGCCCGTTGGGATGCTCCCTTTTGGAGTCTAGCCATCTTCAGGGAAGGGGAAATTCCACGTAGCCACACAGAGAAGCTGAGTGACAGCACCAACTGGGGTCCCTGAGAGCCAGTGTCAACCAGCAGACCTGTGAGTCAGCGAGCCTTCGGATAATTCCAGTCTCCTCTGCCAAGTCACCCTCAAGCCTTAAGCCTTACCAGTGAGTCTCAGACCTCCCAGAGCAAGGCTGAGTCCTTCCCACTGAGACCTCTGCTAATTATAGCTTTGTGAGCAAAGCAAATATTTTTCTTTCAGTGCTTAAACTTGAACCCAGAGCCTCACACATGTTAGGCAAGGGCTTCTCCCTGCTACCCCCCAGGTTGATGGTTATTCTTTCAGGATGCAAAGATTTGCTGGGTGAGTGGCTCATGCCTGTCTGTGATGCCAGCTGCTTGGAAGGTAGAAGCAGAGGATCACCAGTTTGAGGCCAACCTCAGTAATTTGGCCATGTCCTGTTTCAAAAACAAAAAAACCTGCCAGGCATGGTGGCACACGCCTGTAATCCCAGCACTGGGGAGGCTGAGGCAGGAGGATTGTTGCGAGTTGGAGGTCATCCTGGGCTACAAAGTGAGTTGAAGGCCAGCCTGAACTGCACAGCCAGACCCTGTCTCAAAAAGAAAGAAAAAGGAAAAGGGCAGAGGTATAGCTCAGTGGTAGGAAGCCTCTGAGTTCAACTGCCAGTAGCACGCGCGCGCACACACACACACACACACATACACTCGGCCTCACAAACTCTGATGCTTATTCAGTTGTCTCTACTATATGCCTGGCCCTGTCTCCCTGGAATTACTTTGGGTTTAACTTCCAAAGTAAAAGCAGACTAAGGCACACAGCAAACATAAGGCTTCTGCAGTACAGTCTGCTTGTCCAACTACCGATTCCTCAGAGTACAAGCCTGTCCGCCCCTTCTCCCTCTTATGGAATCCCCATGCGATCTATCTCAGGCCAGGGGATGGACTGAAAAGTTGCTGTGAATATTAAATGATTATACATGCAAAGCACTTAGAATAATGCCCAGAGCATAAAAATCCCTCAGTGTTGAATCAGGAAGCTGCTTTAGACCTGAGGCCAGTGTGGACTGGGCAGTTTTGACCACAAAGTCTTCACGATGCAAGAGGACAAGAAATCACTGAGCATGGTGGTGCATGTCTGTAATGCCAGCACTTGGGAGGCTGAGGCAGGAGGACCACTGTGAATTCAAGGCCAGCCTGGGCTACATTGTAAGACCTGTCTCAAAGCAAACAAACAAAAAAACAAACAAGAGGACAAGAAATCAACAACAAGGGCTTGCCACTGTGGGGAGTCTGATAACAGACTTGGACCTGCAGAGCTGTGTTCTCAAAGTCGAGGTGAACTGGAAGCTGAATCACATCACCTTGCTGTGCATCTATTATAACGGGGCCCACAGTGTGTGATGTCCTTAGTTCTACAACCTCTGAACAAGAAGATAATGTACTGGCCCTCAAATTGTTCCTGAAAATACGTGTTCCAGGGGAATGGACAGAAATGGGCAAGCATTCGTGCAGGGGTGGGGAGAGGAAGATGCTTATCGAATGCCTCGCAATGCTAAGGACTGCAAAAAACGTGAAGACGTGTCATGTGCATATACTAATCTGCCAATTCAAGCCTATTAGTCTGAACAACCAATATGCACTAGCAAAAATAAAAATGAAAACACCATTTTCTGTTAGATTTCCCTAGGAAGCATCTTGTTCTCTCCTGCTTCCCAGACCCTCCCATTCCTGAGCTCAGGGGCTTCTCCCCATAGACTGGATAACCCATCCTTCCCCGCCTTAGCTCAGACCAGTAGCACTTGCCATCTAGGTTTTTCTTCCGTAAACAGTAGCCAAAAACTCTCTGTCCCTCCAGTCTTAGCCACTTCAATCCTTCCTCTTTTGTTTTCATTAAACAAGTACTTGAGTGTCTGCTCTGTCTGTGGTCACCCTGTTCTAGAGATTCCAGCAGTCTTCAAGGCAGACAGAGGCCTTGTGCTCCAACAGTTTCTTGTGCTCAAGAAGCTACAGAATTCACAGATGTTTTCACAATTATTTAATGACAACAGTGGTAAATTATACTTTTTTTTTTTTGTCTTTTTTGAGACAGGGGTCTCACTATGCAGTTCAGGCTAGTCTTGAACTCACTTTGTAGCCCAGGCTGGCCTCGAACTCGCAATGATCCTCCTGCCTCCTGCCTCAGATGATCCTCCTGCCTCCCGAGTGAAGCAGTGGTAAGCTATAAAGAAGTCTGGGAATTCTTGCAGACAGTGACGGCCCTGGGTGGGAGGGATTGTCAAGGAGGCTTTCTAATGAAGATATTTACAAGAATGAATGGTCGGGCTGGGGATTTAGCTCAGTGGCACAGTGCCTGCCTGGCAAGCGCAAGGTCTTGAGTTCAATTCCTGGTACTGGAAAACAAACAAACAAAACATGGGAAAGAATGAATGGAAATCAGCTTAGTGGGGGGGGGATGAGGTGAGGGGAAGGTAAGGGAATGAATTGTCAGTGAATATAAGCTGTTATTGTTATTAGCTGTGAGGAAAGAAAAGCCCTCTGCTGGAGCCACTGGATGATTTGGGGACTACAATTCCTGGGCTGTGAGTGACAGGAGGCTGCTTAGGAACGAACTTAACACAACCCACCTGAATCTTTGCCAGGTAAATTTTGGCTTTATCTAAATTTTGGCTCTAAAGTTTGGAGATGTTCGTTCATGTTGAGTTCCTGGCAGATAAAAATCCTATGGTTTAGAAGACAATGTGTATATAAATTTGACTTAACTTCTGTTTTAAAATTATTGCTTAGAAAGATACATCCTCAAAGAAAAGACTTGACAGTAATGGAAGAAGTAAGCCCACTGGCCAGATTACAAAGACAGGGAAATGCTTGCCGTCATAAGAAATTGTCAGCTAGCCAGATCCAAGGAGTAGCCAAGCCTAGGAGTAGGCAAACGCTTATCATAGTATAGTCAAATGTTCTAAAATGAACCCTACATGCATGCATTTGTCATTAGGTGATGCTATGGAGAGGAATTCTCAGAATTATAATTTTATTTTATTTTACTTTATTTTTGTACCAGGAATCAAACTTATCACCTCACACTTGCCAGGCAAGTGCTGTGCCACTGAGCTATATCCCCAGGCTGCCAGAATTACAATTTTAGCCAAGATAATTAGAGTCAAGTCAAATCAAGTCATAAATTCACTTTATTTTACATTAAGATATGTTTTATAAAATAATAGAATGTGTATGTTAACTGAAATGCCTGTTTTCCAACTTTGCCGTACTATTGGGATGAATTAAAGTCTCAATGATTTGATACATGACATAAAAATGAGCAGAAAGTTTTGCAGGTAAGAATAGTAAATCAAATAGTACACTGTCTGATTCACAATTTGGTTTCTGGATGTGGACACAGTGCTAAGCTACATTTATATTTGCAATTAATGACTCAGTCCAGATAGTAACAAAGTGTTATGATGTATGGCATTTTTATGCCAAACTGGACAGAGAAGACAAGTCCAAATTTGTGTCTCTTTTAGTAGCCTGTTACTAGACCACAAAAGTAAAGTCAGTAAGGAGATTTTTAAAGGTGTAACGTCTGGGGAGGGGCGAGGACCACCACGGCTGCACATGCCCCCACGCCACAGCTCTGCTGAACATGTAGCTCCTGGTGATCCTAAACCCAATGTCCATAAAAGTACTAAAGAAGCAGATGAGCGGGGCAGGGTGGCAGATACCTGTAATCCCAGCACTGGGGAGACTGGGGCAGGAGGATCGCCACGAATTCGAGGCCAGCCTAGGCCACATAATGAGTTCAAGGCCAGCCTGAACTGTATAGCAAGGCACTGTCTCAAAAAACAAACAAATTAATGAAAGTGTCATGAGAGCAATCCCAGCTGCCTGCTTTGCAGAAATGAATAAATTAATCTTAAATTTCATATGAAAATTAAATAAACCTAGTAAACTCAAAACAATCTTAAAGAGCTGGGCGTAATGGTACATACCTGTAATCCCAGCACTCAGGAGGCTGAGGCAGGGGGATCATGTGAGTTCGAAACCAGCCTGGGCTACAAAGTGAGCTCAAGGCCAGGCTAACCTGCATAGCGAGACCCTGTCTCAAAAAGACAAAAAAAAAATCGTAAAGAATAAAGTGGTAAGCTGGGTGTGGTGGTGCTATAGGACCTCCAAATGACATAGGGGAAATAAATGTAACTCCAAACTTGCTAGACGTCTGATACTCCAAGTTCGTATTCCCCGAGTTGTAGAATGAATTCTAAGAAACAACGGAGGTTAAAGATAGGAAAAGGAATAGGAAAAGAGTAGGAATTGAGGAACAGGAGTGGGGAGTAGGAAGAGCTCCTGAGAAACAGGAAGGGTCCCGACTGGATGCCAAGGAGCCCACCTCTCAAGGGAAGTTTTATAGAGCTAGGTACAAGGCGGGATACAATTATGATCAACCGATATGATTACAAATGTAGTTGCTTAGGTAATATTGATCTAATGGGAAGAAGGTCACGTGGCAAGTGTGCATTGATGATATCATTAACCTTGGTCGATAATCTATAGTCTCAGTAGTCTTAGTTTTAGTGCGTGGGTGGGGGGATGGTCTATCCTTAATGAGACAATGGTTTATTTATACAGAAAATATCAAAAGGGTGATACTAATAATCTCCAACTTTTGTTTTTCCCTTAGGGAAATATATAAATCTGGCCACTGTGACTTTAATCTTCTTCAGATGCGCCTCAAACCACAGTTCTGATGTACTCTCATCTACACTGACACCCCTCAAGGGCCTAGCCCTGTCTGACTGCCTATAATATTTCTACCTAATTTAGCTGTCTATAACAGTGGCACAGAGCTGGACGTGGTGGTGCACACCTGTAATCCCAACACTCGGTAGGCTGAGGCAGGAGGATCATTGTGAGTTGGAGACCAGCCTGGGCTACAAAGTGAGCTCAAGCCCAGCCTGAACTGCATAGCCAGACCCTGTCTCAAAAGAAAAA
>NW_004955457.1:12436497-12438464 GCF_000276665.1 Chinchilla lanigera | reverse complement strand
TATATATATATAAAATAGTGGCACAAGCCTGTAGTCCCAGCACTAGGGAGGCTGACGTAGGAGCATCATCAGGAGTTTGAGGGCAGCTGGAACTACATAGTAAGACTCTGTCTCAAAAAAAAAAAAGGAGCCAAGTATGGTGGCACATGCGTGTAATCCCAGCACTCAGGAGGCTGAGGCAGGAGGATCATTGCGAGTTTGAGGCCAGCCTGGGCTACAAAGTGAGCTCAAGTCCAGCCTGAACGGCTTAGCGAGACCCTGTCTCAAAAAAGACCAAAAAAAAAAAAAAAAAAGAAAAGAAAAGAAGAAAGATCTCACCTTGACACAAACAAACAAACAAGAAAAGAGGGCCTGGGGATTTAGCTCAGTGGCAAAAGCGCCTGCCTGGCAAGCGCAAGGTCATGAGTTTGATTCCCGGTACCGGAAAAAAAACTAACAAGAACTCTTTTTTGGCTACAGAAAAAAGAAAGAAAAAAACTTTAAATTCTACAGAAAAGGGTTTGATAAGATAAATATGTTTGCGCCCTGAGTTGATCACTTTGTGTACAGATGGTTGGTACTATTATCGGGCAGCTCTTTCTAAAAGTGGCTCCCCAACTGCTTGCCTCTTTTTCTGGAGTTAGGTTCCAGGTTCGTCCCATCTCAAGCAAAGAATTGAACAAAATGAGCAAAAAGCAGAGGCAAAGTTTATTTGAAAAGTGAAAGTGAAGAGTGAGGAGAAATTGGCTCTGCACAGCAAACTTGGGCCAAGTAAAAGAGGAAAAAGCAAGATAAAAGTACACCCTGGAGTTGTCAAACTCTATTCTGAAAGGCTTAAGGTTTTATATTTGTTTTAAAGAGAGAAAAAAGAGTGCACCCTGGAGGAAACAGGGCAGGGTAGCGTGAGGAAAGGCAGGATAGCAAGCGCCCTTGGCATCTGTGTCCTTTGTCCAGGCCAGATGTCAAGGAAGGCTGTGAGGACGTCTCCATCTGGGTCCTGAGAGCGGGTGCTGGGATCCCACACCTCCGGCTGATATCAGGTCCAGTTCTCACCAGAAGTCCTTGTGCAGGGCTTTGAGAACTGTTCTGCGCATGCGTCCGGGATCTTGTAACTAGCAGGTCCCACTTCCTCCCCCAGCCAGCTGTGCCAGGGTCTGATCTCCTATGTCAGTACTACACAGAGATTCTGTGAGAAACGAGATAAAGGGGGCGTGTATTACATGATTTGGAGCTTGTATTTAAAAATTGTGTAACAGCATTCCATCTGCTAAATTACTTTCTTGTCAAGCAGAAATTGAAATTACCCCGTCAAGAGCCAATTTTAGTTTTTAAACGAGCAGTGTCTTCCATATCTGCCTTATGGCTTCTTAGATAAAGATAGAGTCTTTCACATGGAAATTTCAAAGCAGTTAATTAGCTGTTATAACAACTCTGTGAAGTGGGTGCATTTTAGTGTGTCTATTTTCCACATGAGAAGACGGACAGGCCAAATGATTTCTCTTGCCTGCTAGTGGAAACTAACATTGGCCTTTGTTTTGGTATTTATTTATGTATTTATATATTTATTTAAACAAGGTCTCATATGTAATTCAAGCTGGCCTTGAACTTGCTGCACTCCTCCTGCCTCAGCCTCTATAGTGCTGGGATTACAGGCATGAATCACCATGCCCTGCTTTGTGTGTGTGTGTGTGTGTGTGTGTGTGTGTGTGTGTGTAGTACTGAAGATTAAATCCAAGCCTTCCCCACTGAGCTACATCTTCAGCCCTTTTTTTGTTATGTTTTTGTTTTTTATTTTGAGAAAAGGTTTTGCTAAATTGACTAGGCTGGGTTTGAACTTGTGATCCTCCCGCAGACTGCTGGGATTTCAGGCAGAGTGGCCACCACACCTGGTGGCCGTTAAGGACAGAGTAGTTATTGGGTGAATAAGGCAAACTAAATTATCTATTCATGGGGCTGGGGATTTAGCTCAGCGGCAAAAGCGCCTGCCT
>NW_004955457.1:12427773-12435226 GCF_000276665.1 Chinchilla lanigera | reverse complement strand
AATTAAATTAAATTTTATTTTATTTTTCTGGTAAGGCTGGACATTAAACCCAGGTTCTTGTCCCTATAGGCAGGTGCTCTGCCACTGAACTACATCCCAGGCCTATTTATTTACATTTGGCACTAAATTGCCCACACTGGCCATGAACTTCAACCCTCCTGTGTCAGACTTGTTTTCTTTTTCTTTTTTATTACTTTTTGCTTTTACTAGTTATGCAGACCCAGGGGCTTTGCTCTGGCTTATCTGCCCGTGCACAGGCCTTACTTAGACCACACCCCCAACTTCCTCCCTTGCACCCCCTCCCACTTACCTTCCCCTTTTCTATACTTGTTCTTAGCCCAAAGGCTGAGAAGAGACCCCTGCCTCTTTTCTTTTTCTTCTTCTTTTTTTTTTCTTTTTGTCTTTTTGAGACAGGGTCTCGCTATGCAGTTCAGGCTGGCCTTGAGCTCACTTTGTAGCCCAGGCTGGTCTCGAACTTGCAAAAATCCTCCTGCCTCAGCCTACCCAGTTCTGGGATAACAGGGGTGTGCCACCATGCCCGGCCCCTGCCTCTTTTGTAATAGGCCTCCTTATACATTCAGGTCACCTCTCTCTGTTTTTTACACTCCACATATGGAAAAAATGTACAATATTTATCTATTTGGCTTTTTCACGTACAGTGATGACTTCTAGGTCTATCCATGACTTCATTCTTTGTGGCTAATAGTCCATTATGTATAAATACTGCATTTCACTTATCTGTTCATCTGCTGATAGGCACCTAGGCTGGTTTCCATACATTGGCTTATTTTAAACTGGGCCTCAATAAACATGGGAGTGTGGGCTTCTTTAGAGTATGCTGACTTTAATTCTTTTGGAAATATACTGAGGAGTAGTATAGGTGGATCAAATGCTGTATCTATTTTTAATTATTTGAAGAACCTCCATCCTGATTTCCATAACATCTGTACTAAAAAAAGAAATGGAATAGTTCATAAATGTGTATATCATTCTTGTGCAAGGCCCAGGCCAATTTTCTCTGCATCTTTCCAATTTTAGTATATTTGCTGCTGAAGCAAGACCACCTCTTTGTTTTTTAATCTCCCTCTTGAATCAGAGAGTAGAAGAAAGGTAAAGACATTTCCTTTTCCTGACTGTTAAAATGAGTCCTGAAAATCTGTCTTCCTAGAATGGTTCTTAAAGGCAGTGACCCTGCTATTCCTGCTGTCACATTATTTGCATAAATGCCGGGAAATGCCAGCTGATTGCCAATACCTCCTGGGAGGCCAGGGACTCACAGCTGCCCAGCTGTTTCCCTTGCTGTCTCCTGGATTTTTCTTTCTCTAGCCCTAGCAATGACACGCTCTGTGTCAGAGACCAGTTTTATCAGTTTCATCATGTTGGTTGCTGTAATCTTTGCATGGATTAAATGTGGCATTATAGGCTGGCAGTTCTTTGAGAAAAATAAAAACAAGCCTGTCATCAAAAAGATTATATCTGAGCAGGAGTGTAAGAACACTATTACTGTAAGAAATTCTTGTCTTATCACATATTTGTCTTTTGCTTAGTACACCACTAAAAGAGTTTTATTTTATTTTTTTTTCTTTTTTTAATTTTTATTTTAAAGAATAAAAGAAGGATAACATAATAATAGGGGGGACAGCAAATTACAGACAAAATGGTAGGAAATTATCAATGGTTATCGTTTTACATATTATTATCTACAAAATAGTTTCTCAGGAAAACAAATAGACAAATAATAGTGAGTTAGAGACAAAAGAGGTAGGAGACTATCAAGAGTTGTGCTATACTTTGGTATCTTCAATGTGGCTTCTAAAGAAAATAAATAGAGCTATACATGAGTGACCTATTGAAAAATCATTAACTATTCTCAATGGTTGTTGTAGGAAACACATAATAATAAACATACATTACGAAATAGGATAGGAACAATACAAACTTAACACAGTTATGGATAGATTAGTAGGAAAATATCAATGGCTGCTGTAATATGTGGTTTTTTTGTTTTTTTGTTTTTTGTTTTTTTTTCACTAAAAGAGTTTTAAATCAGGGGTGGTGGCACACACCTGTAGTCCCAGGACTCACAGGCTGAGGCAGGAGAATCACTGCAAGTTCGAGGCCAGCCTGGTCTACATAGTGAGACCCTGTCTAAAACAAAACAAAACGCCCCCCCCACAAATTCCAGTATCTACTTTGATACCTTACCTTACAAGGGTTTTATTTATTTATTTTTCCCTTTATATGTCTTTTTTTTTTTTTTTTTTTTGAGATGATCTCTCTATATAGCTCAGGCTGGCCTCAAATTCACTGTGGTCCTCCTGCCTGAGCCTCCCGAGTGCTGAGGTTACAGACATATACCGCCATGCCTGTTCCCCCTTCATATATTTTAAAACAGCTTATGATCTAAGACATTGTTTCTATGAACTAAATTGTTAATAAATATGATGATACTATCAGGCAAATGGCTATGGGAAAACAACGATCTGATTCTATCATTGTGGAGGACCTAAAGGAAGAGCAATTGTCTTCATTTTGGCTGAACCTGACCCTGTTTCCATGTATTGATATGTACAGAGCTGCCTGGGACTTTTCCTTATCGCTTCAGTTGGCCTTAAGCAAGGCAAGTCAGCCCTGCTGAGGTGCAGACAGCAGTCTTTGAGGCAAGGCAATGGGGCAGTGTTTCCCCGGATCCCCCATTGTTCCCTTGTGTGAGCCAGGATGAGGCGGGATGGACAGCCTGTGCTCCGCTGTGACTTCTCAGATTTAAAAGGTTACACATCAGAGCTGAAGCACTGACCCCACAACCTTAGACACTATCTCTCAGTTGTGTTATGCGGATTACTCTTTCTGCAGATCCTTCTGTGTGCATAGGGCAGAGGTGATTTCAGGCCGCCTGCCTAGCCCAGCTCATGGCGCTCACCTATTTCCTGCCACTCTCAGCCACTCATCCTCAAGCCACTCCTTTCTTCATGAATTAATAAAACCCAGGTTGGGCCCTGGCTCGAAACCAGTTAGCCATCGTTCTAGCTGGTCTGAGGACCCCTTGGCTCTCCACAACTGCAGATATGCCTTAGTGTCTTTATTCTCGTCATGGGTTGCACTGGAAGTGGTAGATCGGAATGAACTCAGTAGAATTCCAATAACTTTTCCGGGGGATTACAAGTATAAGCTTCCTGGGCCACGATGAGGACCGGGAAGGGCTCTCTTTCCATCGTCTTGATTTTCTCCTGTTCATAAAGTTAACATAGGGCTCAGAATTTTAAAGAATTTCTCCCTTCCTCAAATACGATTCTTAGCAATTTAGTAATTACTGATAAAAATGCTTCCATTTACTTTTAAAACAGCTTTACTGAGATATAACTCACACAGAATACAATTCACTCATTCAAAGGGGACAATTCAATAGTTTCTAGTGTATTCATACTTTTGCTATCATTATCACAGTCAATTTTAGAACATTTTTATCACGCTCAAAAAGAAATTCTTTACCCAGGAGCAGTAAATCCCTATTTACTTCCAACTCTGCTCCACGCCCTTCAACTCTAGGCAACTTCTATTATTATTTTTATTTGTATTATTATTTTTCTTTTTTTGTCTTTTTGAGACAGGGTCTCACTATGCAGTCCAGGCTGGCCTAGAGCTCACTTAGTGGCCCAGGCTGGTCTTGTTTTTTTGTTTGTTTTGTTTTGTTTTTTCCAGTATCGGGAATTGAATTCATGACCTTGTGCTTGCCAGGCAGGCGCTATGCCACTGAGCTAAATCCCCAGCCCCCCAGGCTGGTCTTGAACTCCCAAGGATCCTCCTGCCTCAGCCTGCAACTTCTAATTTGTAGGTGAGAAAGAACCTTCTTGTCCCTTACAGAGTTTCAGTGAATGAGTCTGCTGATGTAAACGGACAAGAGCCAAGCAGGAGAAAAGGCCTAGGTCCTCTTGCATGGGTAAGGGCACCCTAGGAAAGCAAGCACCCAACAGCCCGGAGAGATATAGACTTTTATATGCCCTCTTTGCAGGGAGAGGGGTGTGGAGGGGTGGGTGATTTCAGAGGAAGAGCAGATACGATTTAGGGAAGATGAATGGGCCCTGAGAACAGACAACGTTCAGGCTGAATAGTGTCATCTCCAGCTCCTTTCTGTGACATGTAGTCACCTCTCGTGCTGGGTGAGACATCTGGGAAGGCATTCACAGCTGACCATGTCCCAGAGGAGCCAGCCTTTCACGGACTCGAGCCACACCCTGTGTTTGTTGTGCCTCACAAGTCCAATTAAAAGTCCAAAGAGGCATATTTTAGGATATCATTTTTCTGCACCCCAACAAATTTTGTTCTCTTGATTTGCCTAATTCTGGTCACTTTGTAAGAGAGGAATCACATACAGATAGTCTCCAAACTATGAAGGTGTGACTTAAAATTTTTCAACTTTTCAAGGTTGTCAGAACATATCCTGCAGTGTGAAAGCCCTGTCTCCAAAAAAGTAGGATATGGTGCTGAGAATAGAACCACCTGTGAGGTAATTTTTTTTTTATGTACCAGGAGTCAAACTCAAGACCTTGCGCTTACCGGACAGACACTGTGCCGCTGAGCTATATCACTAGCCCTTCCCTAGTTTTCTACTGCTGAAGTTTTGTGGACAGGAGAGGAAAAAATAATCTTGTAGGGAGATGTAAGAAGGCAAGGTAGCCAGGGATATAGCTCAGCAGCAGAGCCTGTCTGGCAAGCACAAAGTCATGAGTTTGATTACCGGTACGAAAAAAAGAAGGCAAGGTAGTCAGGTGTGATGGCACACGCCTATAATCCCAGCACTTGGGAGGCTGAGGCAGGAGGATCACTGTGAGTTCAAAACCAGTTTGGGCTACATAGTGAGTTCAAGACCAGCCTGAACTGCATAGCGAGACCCTGTCTCAAAAAAAAAAAAAAAAAAGAGGCAAGGTAATAGCAAACAACATTTCTTACAGATATTGTACATAAAAACTTGGCAAACAGAACGCATACAAGTAATCTTTAGTTATGAAGCCATTCTAATAGTTTGGGTTTGGTGCATTTTCCTAAAGGTAATTTTTTGTTAGGCAATTTATTTTTGGTATGTGGAAAGATTATTCTGTAATATTTGAAAGAATGGGGAAACTCTCACAAGCCTGATAATTCCATTTTTAAAAATTGTGTAAAAAATTTGTGTGCATTAGAAAGTATAAATATATACAGCATATTTTGAAGATAGTGCATATAATAATAATTTATTAATATGAAAACTATATACTAGAAAACAATCCCTCCAACAGGGATGAGTTAGGCAGTAACAGACGATGCTTCTCAAGGAAAAGCTACTGAAGATCCCAGAGATTCTGGAGGTCTCATGCTGGAGGAAAGGAAAACATGCTTCAGGATGCCTAAAGGAAAACTCATGAACCCAGAGCATTTCCACTGAGCTACATCCCCAGCCCTTTTTTTTCTTTTTTTAATTTTGTGACAATGTCTTGCTAGGTGGTCCAGGCTGGTCTTGAATTTGGCAGTCCTGTTGCCTTAGCCTTCCAGAATGTTGGGATTACAGACTTGCAGCAGCATGCTTGGCTAGCAGCCTTCTTTTAAATTGTTGCTTAAGGGCGTGGGTGGTACACACCTGTGGTCCTAACACTTGGGAGGCTGAGGTGAGAGGATTGTCATGAGTTCGAGGCTAACCTGAACTGCATAGTGAGACCGCCCATCTCAAAAAACCAACCACAATATAAAAAATAAATAAATTGTTACTTTTAAAAAGTTACTTTTACAATTGAAGCTTGTATTTTCCTTCCTAAAAAAGAGTGGGAGTTGATCTTGTTCTTTTGAGAATTTTGAGATAAATTTAGAAAAACTGTTTTTGAAAGTTTTCTATATGATTTGATTTCTGATCACAAAAGGGATTTTAATAACCAGTTTTTAGTAATGGACTCATCCCCCATGTCAGAAAAAAACAAAAAGGGCCTGGGGATTTAGCTCAGCGGCACACCGCCTGCCTGGCAAGCGCGAGGTCGTGAGTTTGATTCCCGGTACAGAAAAAAAAAAACCAAAAAGAAGAAAAAAAAAAAAAAACCCAAAGGAACAAATAAAACTCAGTTTTTCACTTCAAGGAAAAAGGAATACTTTCAAGTAGAAGAAATTAGAATTTTCAAGCGTGCTTATTCTGTGTTTGGAAAATAAAAGCTCAGATTCAGCTCTACATATTTAATTGATTTCAACTATGGACATTCTAGATGAAGAAAGAAGAAAATAAGTTTTGATATGGTATTTCTATGTTTTAGAAGTTTCTAAAAATGATAACTATGTACTTACACTGGGTGAAGGTTGTGAGGGTGGGTATTACAGTAGCTTCCTTATTACATAAATACTGTTCTTGAAATTATTTGTATAATTTGTGCTAGCAGATAGTCCAGTGCAGTTATTCGGAGGTCATTATGAAGGGTCAGATAAATATTTATCAAAAGCCAAAAAACCACACACACACACACACACACACAAAACCTCAAAAAACCAGAATCCAAGGCCAGAAGAAGTCTTGTTTTTTAACCTCAGTGTGTTTCAAATGCTTATACAACAATCTCAGCCTCTAAGTGAAAAGCAAAACCCCCAAAAACCAAAAGCGTAGATATGCTTAATGACAGGAAAAAATATTTTAAAAGTATCAAATATCTGTAAAATGTGCAATAAATAAAATATTAACGGTGAGCTTTTGAATCCTCAAGATCCAAATAAGCCTACGCGGGAAGATTGCGTGGTCTGTCCTCAGCCGGCTGGGCTCGGGCAGCGGCTGCTCACCGAACACAAGCGGTGCGAGCAGCGGCAGTGCGTGACGCAGTCACTGCGCTCTGATATTATACATCTTTCCGAGGAAAGAAGATCTTCACACATGAAGTAATTGTGTAGGAAGAAATTAGAGAAAAATACCTTATACTTTTACCATCTCTTTGACGACACTAAATGACTGTGTTATGCTCAGGATAATGAAACATAGAGCTGTCAAAGGATAATACTGGTACAGTATTTGCACAAAGTTATGTTTGTTGGTTGACTGACAACTTTTATAAGGTGTTTTTCAGATATGGGGAATGTTACAAAGAACAAATTGTATATTGTGATCACATATCAGGGTCCCCATTAACTGGAAAAATATCTTCTGCCTTCTGACTGTGAACAGTAGAAATCATGGCACATTCCAAAGAATAATACAAGCTGGGTGTGACAGTGCATTCCTGCAATCCCCGCACTCTGAAAGGCTAGAGTTCAAGCGCAGCCTGGGTAATTTAGTAACTTAGCAAGGATCACCATGAGTTCAAAGCCAGCCTGGGCTACATAGTGAGTTCAAGGCCAGCCTGGGCTACATACTGAGACCCTGTCTCAAGAAAATTAAAACAAAACAAACAAGCAAAGAAACTCTCTCTCTCTCTCTCTCTCTCTCTCTCTATATATATATATATATATATATATA
>NW_004955457.1:12415466-12427673 GCF_000276665.1 Chinchilla lanigera | reverse complement strand
TTTTCTTTTCTTTTGTTTTTTTGAGCCAGAGTCTTGCTATGTAGTCCAATCTGACCAAGAACTCACTAGGTAGTCCAGGCTGGCCTTGAACTTGTGGCAATCCTCCTGTCTTAGCCTCCTCAGTGCTGGAATTACAAGCATGCACCACCATGTCCAGCTTTTTAGTTTTATTTTGAGATAGGATATTGCTAAATTGCCCAGATGGGACTTGAACTTGCGATCCACCTGCCTCAGCCTTCCTCAGTGCTGGGATTAGAGGTAATACTGCAGCACCCAGTTAACATTTCTATTTACAACTTCTGTCCTTTATAGTAAAAATGAAACTTATCATTACGTACAATTTTTTTTTTTTTGTATAAGGATGGCAGTGGTGCAAGTAAGTCGAGTTTTAAAGCTGATAGGAAACAGAGATGGCTAGTCCAAATTTCTTTTACAAATGAGGAATTGAGCTGTAGAGAAGTAGTTTCCTCAGAGTTTTCTGATCCCCCCAACTATTTCCCCACCACACCTGATTTCTTCCCTTCATCACAAATGAGAAAGACTTAAATGATTTAGTGGCAAGGAGGTATTCCATGGATGCCAAATTTTGGCTTTTAGCTTTGGTTTAACAACAAAAACATATACTCCTTAGATTGATCCAGTAATTTGATAGTTCTCTTAATGTGAAAATAACAAAATCTTAAAGCTGAAACTTTTCATGTTGAAATTCTTTTTATTCTACATTGACTTTTTTTAACTTTTATTTGCATTCATTTTATGCTTAATTTATTCCCAAGCCATAAGTTTTTGCTTCTTCAGTTTCTTCCAGGCTATTCCTTTTTCTGTGTAACTTCCTCCTCTGGTTTAGGCACAGCTTGTTCCTTTTCGGGAAGGCTCATCACCCTGTGGCCGGGGGAGCTCATGGGTGCAGCCGGCTGTGAGCTCTGAAGTGTGGCTGTGCATCTTAGGTGTTTGTTCACCTGGATATGTTCAGATTCTCTGGTCTCTGGATATAACCAGAGAATCTACATCTAAACCCTTAAGTTCAGCATTATCCTCTGCATTTTTAAGCATGTGCAGCAAAAATTCAGCACTCTTTTTGGGGCACCAACGCTTCATCCAGCCCCACTGTTTGGCCTGGGCACACCTGTCAACTCCAGCACTATAACGCTGCAATGGCACACATTGCTTCTTTTTTTTTTTTTTTGTCTTTTTGAGACAGGGTCTCGCTATGCAGTTCAGGCTGGCTTTGTGTTCACTTTGTAGCCCAGGCAGGTCTCAAACTCGCAACGATCCTCCTGCTTCAGCCTCCTGAGTGTTGGGATTACAGCTATGCGCCACCACACTCGGCTCTATATTGACTCTTATAGCTACTACAGTTTCTGATCATTTTTCTTCCACTGGTGAGTCTTTGTCATTTTGTTTGTCTCAACTTTGGTGCCCATGCTTGGGGTCAGGTGTCCCAGTCCTTATGGTAAACTAAACAGAACCCATGTTTTCTCATTTTCAGTGTCTGATTGTTTTCTTGTCTGGTATGAGGACTGCCCCAGGACCCAGGGCATGCTAAGCACCACTCTACCTCTGAACTGCAGCCCTCGCCCTGTATTACATAATGGGCTATCCAGTAGTTCAATTTGTTTCAGAGAACTGGCAACTTTTAAAAATACTTACCTATTCTCCTTCATGCTTCCTATTTGTGAGTTATGGCCCTGTGTTATAAAAGTATCCTGACATAATGATAGAGTCTGTTTTTTGGTACAGGAATCGAACTCAGGACCTTGCACTTGCCAGGCAGGCACTGTAATGACAGAGGCTTACACTGATCCTTTATCTGTTAAAGGTAGCATATACCAAACAGTCTACAAAGACTAAATTATGCTCAGTAGCAATCCTGTCATTTTATAGCTTCTCATAATACTTTATCTTTCACTTGAGATGCACATTCAGTGTAGATCAGTAAGAGGTTCTAGGTGGGTGTGGTGGCACATACCTGGAATCGCCGCAAATTCAAGACCAGCCTGGCCTACATAGTGGGTTCAAGCCCAGCATGAACTACATATGAGACCATGTCTCAAAAAAACAAAAAACCAAACAAACAAATAACTAGACACTGAAAACGAGAAAACACGGGTTCTGTGGCGTCTGCCATAGCATTGGGACGCCTGATCCCAGGCATGGGTACCACAGCTGTGTCGAACACAAGACAAATGAGAAAATGGGACCCAAACTAACAAAGGCTGCGTGGTCTTGTAGCACTGCTGTCTGGAGTATTTGGCCCTTTTGGTGAAAGGACAGGCTAGCCGGTGTGCACTAACTGGCGCTCCTGTGCTCTGGTCTGGAAACGATGCACACTATTTCTATGGTAGCTCACTGGCCAGAACTAACTACAAAGGAGGTAGAAATATCAGGGAGCAAATGATATCTTTGTAGAGCCACATGTGTGAAAGTAGCCAAACCTCCTACCGCACAGCTGTCCGTGTCCTCCTTTCCACTCCCTGTGTAGCCCTCGCCCCTCCTTCTCACAGACCACCTGCACACTGTGGGGTACTACTCAGCCATAAAGAAAGACAAATTTGAGCCATTTGTAGGAACATGGAGGTATCTTGAAACCATAGTGTTAAGTGAAATAAACCAGACACTGACACTTAAAGATTGTCTGGTTTTTCTAATATGAGAAATCCAAAGTATAAATAATTTACAGAGCAAAATAAAAAAAATAGATAGTAGGAAACAGGAAGCTAGATCTTTAGCAAAATGGGAAGGTGATCTAGAGATGGAGGGAGGAGGGAGTGAGGGGAAGCAAAAAGATTGAAGTGGTGTTGGGTCCATGCACCCACTCCCCGTGAGGAATGTAATCATTATGTACAGCAAACAAAAAGAGAGACCAGCCCCTACCATAGACAGGAAGGGATTAGGTAATTGTAGTTCTGGAGTTTAGCATTTAACCTCTGGGTTAAAACTTCCTCTAGTCTGTCTCTATCTGAAGACACAGCAGCCTCTTTCATCTTATTTGCTGCTTTCTGCCAAATTTCCTATTTTGTACCTAGTCATTTTGAGATTTGGTGCTTTGGTGATTGATGCAAAGAGCTAATACAGAACTGAGCTGTCTAAAAATGTTGGCGATTAATTAATAATTAGCTACTTCTATCAACTATCAGTTCTGTTATTAACTTCTGGGTTCATAGCTCCCACGGTGAAGGGATTGTTATTTTGAGGAAAAGACCTTCTCTTGTCCAAACTGATTTCTTTCTTTCTTTTTTTTTTTTTTTTTCAGATTGATTTCTTGATCCCCTCCTGTGGTTTGCTAGCCCAGTTCTCCGTTTAGGACAGTGACGGCGAACCTTTTAGCGCTTTCAGTGCTAGCCAGCAGCACGCTGTGGTACCTGAGCCACAGGTTCACCACCACTGTGCTTGGAGGTAAGGGATTTGTTCAAAATTCAGAGTTGATCAGCTGCTCCTCTTGTTATCACCCATCAGTGGCTGTTTGGTGTTTGTAGATTAAAGACCAAAATGCTTGCACAGTCTATCACCTAACTATTTTGCCACTGTCCTCCAAGCAGTCAAATCTGGCCCTGCAGTGCTTCTAGCTCTCTCCAGAGAAGCCCGTTTCTTCGGTCTCTTGCTCAAATTTCACTCTTGCAAAAAGTCTTACCCTGAGTACTTTATACTTTTACCTGCTTGACTGCCTCATCCCAGTACTTCAGTCACTCTTAAGCTAGTTTTCCTTTCATTTTCCTGCTGTTTTTGGTGCCTGTCTCGGTTATTTTCTTTCATTGCTGCGACAAAATACCCAACACTAAAAATTAAGGAAGGAAAGGTTTATTTAGCTCAGTTTTTGGAGGTTTTGGTCCACAATCAGCTGGCTCCACGGCAGGGTGACACGGCGAGGGACAAAGGTTCAAGGCGGCAGAAGGCAGCAAAAGCGGCAAGAGCAAAAGGGAGGAGAGCAAGCCTCTTTTCCTCCCTTATCCCTCCCTTATCTTGTGAGGCAGGCTATCTGCCCTCAATGCCTTCCTCTTCTACAAGGCAGGATGTTTACAGTGAGGACCCTGGCCCCCTACTGAGTCACTTAGTTAAGCTTCTAAATTTCTCAACTCTCAAACTGACACAGTGTATCAACCATTGCAGTGCGTACTGAACACAGTACCAGATACAGTCAACCCTCTGTAACTGTGTGTCCCACACCTGTGGATTCAGCCCACAGCAGACTGAAGACACCGAAAAAGAAATGTATCCATCCTGACCAGCAGAGAATCTTCATGTCAGGACTCCCACAGTGTGGGAAAAGAGTGTAGCAAGTATGGACACAGCATTTAAGTTGCGGTAGGAATCGTAAGTGATCTAGAGATGACTTAAAGTACACCGCAAGGGCGGAGTTAGTTATATGCAAGTGACTAATAGACTGAAAGGGGAAATTAAAATTTTAAATAAAGTCTGCCCCGGGATGCCCGACAAGACCAGTGAATAATAACCATCAAATGCACCACTTCTTTGTTTTTGCTTTTTTGTTGATACAGGGCCTCCCTGTGTAGTTCTGACTGGCCTTGAATTTACTATGTAGCACAGGCTGGCCTTGAACTTCAGGTGATCCTCCTGTCTTAGCCTCCAGAGTGCTGGCATTGCAGGCGTGAATCATGTTTTCTAACAGTTAATCTACTAAACATTTTTAGTGAGGAAGAATATGCGGCTCTTGATTGTCTAGGTTTGGAGTTATCCAAAAGGAAAGCAGACACTGGAAAGAAAAAGGGAAGAAATGCAAAGAAAGTTGGCTGCTTATGAAATTTCCTGGGCTAGCCGTATCTAGGGCTAAGGCATTACAAAAGATACTTATTTTATTTTAAAAGAAATGAATGTATATATTTCCCAAAAAGCAGTTTGTCAAGTTTATCCACTAAAAGAAGAGCAGAGTCAGAAACCGCTCTTGTTTTGATCCTAACCTGGCTCACAATACGCACGCACTGGGAAGGCATTTGGGCACCCTGCTGCAAGCTGGATCTGCAGGGAAGGGGCGGCCACAGCCCTGGGATCTGACCCTGCTGGGCGCTGCCCTCTGTGCTTCCTCTGGTGCAAGAGGGCCAGGAGATGGGCAACTTTCCTCTGCTCAGGCCACACCTCCACACTCCCAACTAGCCAAGAACGGAAACACTGAAACATAAGCCCAGGTAAAACTCTCCTCCACTAGTTTGTTGATGTTAGGTATTTAGTCCCAGTATGGAGGAAGTGACTAAAACACCAAGTGTAGGGACACAGGTCTGTAGTCCTAACACTCAGGGGGCCAAGACAGGAGGATCACTGCAAATTCAAGGACAGCCTGGGCTACACAGTGAGACTCTGTCTCAAAAAACAAACACCAACATCCAAAATTGTTACCTACTCATTTATTCAACTTTTATTAAACACCTACTACATGCCCATCTTAAAAAAAACCCACAAAAACAAAACACAGGCCAGGCATAGTGGCGGATGCCTGTAATCCCAGCACTGGGGAGGCTGAAGCAGGAGGATCACCATGAGTTTGAGAATGAGCCTGGGTTACATGGGGAGATCCTGTCTCAAAATAAATTGAAATAATAAAGCACAAAGATCTTTTCTGTTAGGACTTCATCCTAGCAAAGGGAGGTGGACAATAAACAAAAGACATGAAAAGTATAATCTCTCAGTAGAGAATTGGTTCTGGGACTCCCCACACATATTAAATATCCACAATGTTCAGCTTCCTAATGTGAAATGGTATTGTTAGAGAAAACAGATCAAACATGGGAAGAAACAGCACTGAGAAGGTTTAGGAGGCAGTTTATTACACCCGTGGGCCTGACTGAGATCTCTCCCAAAGAGTCAGCCCTGCGGGGTCTTGGGTCTTTTATAGGGGCAGCAACGGGGAGATACAAAGGCAGATTTGGCACATTAAGATTGGGGGGTTTGGGTGACATTGTGGATTGCTAAGAAAGTTTAAACATCCCAGGTTACATTGCAAGGCCCTTAGTTATACAGGACATGGGTTATACAAAGGAAGAAATATCCTGTTACATTTTAAGTTACATGGCAAGGCCATCAGTTACACAAACGCATAAAGACAGGGTTTACACAAAAGAAGAAGTTCTGTTATCAGACCATATATCTCACCATGTGCTAAACTAAAATAAAAATGGACCAAAGATCTACATGTTAAAACAGGGGGCCAGGCATACAGCATCAGCAGCACAGCACCTGCCTGGCAAGCACGAGGTCCTGAGTTGATTCCTGGTACCACCACCCCCACAAAAAATTGTTAAAACAGCAACACTTAATCTCCTGGAAAATAAAGTAGGTAAAACTCTTGAAGACATAGGCATTAACCAAGAACTTTCTTAAGCAAACCCCAACTGTAAAAGAAATAGCACCATGAATCAACAAATGGGATCATATCAAATTAAAAAGCTTCTGTATAATAAAGGAAACAACCAACACAGTGAAGAAACAACTTATCAAACAGAAAAAAAAAGACTATTATCTAAACTATCTTAAAAACTAAAAAAAAAAAAAAAAAAAGGACCCAGTCAAAACATGGGCAACTGAAATGAATAGACATTTGTCAAAAGAAGTGGCCAATAAACACATGAAAAAATGTTCAGCATCACCAGCTATTAGAAAAACACAAATTAAAACAATGTTGAATTTTCATCTCACTCCAGAAAGAATGGCTATCATCAAGAAATCAGATAATAACAAATGCTAGTGAGGTTGTAGGGAAAAGAAACCCTTCTACATTGTTCACAGGAATGTAAACTAGTACAGTCACTATGGAAATAAGATTGGCAATTCCTCAAAAAAATTAAAAATAGAAATTCCATTTGACCCAGCTACTCTCCTTCAAGATATCTTCCCAAAAGAGTTAAATATGTCACATTACAGGGATCCATGCACTCCCATGTTTATAGCAGCACAGCTCACAATGGCTAAATCTTGTCATTGGCCTGTGTGCCCATCAACAGATGCATGGATAAAGTATAATACTTATATATAGTGGGATACTATTCTGCCATAAAGGATAAACTTGGGTCATTTGTAGGAAAATGGATGCATGTGGAGACTATAAGGTTAAGTAAAACTAATCAGACACACAAGTTTAAATGAGACATGGTTTTTCTTGTAAGAAAAATCCAAAATATAAGTAAAAAGCAAAATGAGATAGGGCTTTTGTAAAAGGGAGGGGGTCAGCAATAGGGGGGGGTGGGGAAGGGAATGAAAAAAGAAATAAGATGTATTTGTACATTTATCAATTCCCCACAGTAAATGTAATCATTATATACTGTAAACATGTACCAGTAAAAATTTTTAAATCCTAGCAAGCCATTTTCTTAATATAAAGTTTAATATAAAGCTCTCATAGAAAGCAAGAAATGCATATAAAGAAATAACAGCCAGGCATGGTGATACACACCTATAATCTCAGCACTCTAGAGGCTGAGGCAGGAGGACTGACACAAGTTCGAGGCCAGCCTGGGCTACATAGTGAGTTCAAGGTCAACCTGAATTACATAGTGAAACCCTATCTCAAAAAACAAAAATAAATAAATAAAATAAAAAGGAAAATAAAAGTATTCACAGTTTCACTATTGTCTTGGTTACTTTTCTCTCGTTGCTGAGACAAAATACCCAACGTCCAAAATGAAGGAAGGAAAGGTTTATTTAGCTTACAGTTTGTGGAGGTTTCAGTCCATACTTGGCTGGCTCCGAGGCAGAAGATAGCAAAGCAACAAGAGCAAAGGGGGGAATGGCAGCAGAACAGCAAACAGCCAGAGCAAACCCAAGGAATGGCGGCAAGCAGCTTCTTTCTTGCCTTACATCGTAAACAGGCTACCCCCACCTAAGGGGCGTGTAGCTCTCACATAATCTCCATGACCTCCTCTTTCACAGGCTCAGGATGTATACAAAGTAAGCACTCTGGCTTCCTGCTAAGTTACTTAGCCAAACCTCTAGACTCCCCAAGTTGACACAATGTATCAACCATAATAACTATATAAACAATCACTTTGTATTGATTTATATTTCAGAATTTTTCTAAGCACATATTTCTATAGATAGTATACATACAGCTGAGATAATATATTATTTACATTTAACATTCAGATTCTCTAATTCAGGATCTGTCCCTATGCCATTACTTTTTATAAATACTATTTTAATGGTTCTGTAATATTCTATTTTATGTACAATTATAAATGTCCAGCTGTTTATTGGTCAATATTTTTAAAAAAATATGATAGTCATCTTTGTCTGCCTTTCTGAATATTTACTTAGGGTAGACTCCTAAAATTTCATAGTTATTCTTAGATTAATACTTGTTAAGAATTTCAACTCAAGGCAGGCATGGTGGTGCATACCTGTAATCCCAGCATTTGGGAGGCAGAGGCAGGAGGATCACTGGGAGTTTGAGGCCAGCCTGAACTACAAAGTGAGTTCAAGGTCAGCCTGAACTGCATAATGAGACCTTGTCTAAAAAAAAAAAAAAAAAAATGCAGTGGGACAGGGGCAACATTAGAGGCTTATAACTAAAGTAATGCAATGAGGGGAAAAAATGAATTCTAGGGGTCTAGGGTCAGTGGAATCCTATAGGCAGTACTGTCTAGCCTGGCTGTAGAATGGTGAACAAGAATTTTTGAGAGGGGGTAATGTACATTCTCGGCAAAGTAGCAATGCAAAGTAAAGTACAAAGTCATGTGTGTTTGAGGAACCGTACATTCTTTGGTACTGTGGAGCTTTGTGGGACCAGGTAACTTGAGTGTTTTCCTCGTTGTATCCAATATGGCCTGGTAGAGAGCCTGCTACACAATGAATACTTGCTGAACAAAGGAACCAGCGAGGGAGCCTGGTGCAGGCTCTAAGGAGCTTGGCTGTGGGCTTGTGCGGCTTGTTGGCTGAGGCCCGGGGCAGAGGAATCTTGGCAAGTTAGTTTGCAGAGCTCAGGCCCTGAACAAGGATGAGGGGAGGAAAGCAAACTGAGAGCAAAGAGGCAAAGGACCACACTTTTAGATGACTGGCACAGCCTTCCTCTCTGGTTTTATCTTCTATGTGCCAGTAAACTGTCTTCCTCCTCATTCCTTGGACATACTGAGTTTGTTCTAATCAGCTCAGGGCCTTTGCCTGTTTCCTAAGCATTCTTTTTTTTTTGTGGTACCAGGAATTGAACTCAGAGCCTCATGCTTTCCAGGACAAAATCTTAGGAGAATGGCTAGTGGTGACAGGCTAAAAAATAATACTTTCAAAGCTCTCCTTATTTATTAATATTTAAAGTTTGCTTATTTTCAGAAAAGAGAGATTTTGTTCTGTTTTTTGGTCCTGGGGATTGAACCTAGGGTCTTTGCCTTGAGTTACACCCCTAGCCCTTTTCGATTTTTTATTTTGCGCAGGATCTACCTAAGTCACTAAGATACCTGGACTGGGCTTGAATTGACAATCCTCCTGCCTCAGTCTCCCTGAAGAGAGCTGGAATTACAGATCTGTGGCACCATGCCCAGTTTAGGAAGATTTAAGGTTGCTTTCAGGCCCAGGACGTTAGGAAGGTCAATCTCAATCTCACTTCTTTTGTATTTCACAACTGGGCTTTCCTAGGTCCTTACACTACCTTGGTCTTCCAAAAGAAGACTATTACCGTGTCCCATTTCTCAGTTTAAGCCTGAAGGTTAAATCCTAAAGGTTCTAAGCAGCACAGGTTGTCTTCTGTTAGTCTGACCTGGAAAGACATCCCAGGGCTAAATTCTGGGTATCGCTATTATTTTTCTTCTATAGTTAAAAGTTTTTCTTCTATTTCTCTTTGACAGTACCCCCTCATGATGACAAGGTTTATTCTGAGATGTATTCAGTATTTCTGAGCCCAGTTAACTCCTGGGTTATCATGTGACAGGGATTCTGCTTAGGTCCTTTAGTACTTGTTCTAATGATCTACTTATTAACCACGGCCCTTTCCTAAAACCAAGGCCTCGCTTTGCTTTGGCCAGTACTTCCAACGCAAAGGAAAGATATCATCCATGGGGTCTGGTCTGTAATACCTACTGAGGAGCCTCAGTCTTCAGATACTCTTGGTTTGAAACCCTCAATTTCCTTACCCAGAGTTTCCTCCCATGTTACCCCCCTACTTGCTGGGCTTTTGGTGATTAGAGTACAATCTATTATTTTACTCTCGGATACCAGAGTAGTGGTCAAAACTGTTCATTAGTATTCAGGTTGAGTGAAAAGGTAGATGATCTTTCCTGCTGTCTTATAGTTAGGTTTGGCCACGTGGCCTTGTTGGCTATTAAAATGCGAATGGAAGTGAAGCCCATTGTGCTGGGTGGAAGCTTTTGAATGCTAGACCAAGACACTGCAGCACTAGTAATTAAATTTTATGATCCCTACCATGGCAATCTTGAAAGCGCGTCTCAGTGAAGTCTCCACCCATCTGGCTACCTCGGTGACTACACTGAGCGGTCTGTGCAGTGGATGCTTGCTGAGCTCCCTAGATCCTCCCTTCAGGTGTGACATTCTTTCTCCAAATACTGGAAAGGCTGGTGGCTGACAGTGCACAGGGGTGGGGGTCCTGTATGGGGAACCTTAGCCTCTTGGCTAAGGTCACCTCCCTTCCCTGGGTGTGGCCCATATCCAGTATCTGGCTGATGGGAAGGAGACCTGGCCATCTGCCTCAACTTTACACAACCCTTGAAGGGGCATCTCAGCTCTAGAGCTTCCTGCAGGACAGGCTGAAGTTTCAGGAGCAACTCTGTTACAGTTAGCTTGTTGGTGTCTAATCTTATCTCCCTCAGTACCCAGTTGTTCTTTTTCTTACCCACATAAGTTGTTCTGAAGACCATTACCCAATAATGCACTGCACTGAAATCTCGGAGTCGTAGGGTCTGTTTCCTGGTAAGCCGCACTTACAATAGGCCCCTTGATGACTGGTATCAAACATGGGAAATGTGAGAAAAACCTCGGTTGCAACAAGCTGCTAAAATCGGGGGGTGTTATTACAACCTAGCCCAGCCTGACTAGTGTAGATGCCAACCTCACCTGCCCTACCAATCATGTGGTTTCATCAGACCTGTTTTGTGTAGTGGATAAGCGATTGCCAAGTTTTAATTTTTCTTTGATAATCTTTCTTACTGCGATTGAACAACTGTATCACAATTGAGCTACTGCTGTACACAAGGAAAAAGGGTTGCACATCTAATTGTTACACCGATTATTACTCCAAGTCAGCGATGCGTACTTTTTCATGTGACTTTCCTAGCATTTTTTCCTCTTGTCTACACAGTTTATCACACATCATCATCATAACATGGGTAAGGGCACTTGGTGTTTTGTAGGAAAATTTTATTCAATTAAAAATTGCATGATCAAGTACTTGATCTCAATGAAGAAGAAAAACAGGATATTACCAATTAATAAATTTCTGCACATCTGTCATACTTAAGTCCTTTTCCTCTGAGCGCTAGAGCTCATTCCTGAAACTCAAATGTTAAAACAATACCAGTTTATTCTAGACCTTTCAGGCAAAACAAAGTATAGTAATAAAACTAATGAATCAAAGTATATGCTGTTACTCTGCTTTAAAAGACGATTTTACTATACAGAAAAAAAAATTTCTCTTTGCCTGAAGGGTAAACAGTATAAAAATATTTCAACTTAAGAGTCCTGGGCAGGTATTATCACAACCTCTAATTATAGCAGATATTTAGTACGATAACAGAAACCAGTTTAGGGAATGTGGAGGTTTATTTACATCAAATTCAGATAAGGAGATAAAAGGAGACTTGCATAAGCGGCATGGAGCCTGACACCAGGAGTCTGTTTATGAATGCATCTTTTTGTTTTGTTTTTTGTCTTTTTGAAACAGGGTCTCGCTAGGCGGTTTAGGCTGGCCTTGAGCCCACTTTGTAGCCCAGGCTGGTCTGATACTTGCGGCAATCCTTCTGCCTCAGCCTCCCTAGCGCTGGGATTACAAGCGCGCGCCTCCACGCCCAGCTACGGATGCATCTTTGGAACTGCCCTCAGCCTCTCCGGGACCCGCGAAACCAATCTCCAGAACCACCCCGGGCTGCGGGCAGGGCCGGCCTTCGCGCCTCAAGGCCGCCCTCCCACGCGCTCTTCCCCGCACAGCGGAGACTAAACGCAGACTTCCGGCAGCGGCGCCGTGCGCGCCACCTGCTTCCGCGGCCCGCTGACGCCCACCCGGCCTGGCGGCCCAGCCTGCCGGTGTGCGTGCGCGAGGGGCCA
>NW_004955457.1:12384923-12413947 GCF_000276665.1 Chinchilla lanigera | reverse complement strand
GGCCGGGGGTTGGGGCGCCCCTCGCGCGGGCCGGCCGCGGCGTCCGCACCCCACCCTCCGCGGGAAAAGACATGTTGGGTGTGGTATCTTGACATTTTTAGCAGTGAGGTAATTGAAGGAGTAAAAATAATATTTTAATCACAGCGAAGTGCCTGTTAGAGTCTTTGAAAACAGAGACGCAGATTTTTTTAATGTAAAGCATTGGATTTGGCTTACGGTAGAAAACATCAGTTACACACACTATTTTAATTAGATCGCTCTTGGGGAATTCATGTTACATTCATTATTCGAAAACCTTTCCCAATGAGTAGAGTAAATGTGGAGGAAGCCAGACTCCGATTGTTGAGACATGGTGTAATATTGTTTATTACTGCTATCGTTAGTATTACTTTGTTCCGCAAGTATTCTAGCAATTACGTTTCCATCTTTTCATCTTGGACACTCATATTGTATGTACTTGTGGAATTACTGCTGGGCATAGAAGTATTTTGGTAACTTTACTGTTAGTCATCTGGCATTCGTTGGCTTTTTTGTCATTGAGACAACTTTGACCTCACGTCAGACTTCCAGGAGATTTGAAAGTTCTTTGACATTTTACTAAAGCATAAAAGAAAATGGTAGTCATTCATTCTTTCGTATATTTCCGGTTTATTTCTTACATGCCTATGGGAAGGAACGTTATGCCCACGTTGCAATTATTTTTCGAGTTTTTGATTTGCTCCCAGAAATTTTCAGGCGTGAATTGCAGACACAGTTCTTAAGCGTAGGATGGCATTTAAAAATTGGTAAAGAACAAAATGATGACTTTGCAGTTACTTTTTCTTTTTATGTGTGTAGTTTTCACATTTAATTCATTTCTCATGGTTTTGTTAGACACAGGTTATAAAAACCAACACTATAAATATGTGGAAAGAAAATCTGAAGTTTCCTTTTGTGTGTATTGTTGATTAATGTCTTTTATTTTTGTGATAAACCTATACATAATAGTTTTAAAATAATTTAAATTTGTGAGTTGAATGCATTTTGAGACATTTTAAGAATTTAGTTACTGCGTTTACTTTTGTAATGAAAATGAATGATTTTCTCTAAATTTATTGAAAGTTCTCTGGCCATAAACCATGTGGCTCATGTAAAATTTAGAGAGTAAAAAACGCCGTCAGTTTAAGCAGTCTTTTTTGTGTGTGTGTCTGTTTTTGAGACCGGGTCTCACTCTGCAGTTGAGGCTGGCCTTGAGCTCATAAAGATCCTCCTGCCTCAGCCTCCCAAGTGCTGGGATTACAGACCTGTGCCACCACACCCGGCTTTAAGCAATCATTTTTTGAGCAGAAATCTCAGAATATTTTTGTTCTTTGTTATTCTTGACCCTTTCAGAATGTAGATTCTCATTTATAGTGACATTATTTTGTGATCAATACTGATAAAAGGAATCATTGATTTAAAAATAGAAAATTTCTGTTTGGAAAGTAAAATATTCTTAAGATAGTGTGGGTTAAAAAGAATAGATTAAAGGAATTACTGCTTAACAGTGGTGTTAGTCTTCATTTTAGTATTATATAGCACCAGAAGACAGAGTTTGTGGGGCTGGGGTTCAGAGCCGCAACAGTAATACTGGTGTTTATTGAGTGCTTTCTATGCACCAGCGAACATTCAGATAGCTTTACATATATTTTGTGTGGTCCTCACGACAATTCTGTACTGTAGGTTATTATTATTTTCCTTTTACAGAGAGGGAGAGATAAGTACAGAGAATTTGAGTAACTCATCACACAGTAAATTATGGAGCCAGGATTGAGCCTGTTCCCTTAGCTACCACGTCAGTGCCGACAACAGCAGCAGAGGCAGCAGCGTCTCCCTCTAATTGGGAACATGAGATGGAGTGACGCCTTCACAGACCAGCTTCTACAAAGAAGTGGGGACAATAGCATGGGCACTGGTTATGCAAATGTGTTGAATGTGTAAAACTTTGCTCAATATTGGAATGCCTAGTGCAGTTTCATTAAGTGCAGGGTCTCTGGATTTGGGAGCATAGATGCAGTGCTGTAGCTGGACAGATGAAAATTGTGCAGCTGAACAGGAAAAAAAATTGGAAGACTGATAGCATATCCTTTTTTGGAGTCATGGGTTAATCATTTCTTTTGCATCCCTCCTTCCCACTTACTCTGTCTAATTCTTGGACTCAGTTCAAAGAACAGTTGGTATGTAAAAAATTAGAATTCATAAAAAAATAAGATGTGCTTGCTTGGTTTATAAATCTTAATATTAACGAAAATACAATGCCGCAAGTATTATTTAAGGATCAGCTCCCACAGGAGCATTGTGTGCATTTAAAACAACTCACTTGACTAGATTTCAAATTTGCGTACTTTTCTTTAGGAGCACGTACAGTCCAAAGTGAAGTTTCATCTGTTTAATAGTCTTGAGCAGTTAGTGTTGTTGAGTAAGTGAAGTTTAGTAATTTCATCTCGATGTTACTAAAGTATGAGCACCACAAGTGAAATCACCTGAGGTTCTTGATAAAGTGCATGTGTTTGGTCCCTACCATGTAGAATTCTCTGGGACATTTATTTAAGAATAAAAAAAAAAAATTTAAACCCCAAAGGATCTTTGCCAAGTTTGTGAACCAGTGCTTACATCATTAGTCGTGGTGAAGTTTCTTAAATATGGTGATTTTGTCACCTTTTGCTGCTTAATAATTTGCGGACAGAAAATCAGTGGCGTGCAAGAATAGCATTTATTCTGTTCCATTTGTCTCCTCTGGGGCCCAGCCGGGAAGAAGGGTTACGCTTAGCTCAGGGAAGTTTTTATCAAGGCATTGTCAGAAGCGCAGTGGGACAACCCCGACCCTGCCTACACTGTACTCGACATCCTGTTTGCCAATCAAATCATACTGCCATGCCCTAAGACAAAGAGTGCAGAAGTATGTTTTGCCTATAATGAGGCTAATATAAAATATGTATGTATATAGTATTTCTACAGAGGACTAGAATTGAAACTGAATCGACTGCATAGCATCAGAAAGAGGATGCAGAAAGGGGACTTCTCTTATCACCTGAATGGAGTCAAGCTCTTAAAATAAGCTTTTGTGGCCAGGTGAGGTGATGCATGCCTGTAATCCCAGCACTCGGGAGGCTGAGGCAGGAGGATCACTGTGAGTTTGAGGGCAGACTGCACTACATAACAAGACCTGCCTGGGAAAAAAACAAAACTAACAAAAGCTTTGCATTAAAATTACAGTAGCTTTGGTCTCAACAAAGGTACGCTGAAATGTGGCCTATGGTACGAAGTATTGATACTGATGTGTCTACGAAATGTGGAGAGAGATGTCTTCCACACCAACACACCACCTTTCCTTCTAATCATTAGAAGCCAACCGTTTTGTTTGCTATGCTGAGAATCCACCTACCACTGAGCTGCATCACCAACCAAAGGCCAACTTTTTTTAGCAGTGAAGGAAAAGAAATTGAACATTGATCTCTGATGGGTAAATTCTAACAATAAATGTTACTAAAGTCAGAGTAAATCAGTTAATTTTATAATTGGCTATACCACTTATTGTGGCACTTACTTGTACAGCCTTATTCTCAAGCATCAATTTTGTGTATTTGCCTTGTCTTCCCAACTGATAATTGCTTGTGGTGGATGGTGTTCATATCTCTTTTGCGGAAGAGGAGCGTGCTGGGGATCAAACCCAGGGGCTCTTGCATGCAGAGCAAACACTTCGCCACTGAGCTACTCTTTTCTCCTTATATCTTAAGTTGTTTTATAATTTCATATTGCTATGCACAGAGGCAGTCGATGAATGAATTTAAGGAATTAGAGTTTACCAACTCAAGATACTGACAACTTACTCTTTTTTTGTTCCAGTTCCTTCAACTGTGAAGTAGTATGTAAGTGGTATAGTGGGAAGACCGTTGTCCTGTTAATCTATGTGATTGTGAGCACATTTTTCCCCCTCTGTTCTAATATTTTGGGATGAGAAGATTCTTGGGCAACAGTCTAGATCTCCTGAAGCCAAGGACCTACACACCAAGCCTAGGAATCTCCATCCCCCCCCCCCATTATTTTATATGCCTCTGAGAACTGTATTTGAAGATTCCTTCTAACTCAGATTCTACAACTTTATCATTACTTCTGCTTTTTATGCTAATTACATCTTATTCTGGATCAGTCAACATTGGGACCAAATATTTATCTTGTGCTTTAAGCAATTACCCTAACCCTTTTTCTTCTTAAAAATTGTAGGATTGTTTGTTTGTTGTTTTTTTTTTTTTACCTTTTGTCTTAAAAGTGATATATGCTGAATGGTGTGGTAGATGCCTGTAATCCCAGCACTCAGGAGGCTGAAGCAGGAAGATTGTCATAAGTTCGAGCCTAGTGTGGGCTACACAGTGAGTTCAAGGCCAGCCTGAACTGAACTACATAGCAAGACCCTGCCTCAACAGCAATAAAAATGTGATATATTATTTCATGAAAAAGGCTTTGCTTATTTAGTTTAGCTATGTTCATTACGCCATCACACCTGGCCAGAATAGACTATATGTGTGTATATATATATATATATATTTTATTCTTTTTCATTCTTTTTTTAAATCAGATTTTGTTGGTACATTTTGAATGTACATGATGAACACATTCATCATAGAGAATTTATACCCGTACATGATATAATGTGATTTTTTTCCCATTCCCCTCCCTTCAACCCCTCCTCCCATCCCCATTTACAGAAGTTTTATTTCCGTTTTTTCCCTCTTTTTTCATTTTTTTTACTTTCCCTTCTTTCCTTTCCCCTTCCCCTTTCTTTGTCCCCCTCACCATTTGAACATTTTCTTACTATTTTACAGGACCTATTATACATTTTGGTCCTTATGTACAGTTTCAGTTTCTCACACCAGAGAAACAATGCAGTATTTACACATGTATTTCCAATTTATTTTACTTAAGAGTATGGTCTCAAGATGCATCCATTTACCTAGAAATGTCTCAAGCGTATCCTTTATGGCAGAGTCATACTGCATTGTATTAAAAAAAAGTGTCGTCTTTATCCATTCACCAACTGATGGGCATTTGGGCTGTTTCCAGGATTTGGTATTACAAACTATACTGCTATAAAAATGGGTGTGTATATATCGCTATAGTATGATGCTTTTATTTCTTTTAGGAAGGATATAGCTGGGTCAAATGGGACATCTAATCCTAGTTTTTTGAGGAATCTCCACGTTGATTTCCAGTGCTTGCACCAGTCTACACTCCCACCAACAGTGGAGAAGGGTCCCTTTTTCCCCATAGTCCCACCAGCATTTATTGGTTGATTTCTTGATAATAGCCATTCTTTCTGGGGTGAGATGGAGTGTTAGTGTTTTAATTTGCATCACTTGAATGACGAGTGATGTTGAACATTTTTTTCATATATTTATTTGCTGTTTGTATTTCTTCATCTGAGAAGTATGTATTCATCTCAGATGCCCATTTTTGGATTAGGTCTTTAAATATGTGGGGGGGATCTGATTTTTTTAAAATTCTTTGTACATTCTTGATCGTAACCCTTGGCAGACTAGCCAATATTGGTTTTTGTTAAAATTCGATATTGTATGGAGCCCCTTCCTAAATTATATATATATTTCTATCTTTTAGATAATTATATGCTGATTTATTTGATGTTTGCTAGGAAAAAATATGGGTACTGTGATATATAGAAATGCATCAAATTTTGATCTTTATTGCACTTGAGCTCACTTTGTAACCCAGGCTGGCCTCGAACTCACAACGATCCTCCTGCCTCAGCCTCCTGAGTGTTGGGATTATAGGCATGTGCCACCACACCTGGATCTTGTTGGAGTTTTAAGTACAAGATATTTGAGGGTTTTTATTGTTGTTGTTTTTGTTTTTTTGTACCGGGAATCAAACTCAGGACCTTTCACTTGCCAGGCAGGCACTTGTGCTGCTGTGCTATATCCCCAGCCTGAAATTTGAGTTTTTGAAAAACATTTTTCTCAAACTGGGCATGGTGGCTCACACCTATAATCCGAGCACTCAGGAAGCCAGGGCAGGAGGATCACTATGAGTTCCAGGCCAGCCTGGGCTACATAGCGAGTTCAAGACCAGCCTGAACTGAAATACATAGCGGGGCCCTGTCTCCAAAATAAAACAAAATTAAAAAACAACAAAGAAACCCCTTCCTTCCTTCCTTCTTTCCTTCCTTCTTTCCTTCCTTCCTTCCTTCCTTCCTTCCTTCCTTCCTTCCTTCCTTTCTCTCATTTCTTTTTCTTTGCCTGTGGGATGAATGAAAAAATACACCTAATTTGTATTTTGGGGTCTGTGTGGGTCTAGAAATAATCTTGTAATTAATGATGGGACCATTTGAGAAATCTATTAAGACCACATCTATTAGTATATAACATTTACTACCTCCTCTTAATTATAGTTAATACAGTGTTTGACAAGAAGTGCTCAGATGTGCACCCACAAGAGTGGCTAGAATGTAAGGGAGCCGTTAAGGTAGATAACCTATGGAAGGAGAACTGAAGTCCAGTCAACAAGCATTTATTATATTTTCTATGTGCGAGCATCTTTTCTCAGTGTTACTTGGTAAGGCAAAGAGAAATAGGAAAGATTGTCTGGTGTCATGCTGTAAGTCTGAAAGGGAACCTCTCTGTCATGCAGTCTGAAGCACAGGTGAGGACCTTGCAAACCTTTAGCATTTCTCTTTCCTCTGCCTGTCTTTCAGGATGTCCTCCTGTGTCTTCTTGTTTATCTTCTCCTCTTTGTCAATGTTTTTTCTCTGCTCACTTTCTTGAATGAACAGTGAAAACTTAACTTCCACATCCTGAACTCCTTCCTTGCCTGCTTCTCCCTACAGTGTGTATCAGATGTCAGCTGGGGGGCTTCCTAGTTGCTAAATCTAGTCACTTCTTGTTTTTTTTTTTTTTTTTTTGGTCTTCTTGAGACAGGGTCTCGCTATGCAGTTCAGGCTGGCCTTGAGCTCACTTTGTAGCCCAGGCTGGTCTCGAATTTTCAAGGATCTTCCTGCCTCAGCCTCTTCCTGAGGGCTGGGATTTCAGGCGTGTGCCACCATGTCTGGCTGTAGTCACTTTTAAACCTTGTTCTGTTTGACTTTTCTACTGTATTTGATAATTTTGGTCACCGCTTTCTTGAAACTTTCCTCTTTGGACTTTAATGACTTCCCATTTCTTGCATCTTTTCTATCCTTTCTTTTTCCCCAATGTTTTTTCTTTCTTTCTGTCCCTGCTAGCCTTGTTAATTTTTCTCTCATTGCTACTCCTTTCTTGAGCTTTAGTTGTTCCTGAAGGTAAAATGATTTCTAAGTCAAACAGGAAACTAGAACTAGAAGTTAGAAATATTTTAATTCCTGTTTCATGTTAGTTACTATTAGGTATTTACTGTGGAAAAACCGTATTTTGTTTCTACATCCTCATATATAAAGTGAGACGGTTGGCATATGTGACAGTAGTTATAGTACTTCTGCTTATCAAATGAGGAAAACACATGGTTTACTTAGTTACTAGTAGTTTACAGCACTTTGATATAGTTAGTTATTTATTAATTATGTGGTTTGTGTTTGCTTTTGCCATGCTGGGGATTAAATTTAGGATCTTGTGCTCTATGCTGTCAAGATATATCTGTAGTACTAGTACTAGTATTTCAAACTTAGCTTAGGCTCTGGAAAACTGGTATTTTAAAATTATAAAAGCACTACTTTGAAAAAAACATAATTTATTGCAAATACATTTTATGTCTTGATTATATATGTTGAATCAATAAACAAAAGTGTAAAGAAAGGCTTGTTAGGAATATACTTTAATGGAAATAGGCTGGGGATATAGCTCAGCGGCACAGTGCCTGCCTGGCAAGCGCAAGGTCCTGAGTTCGATTCCCATTACCAAACCAAACCAAATAAAACAAACTTCAATGGAAATATAAGAATCTGTTCCAAATATAAAGGATGTTTTTAGAATAGTTGAAATCCTAGAATTTTATTTATTTTTTTGGTACCAGGAATTGAACTCAGGACCTTGCACTTCCCAGGCAGGCGCTGTGCTGCTGAGCTATCTCCCTGGTGTGTGAAATCCTAGAATTTTACAGTTGGAAAGAACCTTAAAGTAGACTTTAAGTAATTGGAAGTTAAGAAGATTAGACTTCTACAATTGTTTTTTATTTTAATTTTAAAATAAATAATACCAAGTTTCAGGTTGATCTTTGAGCCAGTGAGATTTAATTACATTTAAACTTAAAGTTTTTTTTAAAGCAGCTTAATTGAGATAAAATTCATATACCATACAATGTACACATTTAAAGTGTGCAGTTCAGTGGTTTTTTTGTTGTTATTGTTTTTTTTTTTTTTTTCCCTCCGGTACCAGGAACCGAACTCATGACCTTGCGCTTGCCAGGCAGGCGCTTTGCCGATGAGCTAAATTCCCAGCCCCGGTTTTTTGGTATATTACTTTAAAAATTTTTTTGTCTTTTTAAAATTTTAAAGATAAAAAAACTAACAAAACAACAATGAAGACAAAATCAAAACAACACAAAAACAATACATGACCTCAAAACAAAATGATAGGAATTAACAATGGTTGCTACATTACATACTGTTATCTTTAGCGAAGTTGCTCAGTCCACCAGACTTAAGAATGTAAGATTGATCAAACAATCAAAGACAGTAACAAATAATTTAAAAAACATTGGAAATGATGCAGAGCTTCACCATACAAGATGGTAGGAGTTCAGCAGTGGTTCTTATACTACATATTGTTGTTTTCAGATCAGTCGTTTTGATTAACAGATTCAAGCATGCAACATTGGTCAAGAAAAAAGGAAATTTTAAGCATGGACTGTTCTTTCAATAAACCACAGACATCAGCAATACACCTATCCCAGCTATCCTTGTATATACATATAAAATTTTGTTTTTATTTTAAAGAGAAAAGGAAAAAGAAACAAAAATAACAAAAATAAACACATAAAACAGCATAGAGAATAATAAAAATGATACAGAATTTCAAAACAAGGTGATAGGATATTAACAATGGTTGGCTTTTTTTTTTTTTGTCTTTTTTGAGACAGGGTTTCACTCTGTAATTTAGGCTGACCTTGAACTCACTTTGTAGCCCAGGCTGGCTTCTAACTTGCAGTGATCCTCCTGCCTCAGCCTCCAGAATGCTGGGATTACAGACCTGTGCCACCACGTCCTGCGCCACCATGCCCAGCAAAATTTTTTGTTTTACATATATAAAGTTTCTGATATTTATATGCTTTATCAGTTTAAACATTTTCAAGTATACAGTTCAGTAGCATTGATTCTATTCACAACATGGTATACCCACCACCAAAACCTTTTCATCACTCCTAATAGAAACTTCGTTGAATAATCATTGTGTGGTAACTTCCTGTTCTTTCCTCCTCCCAGATCTTGGTAACCTCTAATCCACTGTTGGTCTCTATGAATTTGCATGCTCTAGATACTTCATATTAGTAGACGCATGCAAAATTGGTCCTTTTGTGACTGGCTCTTGTTTTTGCTTAGCATACATCAGAACTTCATTCCTTTTAAGGCTGAATAATTGTATATGTCTGTATAAGTATGTATATCATAATTTGTTTATGCAGTCATCGATTGCTGTACACTTGTTTCCACCTTTTGGCTATTTTGAACAATGCTACAGTGAATATGGGTGTTGAAGTATCTGTTTGAGTGCCTGATTTCAATTCCTTTAGGTATAAAGCCAGGAATATAATTGCTGGATCACATAGTAAATTTATGTTTAGGTTTTTGAGGAACTACAGAAATTTCTCATAGTGGCTGCACCATTTTGCATGTCCACTATCAGTAGGCATATGAGGATTCCAGTTTCTTTATATTATGACTAATACATGTAATTTTCCAATTTTTGAAATAGTTACAGCCGTCCTTATGAGTATGAAGTGCCATTTCATGGTGGGTTTTTTGTTTTGGTTTGTTCTGAGACAGGGTCTGCTTATGTAGTGGTCTGGCCCTGTACTAATTTACATAGCTCAGGCCGATCTCGAACTCACCTCGATCCTCCTGCCTCAGCCTCTGGAGTGCTGGGATTATAGGTGTGCACCATCACGCCCAACTTCAGCATGGATTTTGACTTGGATTTCCTAAGTGATGAATGATGTTGAACGTCTTTTCCTTTGCTTATTGGCTATTCATATCTCTTTAGGGAAATGTCAGTTTAATCTTTCCTGCAGTTTTTAGTTGCGTTGTCTTTTTGGTTTTTCTTAGTAAACTTTTTTTTTTTTTTCTGGTCTTTTTTTTTGACACAGAGACTCACTGTGCAGTTGAGGCTGGCCTTGAGCTCACTTTGTAGCCCAGGCTGGTCTCTAACTTGCAATGATTCTCCTACCTCAGCCTCCTGAGTGCTAGGATTGCAAGTGTGTGCTACCACACCCAGCTTTTTCTTAGTAAACTTTTGATGTACAGAAGTTTTTGATTTTCATGAAGTCTGATTGATCTATTTTGTTGTTGTTAATATATTTGGTATTGTATCGTGCACTATTTCCAAATCAAGGTTATAATGATGTTTTCTTTTTTTGATGGTACTGGGGAATTGAACTGAGAGCTTTTCCATTGAGGTATATATGGGTCCTTTTTAACTTATTGTAGTCTCAGTTGCCAAGTTATCTAGGCTGGTCTTCTCTCTCAATCTCCTGAGTAGTTAGGATTGTAGGAATGTGCCACTATCTATATCTGGCCTTTTTGTTTGTTTGTTTGTTTGATAATGGGGTTTTGCTGTGTAGTTCAGCCTGGCCTTGAACTCACAGGGATCTTGCCTCAGCCTCCCAAGTTCTGGGATTACAGGCATGTGCCATCGTGCATGGCTGATGATTTACTTTTATGTTTTCTTCTAAGAGGTTTATGGTTTTAACTCTTAGAACTAGATCATTGATCTATTTTGAATTAGTTTTTGTATATGGTATATAATCAAGATCCATCTTCACTCTTTTGCATGTGGAAATCCACTTGTACCATTGCCATTTGTTGAAGAGACCATTCTTTCCCCATTAAAGAGAACTGACGTCCATATCAAAAATCACTTGAGAGAAAAAAAAAAAAATCAGTTGATCAGGTCTGGGAATGTAGTTCAGTGCTGGAGGGCTTGCTTGACAGTAGACCTTGGCTACTTTCCCCAGTAACACCAAAGCAGAATCTATTGGCCAAAGGTTAAATGGGTTTATTTCTGGACTCACAGTTCAGCTCTGCTGGTCTGTAGATCTGTCCTTGTGTCAGTGCTGCTGCTGTTTTGTTTACTACTGCACAACTTTGTAAGTTAATTTTGAAGTTGAGACATAAGTCTTCTGACATTGTTCTTTTTTCAAGATTATTTGGCTAATCAAAACCCTTGGCAGTTTTATATAAATTTACGAGTTGGCTTTTCTATTTCTGTAAAAAGGAATGTTGGAAATTCGGTAAAGATTGTTTGGATCTGTAGATTGCTTTGGATATTGACATACTATTAAGTTTTCCTGTCTATGAACAAGGATTGTCTTTCTTTTTATTTTCATCCTCTTTATTTCAATATTGTTTTGTAATTTTCAGTGTACAAGTATTTAACCTCCTTGGTTAGTACATTCCTAGGTATTTTATTCTTTGATTAATGAAGTTTTGATAATTTTTAAGTTTTAATAATTTCAGGTTTGATGAATCCTATTTCTTGTGTTTGTTATTAAGAAAAATTATGAAATGATGTACTTTTGACGTATTTAAGGCATTTAAATTAGCTATGAATGATATAGTCAATTTATTTTATTTTTTAATTAAATACATGTTTTTGAAAAGGTCTTGCTGTGTAGTCTAGACTGGCCTTGAACTTGCTGTGTAGCCTATGCTAGCCTCTAACCGATGATCCTCCCAGCTCAACCTACAAAGTGCTGGAATTACAGGTGTGTGTACCTTTTCATGTATGTAAAACCCTTTTAGAATATTTTTTAGGTGCCCTCAACCAGGTTACAACTTTTCCTTTTTAAACATTCTAGGTTTTTTTCTTTTGTTCTTAGTACTGTTGTTGCCATTGAATTTTTGAGCTAATTTAAGACTATAATACTCATTCAGTACTTGATACGATTTTAGAATTGTCATCCTTTTTTACTCTTGGTAATCTATCTTTCTCTCTTTCTTTTATTTTTTTGGTCCTTTTGAGACAGAGTCTCACTATGCAGGTCAGGCTGTCCTTGAACTCACTTTGTAGACCAGGCTGGCCTCAAACTCACAGCAGTCCTCCTGCTCAGCTTTCTGAGAGCTGGGATTACAGGTGTGCACCACCATGACCAGTGGTAGTTTATTTCTTAATAATTTTTTTTTTTTCAGTGTTTGAGATCAAACCTAGGGCCTCACATATGCTAGGCAAGTGCTATATTTATAACCCTTTGAAGGAGGGTAGTTTCTGTATACCCTCTTCTTCACAGAGGCCAGTGTGGTGTGCCATAATCCTGTGGTTCTCAAACTGTAGGGTGCATCACAATTACCTTGTCTATCAAATCTTGTTGGATTGTAGACAACCAGATCCTACCCCCTAAGAGTTTTTGATTCTATTTCTGAGGTGGAATTTGAAATTTTGCATTTTTAACAAGTTCCTCAGAGTAACTGACTTTGCTGGGTTAAGTTCTACACTCTGTCATTCCACATAGTAAAGGTGTGTTGAATGATAGAAATTGAAAGGACTTGTATTACTTGTGGCTGCTCTTCTTGGAAACTGCTCCCATAGCTCTGGAGTTTTCATGAACCTCTTTGAAAAGTACAATTTGGTGTAGGCTAATAGTGCTTAAAGGATGGTCTCTTCAATTAGCAGCATCATTGTTACCTGCAGCTGCCTAAAAATGCAAATTGTTTGAATCTCAGGCCTGTTAACTTAGGACCTCCATTCTTTTTTTTTTTTTTTCCTGGTACCAGGAATTGAACTCACGACCTCGAACTTGCCAGGCAGACACTGTGCTGCTGAGCTAAATCCCCAGCCCCAGAACCTACATTCTTAATCAGAGCTTCATATTAGAATCAGCTGGAGGCCTTTTAGAACAAAGATACGCCTAGCTCCCACTCCTACAGAATGAAGTGATTTGTTGGGTCTTGCAGAGATGGGATATGTGGCTTCTAAAAGTTTCCTGAGTGATTCTAGTAGGTAACTTCTGTTGGAACTACTGGTTTAATGCTTTTTTTTTTCTCACATATTTTATGAAATATGTTAATATTGTTCACTATTTTTAGAATAGTGGAATAGCTTGATAGGTAATTTGGACTCTATTTAAATTCTTTTAAGAGTTTTTTCTTTTTGTCTTTTTGAGACAGGGTCTCACTATGCAGTTCAGGTTGGCCATGAGCTCACTTTGTAGCCCAGGCTGGTCTCGAACCTGCAATGATCCTCTTGCCTCAGCCTCCCAAGTGCTGGATTACAGGTGTGTGCCACCATGCTCGGCCTCTATGAATTTTTGTGATGTGACTGCATTTATAGAAGAGACACAGAGATGTGTTTGCCTGTATATAGGACTGGAGAGAAGAGGTAGATGTATTTTGTAAAAGGCAAAAGAGTTATACGATCTGAAGAGAAACCATAGTATAAAGGTAGATGTATTTTGGAAGCGTACAACTTTTTCTGTATAGGAACTTCTATAGGTAAGATACTCCTAAATTACTGTAAAAATGTTGCCTGAACCAGACTCATTTTCCAACATACGGTCTGTTCATCAGATTTGAAGCCTAACTGGAAGTACATTTTTTCAAAATTAAGAAATGCATTAACATAGAGTTATTACTTTTTTTTATTTTTTAAATTTTTTTTATTTTAAAGAGTAAAAGAAGGATAACATAATAATAGGGGGAGCTTACCAAATTACAGACAAAGTGGTAGGAAATTATCAATGGTTATTGTTTCACATATTGTAGATTTATCACTCTTTAAAAACATCAAATTAAAGCATAAAACATTAAAAAATTTTATTTCTCTTACTTCAAAAGCCATACATAAGAAAAAAGGTAACTTTACAATGGAACAATCTGGCAAGCATTGTCTTGGCCAAGTGATCAGGGTTATCATTACCAGTGAGTGCTGTTGATGGTATGTATTACTGATATGATGTGAGGGAATGGCTCTTCATGTCTGTGGTCTTCCTCACAAAAACCCACAGTGCTAGTCTAACTGCTGGAAAACCATCAGGCAGTCTAAGAATGAGCAGTTTCGTTTTGCTTTTTTTTGTCTTTTTGAGGCAGGGTCTCACTATGCAGTTCAGGCTGGCCTTGAACTCACTTTGTAGCCTAGGCTGGTCTGGAACTTGCAATGATCCTCCTGCCTCAGCCGCCCGAGTGCTGGGATTACAGGCGTATGCCACCATGCCCGGCTGAGCAGTTTTTTACATAACATCTGATTAGTGTATCTCAAAATCATCAAGATCATCAGAGACAAAATCTGGGAACCTGTCACAGCACAGAGGAGCCTAAAGATATAATGACTAAGTATGATATGATACTGGATGGGGTCCTGCATCAGAAAAGTATAAGAAAAGGGGAATATAGTGAAATTTGAGTAAAGTGTAGAGTTTAGTGTTGGCTTACTAATTGTGACAAATGTACCATAGATATCACAATAGGGGAAAATCTCTGTACTGTTTTTATGACTATTCTGTAAAACAAAAACTATCCTAAAATAGAAGTTTTTGAAAAGTATGTATATATTTATACCAGAAGTATTGTGAAAATGCAGATGATTTAGAAAAATGAAAAAAAATGCAGATATCTGGGTATGGTGGCTCATGCCTGTAATCTCAGCACTGAGGCAGGAGGATCACTACAAGTTGGAGGCCAGCCTATACTACACAGTGAGACCTTGTGTCAAAAAAAAAAAAAAAAATCATGATCCAGCTCATTTGGGTGTAAGGATCCTTGAATACCTTGACCTCAAATTCTTTCCCATACAGACATTTTAAAGTGATATTGTATTATAATGTACATACATACAAATATTCATGTGACCTTGAAGCCTGTTTTTTTTGGTGAGATACAACAAGTAGAATTTTTTTTTTTTTTGGAGACAAGGTCTTGCTTTGTAGTTCAGGCTGGACTCAACTCACTGTGTAGCCTAGGCTGGTCTCACACCCTCAGCAATCCTCCCAAGTGCCGGGATTACAGGTGTGTGCCACTGTGCCTGGCTAGTAAGTAGAATTATTTTTTAAAATACATTTTCATAGGGAGAAAAGGATTTGAATAGATTTAAAAACCTGAATATATTCTTACTGACTTTCATATATATTTTCCTAAAAATATATATAATTCTTTAATTTTTTAATTTTAAATTTTTTTTTGGTCTTTTTGAGACAAGGTCTCGCTATGCAGTTTAGGCTGGTCTTGAACTTGCAACTGTCCTCCTGCCTCAACCTCCCAAGTGCTGGGATTACAGGTGTGCACCACAATACATTTTTATAAAATAAGATATTCTAATTTTTTACTGTGTAAGGAGCTAGTAGATTTAGAATACAGGTTTTGTTTTTGTGCTATTGCTACTGTCTTTAAGAATGTTCGTTGCCTAGTGTTGTGGTATATACCTTTAGTCCCAGCCAGTGAAGACGCTGAGGCAGAAGAATAGCAAGTTTAAGGCTATCTTTCCTGGGCTATCTTGAGCAACTTAGATCCTGTGTCAAAATAAAAACATATAAAGGTCTGGGGATGTAGCTCAGTGGTAGAGCATAAGGCTCTGGGTTCAATCTCCAGTATCACAAAAAAAGGAAAATGTGTTTCAGAGTACAATGCAAGAAGATGTAAAGAGACAAATTTTTCCAAAAGAATTAATATAAAAGGTTACATACATACCTAGAATCCCAGTTCCAACATTATATGCTAACCCAGGGGCTGGGGATTTAGCTCAGCGGCAAAAGCACCTGCCTGGCAAGCACAAGGTCGTGAGTTCAGTTCCTGGTACCGGAGAAAAACCAAAAAAAAAAAAAAAAAAAAAAAGGTATATGCTAACCCAGCACTGTGCATATTATGGAACATTTACAATGTGTTACTCAAATCAACATAAAATACAAACTATATAATGGCTTGGACCTTAACTATTTGACTGTGGACTAGCTAGAAGAATAAATACAAGATAAAGTATTATGTCCCAGGGGCTGCATAGTTTTAGGTGGAGTTAGGTGTTTGAGGCTGTAGGACCATTACAAACACCACAAACCTATTTCTGTTAGTTCCATATTTATGTCTGGATGATGCAAATGAGATTGAAAATTTTCATTTTTTTAAAAGCCAGAGTTCATTTTTCTCTTTCTTCAAGAGAGTTGTTTTCTTATAATAATGAGTATTAGAAATATACATGGCCAGGGGGCCGAGGATATAGCTCAGCGTCGGAGTGCCTGCTTGGCAAGCTCAAGGTCCTAAATTCGATTTCTGTCACCAAAACAAAACAGAAATACAAATGGCCATTGTGTCCCAGCAAGTTAAGTGCAATAGGATGATTTAGAGCAAAATGTGACTTATGTAGTGTGTGTGTGTGTATTAAGGATGTATAAATGTTTAACAGTAATCGGAACCCTCTAATTATTTAATTTAAATGAAGAAATAAAGTTAAGACTTTCCTGTCACTATTGATCTGTCTTCAATCTTTGCCTTTTTAGACAAGAATAGGGTACAAATGAAGCTGTATAGTTGTAATGGATGTGCTAGGCTAACCTTTCTTTTTATTTGCTGTGGCTGAGAATCCAGCCTAGGGCCTGGTACACGCTAGGCAAGGGCTTTACTACGGAGCTATATCCCTAACCTCAGGCTTTTTATTCTTGTTTGAAAAGTCAGAGGAAAAAATACTAATAACCCACAATCCCAACACTATATTTTGTTTGGTATATTTCCTTCAACTTTTTAAAAATAGTATATGTATTTTTGTATGGAATAGTTTTAGCTTGGATTTTTTTCTTTTTAGTACTGGGGATTGAATCTAGGGCCTTGTAAAAGCTAGGCAAGTACTCTGCCACTGTGCTATATCACCAACCCTTATAACTTGGATTTTTTGCATGGAATAATATGTCATAAGCATGTATATAAAATCTGCTATCATGTAAACAGTTGTATATAATATTTCATTGTGTGTATTTCTTATTATTTAATTCCTATAGGGAGGTATTTAGGTTTCTGATTTTCTTCTCTGATACTGCCATTTATTTATTTATTTATTTATTTATGGTGCTGGGAATTGAACCTGTGGCCTTGTGCATGCAAGGCAAGAAGCCACTGAGCCACATCCCCAGCCCAGTGTTGCTATATTGAATACTTTTGTATATAGGTCATTCTTGTGTAAATTCTCATTTTGGTGTATCAGCAGATTAGCTGATTTAATCATTTTTTTTTTCCCTAGAAATTCTATCTTCATTTGGCATATACTCCCTTGATTTTCCTCTTACCCATTCCTTCTTTTTTGGGGGGTGAGTGGGTACTGGGAATTGACCCCCTGGACCTTCACACTGTGCAGCATCTCCAACCTTTTTTATTTTTTATTTTGAAATAGGGTCTCACTGAGTTGCCCAGGGTAGACCGGAACTTGTGATCCTCCTGCTTCAGTTCTCAGAGGGCTGGGATTTGCACTCTGTGCACTTATTTCTCCTGGTAGATCCTCTTTATTTTCCTCACCTCTAAATGTTATGGTTCCAGGGTTCAGTTCTTTTATTTATTTATTTATTTTGGTCTTTTTGAAACAGGGTCTAGCTATGCAGTTCAGGCTGGCCTTGAGCTCACTTTGTAGCCCAGGCTGGCTTCTAACTTGCAGTGATCCTCCTGCCTCTGCCTCTGCCTCTTGTGTACTGGATTTACGGGCATGCGCCACCATGCTTGGCTGAGGTTAGATTTAACATGCCTTATTCTATCTAATTTGACTAGGAAAACTTTATTCTGCAGATAAATAAATGGACTAAGTAGATCTGGAATTTCAAGCTCAGGCCCCTGTGACTCTAAAGTAGATCATTCATATAATATGTATCGTATTAGCCTGATAGTGGGAAATGCTTGTAATATTTTAAGCATCTAAATTTTTTTATTTTTGGTCTTTTTGAGACAGGGTCTCACTGTGCAGTTCAGGCTGGCCTTGAGCTCACTTTGTAGCCCAGGCTGCTTTTGAACTTGGAATGATCCTTCTGCCTCAGCCTCCCAAGTGCTGGGATTACAAGGGTGTGCCACCACGCCCAGCATTAAGCATCTAAATATTTTATAGTATTCTAATTATTCAGGAATAATTGCTTAGACTAAACAAAGTCTCAGTATGTATAGTCTCTTACTCTGCTGTAAATGACAGCAGATATTTTAAGGTTTAATGAGTGTGTAGCATTTAAATGTTGGCGGCTAATAAAACATTTCATTGACGATTCAAAGCAGTTGTGGAAAAGAGCACCAGTTAGAAGAGTGATGATGACATATTTAGTTGGGGATAAGTTAATGTTTCCATGTTGTTGTTAGTGACTAGAATCCTTAGGGGCCAGTCAAGTGTGAAGAGTAACCTTTTATATTTAGTTATTACACAAAGGGCCCCGCCCTATTGTAGTATAAAGAAATCCAAGGTTTGAAACAGTCAAATGATACCAAGCAATGGATTTATTCATGTTAAGTTTTTGAGACTGTTTTACATGCGATGTAACTATTAAATTTTTTCTCCCTAAGGCTAAAATCCATGTGTTAGCTTGATGAAATGTAATGTTTATAAGAATGTTAATCTATAAATTCAGTTTAGGTTTTCACATCAACTGTTTCCATTTATAGAGCTGTTCTCTAGGAATTGTCTGTTTACTTAGATTTATGAGAAATTCAGTTTTACTGATTTCTTCTATGTCCTCTTTTTTTGTGGTGCTGGAGAGCAATCCTTAGGGCCTTGCACTTGCTAGGCAAGTGCTCTACTGCTGAGCTGAACTGCATTCCCAGCCAAGGATTGTTTTTGAGGTGTTTTTTTAAAGACACAGTCTCACTATGTGTCCAGGCTGGCATTGAACTCCTGGGTTCACGCAGTCCCCTCCTCAGCCTCTCAGGTAGTTGGGACTATAGATATACCTTACCCTGCTCAAAAGTCCCTCTTTTAAAAGCATTAGACTGGGGATTGTGCACAGTGTACAGCACTTGTATAACAAAAGATTCTCAATTTGATCCCCTGCACTTAAAAAAGAAAAACAACAAAAAAATCAAACCAAGTTACTAGTTTTAGATTGATATTAATTTATACTCTAAGAAGCTACTAAGTCTTTTATTTTATATCATCCCATGGATGAAAATAGGTTATATTCTAGTTGTTTGCTGTTAAAAGCCAGTGTTTTAAGGCATAGTTTATGAAACTGTACCAGTGAGATAGAAGTTACATTATTCTAAAATGACAGTGGTTATTTTTTGCTTAGGCTATATATTCAAAAGGTTGGTAGGAGTGCTCTGCTAATCATTTAGGAATTTTTTTTTTTTTTTTTCCTTTGTGCTGGGAATCAAACTCAGGACCTTGCACTTGCCAGGCAGGCGCTTGTGCTGCTGAGCTATATCCCTGGCCTTGGATCTGGGTCTTTGAAAATATCACTATCTTGAAAGTTCCTGATTATTATGCCATAGATAGAAGAGACACACTAGAGGGTCTTTCATGAGCAGTTATATGTTCTGCTTAGAAGTGATTCACATCTCATCTGTCTACAACTCACTGTTCAGTCTCAATCTCTGTCTGTCTCTGTCTTTATTTTTTTGGTTTTTGAGACTTTTTGTCCTTTTGAGACAGTGTCTTACTATGTAGTTCAGGCTGGCCTTGAGCTCACTTCGTAGCCCAGGCTGGTCTCGAATGCTGCAAGTTTGAGACCAGCCTGGGCTACATTCCCAAGTGCTTACAGGTGTGCACCACCACACCTGGCTCACTGTACAATCTCATGGTCTTTTCCAAACTATGAAATGTGAATTTTCCAAGTGTCCAGAGAAGGAATTTGGGTGTGTTACGGTTTGTGTCTAGATGTCCCCCAAAAGCCTCATGCAGTCATAGTGTTTTTTCAGAGATGGTTGAATCTAGAGTGTGTGATTGATTCACAGGGTGGTGCTGGATTAAGGGTATTGGGATAAGAGTGGGTGATTGCTGGATCAGCCCACTGTTTGTTTTTTGTTTTTTTTTTTTTTGGTTTTGGTTTTTCTCTGATACCGGGAACCGAACTCACGACCTTGCGCTTGCCAGGCAGGCGCTTTTGCCGCTGAGCTAAATCCCCAGCCCCAGCCCACTGTTTGAATTGCACCACCCCGATCCCAGTAGACTGGGACAGAAAGAGGTTTGTCTTTTTCTTTCTCTCCATTGTTGCTCTTCTGTCTGCTGCCATGAACTGTTGCCCCTCTGCCACGAGCCACCCCACCTAGGAACCAGCCGATTATGGACTGAAACCTCTACAAACTGTGGGCTAAATAACCCTTCCTTTTTTAATTTTAGGTGTTGAATATTTTGTCTCAGCAGTGAGTACTAAGGGAGGGACAGGACCAATGATGACTGCAGGAAGTACTAAGATGAACTTGCGTTGACTTTGTGTGTGTTGTGTTTTGTTTTGTTTTTTAGGTCATCTTGTGGTGTAGTTGAGACTGGGCTTGAACTCAGTATGCAGCCCAGGTTAGCCTGGAACAAGGCACTTCTCCTGGTTCAGCCTCCCAAGTGCCGAGATTTCAGGCTTGTGCCACCATGCCTCATTTCTGTTTTCCATTTTAAGGGTTGTTTTTGCATTCATACTTTGATTTTATTTCTTTAATTTTTTAAAATCCTAAAATTATAAAAAAATCATAAGAGAAAGGTTTCTAATGCTGGGTGTGGTGGTGCCTGCTATAATACCAGCACTTGGGAGGTTGAGGCAGGAGGATTGTTGCAAGTTCAAGACCAGCCTGGGCTACAAAGTAAGCTCAAGGCCAGCCTGAACTGCATAATGAGATCCTGTCTCAAAAAGACCAAAACAAAACAAAAAAAAAAAAAAAAAGAAAAAGGTTTCTAAATGATAATTATGGTGCAGTATAGAAATGATAATCAAGTACATAAAATAAATAGTCTCACTTTCCTTTTCCTCTAACTTCATTCCGTAGATGCAACCACTGTTACAGGTTAGGGCCTAATCTTCCATACTTTTTTGTATGTAGTATTAAAAAAATTTGTGTAGAGTTTGTTTTTTAACAAAGTGAAATTATAACATATATATGTATATATATAATGTAAATTTTTGTGTTTATTTGTATAGGCCAGCTCTAAAAGTAAGATCATAAGATCAGTATTTAAAATGTTGAAGGAGCCGGGGGGAACACCTCAGGGGCATAAGTGCCTGCCTGGCAAGCACAAGGTCCTGAGTTCGAGTTCTGGTACCAAAAAAAAAAAAATGTTGATACACATGTGATATGCACCTGGGAGGCTGAGGCATGAGGATTGCTTTGAGTTGGAAGCCAGCCTTAAAGGAAGCCCTTCTGGACCTCTCAAGGTCCAGTAGAGTCCATATTTGTAATCCCAAGGAAAAGTTACTGGAATTCCAATAAGTAATTGCAGTCTACCACTTCTAGTGGAACCCATGGTGAGAATACAGAGATAAATACATAGCTGTAGTTGTGGGGAGCCAACGGGGTCCTAGGTCCAGTTAGAACAATGTTAAGTGGAACAAAGGCCTGGGTCCAGGGCCAAAGCCAGATTTTATTAATTCGTGAAGAAGGGAGTGCCTTGGGCATGAGTTACTGTGAGAGTGGGGAGAAATAAGTGAGTGCTGTGAGCTGGGCTAGGTAGGAGGCCTGGTAGTACCTCTACGACAAGCAGAGAGAGAGAGAGAGAGAGAGAGAGATGCAGAAAGAGTAATCTGCATTACACAGCTTGAGGAAGTATCTTGTTTTTTGGGGGTCATTGCTTCAGCTTGATGTCTAGTCTTCATACCTTGAGACATCATGGGTTCTTTCTCCAGTCTCAGCCAACAACAGCAACAAAGGTTTCACTCTTTTTTTTTTTTTTTTTTTTTGGTTTTTCTCCGGTACCAGGAACCGAACTCACGACCTTGCGCTTGCCAGGCAGGCGCTTTGCCGCTGAAAGGTTTCACTCTTAGCTCACATGTACTGGTTGGAAGCTATAGGCAGGGCATCACTGACCTGTCACATTCCTTTAAGACTACACATCAGTGCCTCTGCTAGACACATTTGCATTGCTTAAAGCCAGTTGAGGGGGTAAAGATATATCCTAGCCAGTTTTGTACATATGAATAGTGGAATCAGGGCCAGGTTAGCCAAAATGGAGACAAATGCTCCTCTTTCAAGGAGAGCCATCCTGGTGGTCTTCCATAAGCCTGAGCTATCATAGTGAGTTCAAGGCCAGCCTGCACTACAAAGTGGGACCTTGTCTCAGAAAAAATTTTTTTAATATGAACTATCAAATTTTCCCCAGAAAACATACCAATTTTCATTTCCTCCAGCAGTATATGAGAATTTCCATTTTCTTACTGTTTTTGTCTTTTTGAGACAGGGTCTCGCTGTGTAGTTCAGGCTGGCTGAGAGCTCACTTTGTAGTCCAGGCTGGCCTGAAACTGGCAGTGATCTTCCTGCTTCTGCCTTCCAAGTGCTGGGATTACAGGTGTGCACTACCACACCCAGCTTCTATTTTCTTATACCTTTTCCAAATACAGTATCATATCATATATCAACCTTTTCAAGTTTTTGCTAAAGCAATTTTTAAAAAAATATTTTGTTTCAATTTGCAGTGCTTCAGTTTTTCATGGAGCTAAACTTTTCATGCGCATATTGAGTAGCTGTATTTCTCTGAATGGCTTATGAATATATCACCTTAACTATTACTTTTCCTTACTTAGTTGAAAGTGTTACATGTTGTAAGTAATTCTTTGGGGTTTTTTGCGGCTGGGCAAGGTCTCACTATGTAGTGCAGGCTGACCTTGAACTCACCTATGTAGCCCAGGCTACATAGTAAACTCACAGTCATTCTCCTGCCTCAGGAGAGGCAGGGACTACAGGCATGTGCCTCCGTGCCGGGCCTGTTATAAGTAATTTTGTGCAATTAGAACTGCTTATCTTTTCATATGTGACATCTAGTTGTGAGTTAGTTTAGAGTAAGCCTACAGTTAGTAAAATTCTATCTTGCATACAGTTCTATAATCTTGGATGTTGAGATAATTTAATCAGCCTAGAACTATTCTTGGTGTGGTACAAATATTAATCCATAATAACAGTGTGACACTGATTATCTCCATTTACAGATAAGGAATTTCAAGCATGGAAAAACCTCCCCAAGGCAGCATAGCTGAGAGCAATAGAGTTGGGATATAGGGAAGACAGTGCATACTTTTTTTTGGTAGTACTGGAGATTAAACTTGAGTCTGCGCACTGAGCTACATCCCCAGGTTTTTTTTAAATTTTGAAACAGAGTCTTGCTAGATCACCAGAGTTGTCCAGGCTGAGCTCAAACTTGTGATCCTCCTGCCCCAGCCTCCCAGCTGGAATTATAAATTTGTGCCACTGTATCTGGCTGGCAGTATATATTCTTAACTGCTGTACTCTACTGCCTCTTATGTAGCCAGGTTGTGTTTTTTATCCTTGAATCCCAAATAGAGAAAGTATCTCGCTCGGGTTGAAAGCATTCTTCCAGGCACAGTTAATGTGAAATGTATTAAATATCTGTGAGAGGCCTTAATAGATTTTAGGCTTTTCATGGTGAATAGGTGACTAATAACAGTGCCTGAGCTTTACAATCCAGGCATTTTTGGGTCATTTACATCCTTATTAATTTTTGTGGTATTGGGGATCAGACTTGGCCTCACACAGGCTAAGCACATGCTGTCCCACTTGAGCTCCATTCCCATCCCAGGAGCCTTACTTATTTTAATTTAAGAATCTCCAGGAACCTTGGTCATTTGGGTTTCCAACTTATAAAAGGTAAGGGAGCATCAAATAAGTAAACAGACAGCGAATATTAATGGTCATGCTGAGCATGTGCACTCATTCAGTGTATTCAGAACAACTTTAGTTAAAATCTATTACTGGTAGTTGATGTGTGGAAATACATAGTGTAAACTCAAATACATTAGCTGCTTTCCTGTCACGGGAGCTAAATTCCTAACACCCACAATTTAAAGGAGGAAAGGTTTATTGGGCTCAGTTTCCCGTGGGAAACGTTTCCCAGTGCATGGTTGACTGGCTCCAAGACTAAAATGGCATAGCGGAAGGACATGGCAGAGGAAAGCTTTGTAATCCATGGTAGTCAGGAGGCAGAGAGAGAAGGGAGAAACCAGGGACAAAAATACACCCTTCAGGTTACCTTCACCCAGGATGTACTTTCTAACCAGATTTAGCTCTCAACTCCGTAATGGATTAATCCACTGATGAGTATAGCACCCCTGTGAGCAAATCACCTCCCCAGATCCCCACCTCTGAACACTTGAGACTTTGGACCTAAATCATAACAACTTAGATTTTGATGTGTAGAAATACAGAGCATAAACTCCAATATTTTTGTCATCCTAGTGGCCCATTTTAGTTGTTGGATTTCACAAGCTGTGGTAAGGTAACAGGGTTAGGGAGGAGTCTGATTGAGGTGGGGAGAAAAGTAATTTACTTAATTTTCTCTCCTATTGTTTATTGATATCCACTCAGCTGGCCTAACCTTGTTGCCCTTGCCCTTAGTCTATACTGGTGTACAGATTAAAAGTCATATATTAATCATATCAGATTAAAAGAATCATATGATCCAAAGAAGCATATCATGTTTTGAGTCTGTAACCTCTTGTAGGTCTGAGAATTGAGACCTTTTAAATGTAGTTTTGGTACTGAAAGTCTTGGAGCTATTACTTAATGCAAAGACATATTTGAAAAGAGAACTCTGAACAGTGAAATAAATGACTGCATCAAAAGGAAGTTAACATATAGGAGAACCAAAATTACAGAGACTGTACTTTGTGGGCTATATTTATCATTGTGTAACTCAAGTGAGCTGATTCTTGAAATCTTTCAGCTCACTTATTTAAGTCACTAAGTATAGAATTTGTTGTTTAGAAGATGACAACTAGTTAAGGTGATTCCTGTGAGTCATCTGACTCATGTTCTTAGTAATTGTTTTGAGAACTGTGTTGGAGGAGCAGTGACTTTCTGCGACTAATGAACATTTCACTATTGTTTAAAGGAACCTGTTACATAAAGCATTTGCCAGAATATCACACACTTACAAAGCATAAAGTATATAAACATTATATACTGTGTTAGATGTTAGAGTAGCAGTGAAGTGAAATAGCTCTTGTACTGTCTAATGACAGTAGCTTACCCCATTACGAGTGCCTGCTATTTATCAAGCACAGTGTTTTTACATACATTTTTCTCTAATCCTGTTTTAGAGTTAGGTACACAAACTAACGGAGCAAGTACTTTGTTTAATGGTATATAATTATTTTTTAAAATGGTGTTGGGGATTAAACCTGGGGCCTTAGGCGCAGTAAGCAGGCACTGTACCACTGAGCTATACCTCTAGTGCCCCACACCTGATATATATACTTTTTAAAAATAACTTATTGAATTATTTATTGACTGCCTCCTTGTGACAGGTATTGTGCTAAGTACTTTATTTTCTATGATTCTCATATCAGCTTTGCTAATGCAGATGTTATTTTTTTCATAGATAAGGACACTGAGGCACAGAGAGGTTAAATAAATCACCCAAAGTCTAGAACATGGCAGAATTGTATTTCAACTATATTTCAAGCCACGATCTTCCCGATTTCTAATAGTTTCAATTCTTAACCATATTTCCTCTCAAAACCTTTTTTTTTTTTCTTTTTGAGACAGGGCCTTAAGTTTAGGCTGGCCTTGAACTCATTATAGCACAGGCTGGCCTCAAATTTGTGATGATCCTCCTGCTTTAGTCTCTTGAGTGCTGGGATTACAGGTGTGTGCCACTATATCCAGTTTCAAAACCTTTCATGCTGTAAGGAAGAATTGATCACAGTGAGGTGCCTTTCAATTTTGAAATTCTGTGAACTGTTCTCTCCATAAATTAAAGAAGGTAGGCTACATTGATTAATATCTTCACACCAGTTGTGTAGTGAAAATCTTTGATTCATTAACAGAAAGACTACTGTGGCTTGTTTCCAAATTAACATGTGTTTATTAAATATCTACCATGTACAACTGTGTTAGGGTACTGAAGTATGAATCATGGTTCCAATATTTGAGAAACTTAACATAAACATGATGACATATGCTCAACTGCTAAATTGTGGGTTAAAAATCCAAATTTGGGGCTGGGGATTTAGCTCAGCGGCACAGCACCTGCCTGGCAAGCGCAAGGTTGTGAGTTTGATTCCTGGTACCGGAAAAAAACCAAAAAAAAAAAAAAAAAAAAAAATCCAAATTTGTCTGGACATGGTGGTATACCCCTGGAGTCCCAGCTACTCAAACTGAGGTAAGAGGATCACTTGAGTTCAAGACCCAGCCTGGGCAGCATAGCAAGACTTTGTCTCAGAAAACCAAACCAAACCAAACCAAACCAACCAAACCAAACCAAACCAAACCAAACCAAACCTCCCCATATTGGAAGTAAGAAATAGTGAATGTATGTGGGTAGTAACAAAAAAAATACAGTAATACTTTGAGCATTGGATAAGTGGCTGGACAGGCATGAAGAAGGGCTTGTAATTCCTTTGAGGCTGGGCTATTGGAATTGACCTGATTATGAAGAAGTTGTTCTTTGGAAGAGCAGCCAGCCAGGTGGCCAAGGTGTAAAGACCAAGTACAGTATACAGTAAATAGATTTGAGCCAGTCCTAAGGAGAAACAGGCTGAGTGGCTCTGTCAAGTGGGCTAGACTGCATAAGAAAAAGGAGGGAGAAACTTTAATTTTAACTTGAAAAATCCTGTTATCTCTAGGCCACTGAATTTTTGAGTCTGAGTAGTTGTGACCCTAACTACTAAGCTGTAGGTGGTAGGGAAGCTGTGGTTAGGTTCAATTGATGTGTATGTTCTGCCTTATTTATTATTGGCTCAGCTGCTGTATTCAGCTCGGAGGATTTGAAGACTTGAGATCTGGCTAATGGGTTATCATCCTATGTGACGAAAGGGGAGTACAGATGGTTGAAGAGGCAGCAATAAAAGCAGTACAGAAGATAAGTATGCATGTAAGAGCTCACTAATAATGTTTAGGGTTGCATTTACCAGCTACATTTCTTTCACTGTTATTTTTGCTTATTGGGGTTTTGGGTACATTTAGCCATACTTGACTACAAAAGTCAGGTAAAAGGAATCACTTGACAGTTAAAAAAATAAAGAACTTCAATCATAAAGAGATGTAGGAAAGAAACCCCACTTTAATTATTAGGTAATGCATGATATATTGCATACTACATATATCATCAGAGATACTATAATGCTAGAATGATTTTTTGGATTTTACAGTTGCACAGGCATGTGCTGGAAGTTGCAGTTACTAAACAAGATGAGGTGGGAGGATTACTTGGACCCAGGAGTTTGAAGCTGGCCTAGGTACCGTAGTGAAACCCTGTCTCAAAAACAGACAATACACAGCTGAGCATGGTGGTACATGCCTGTAATCCCAGCATTTGAGAGGCTGAGGCAGGAAGATCACAGTGAGTTGGAGGCCAGCCTGTGCTACATAGTGAGTTCAAGGCCAGCCTGAACTATATAATGAGATTGTTTCAAAAACAAAACAAAACAACACAGATGCAGCAAGAGTATATTTCCTAGCTATGTATGCCATATAGTTTTTTTGAGCAATAAATTCAAGAGAGATCTGATGTCTCAAATCTTGAGTGTGTCTCAGCAGAGTCAATAGATAACTTTCCCTTATAATAACTTGTAAAAGGCACCACTAAGAATATATTGCCAATTAGATTATGAAATGGTAATGATTGTAAGACTAATCATAGTTTTGGAGATGTTAAAATGTGAAATGTAGCCTTACAGGTTAATTATAACAGGTTAATTATTAACTGATTCAGCTTTTAGAAGTCAATCTATAATCTTGTTATAGCAGATCACAGTAGTAAGAAAATGATTATCTGTTTTTAATGTTTAATGATCGGATTTCTATAGAGAAAAGTATAGATAATTTAAATTAAAAGTGCTTGTTCATATTGCCATCTTTAGAGATAATTTGTTTGGGAGGAAAATTTAAGCTCTTTCCCACTTGCATATGAAGACGAAAAACTAGCTATTAAAAAAAAAGGATTGCTTTTTTGGTATGCTGTAATGCATGCAGTGTTGCCAGGTATGCTTCATGAAAGAGGTGGAGGGCCAAACTAGCCATCCAAAAAGGTAACTCAGCTGAGTGTTTTTCTCCAAGAGAAACAATTAAAGTAGGTTTGAAGAAATCACAAAATTAGGTGGAAGGCAAATGTGTAACACGCCTCAGATGAACTAAAATAGTAAAATACTTACTTGTACAGTCCTGAATGTTCTTGCATTTCAATATTATTTAGTAATATTGTAAGGAGATACCAAGCATACATATATTGGACCAAAGATTGATTGATGTAGCATTTACATGTTGTATTTATGAAGATTATATTAGGTTAAGAGAGAATACCCCAGTATACTATGACCAAAGCTTTCAGTGGCACTTCTGTATTTGTTGAGAAGTGAGATCATAAATCAACAAGTACATAAATGAACAAGCTTATTAGTGATCATGATAAATACCACTAGCTATATTAGAGGGTAAATGAGGAAGGCCACTTTAGGTTAAATGTGTTCAGTGAAATCTTCCTTGTGAGGTAAGACCTGAAGAATTAAAATGGGCCAGACATATGAATAATTTTAGGAAGAACACTTTGGGAAGAGAAACAAGGTACAAAGGCTGGGAGGTAGGTAAGAGTTTGTTACTCTGTTTTACAGGCTCAGAAAGGAGGCTGCTGGGGCTGGGGATTTAGCTCAGCGGCAAAAGCGCCTGCCTGGCAAGCGCAAGGTCGTGAGTTCAGTTCCTGGTACCGGAGAAAAACCAAAAAAAAAAAAATAAAATAAAATAAAAGCATTGCTATCATAGAGGTTGGGAGAATTTATCAGAGGCT
>NW_004955457.1:12373715-12384823 GCF_000276665.1 Chinchilla lanigera | reverse complement strand
GGTACCGGAGGAAAAAAAAAAAAAAAAAAAAAAAAAAAGAAAGGCTGCTGTGGCAAGCAAGGGTGAGAAGTGATGTTTAAGAGATTAGACAGAAAGGCAGGAGGAGCCAGATCACGTAGGGCCTTGTAAGTCTTGATAAAGGTGAAAAGTTTGGAGTGTATTCTTAGAAAATGGGAAATTTTGAAATATTTTATGCCAGGTAGCCTTCTTATTTAATTTTCATTCTTCAGAGAGCATACGCTTATTGGTGGAGATTGGAGAGAACCATAGGAGAAACAGGAGAAACAGGAGAAAAAGTCTTTGTTGTCTCACTAACGAGCGGTAACAAGCGTTTAATAATTGAAGATTTCTTAAGTAGAATGAAAGCCTCATAAAGCATAGGATAATTGGGGGTAGAATTAGGGTGGAATTTGAATGAAATAGAGATTTTTATGACTAACTACTAGAAGACCCCATAGTAAAGGTGGATGGGGTTTTGGGAGGTCTGCTTTTTCTCCTTAGTACTGCCAGGTAGCATTTTGGTATCACTGCAGACCTACCTCTGTGACACACTTTTTTTTAACAACTAATGATCCTTTTTTGAATTTAGACTGTTTAGCTGAATTACTTTAAAAAGCTTTATTTGCCTCAAATGTTTATTTTTAGATATCTGTGTAATTATTTTCAGTGTACACTACATTTTTTTTGGGGGGGGGGTACCAGGAATCAAACTCATGACCTTGCACTTGCCAGGCAGGTGCTGTGCCACTGAGCTATATCCCTGGCCCCTCAGTGTACACTAGAAAGAGTGTATACTACGCTTACCTTAGGGTTATTTGTACTTTTAAAAAATTTTCATAATTTAAATGATAGGTAGCTATTGATACAGTTAAACAGTATACTTAAGACCCGCTCACACCCCTTAGCAGCATTGATTTTCACCCACAGTCCATTGCCCAGTCAGATGTCCATAGCCTCAGACCCTCCTCTGTGTGTGTTAGTGTGTAGATGTCCCCCCAAAGTCTCAGATACTTTTGAGAGTGACTGAATCCTGGGTGTTACCACTGGATCAACCCACTGGTTTAACATACTTCTGGGTATGGATGGTAGACTTACTGCAGAGGGAAGACCCCACCTTGGGTGTGAGTGGCACCAACCCATAGGTTTGTAGCTTGGATGGAATAAAAAGGGAAAGGAGAAGGGAGTTGCACTGCTTTCTGCCTGCCATGCTGTGGACTGTTTCTCCTCAACTCTGCCCCTCTGCCATGCCACCCTGCCTTGGAGCCAGCTCACTATGGACTGAAGCCTCTACAATCTGTGAGCCCAAATCAACCTTTCCTCCTTTAACTTGTAGGGGTTGGTTATTTTGTCTCAGCAAAAAGAAAGCAACTAAGACATCAGGGTTAAGGAAATCTGTATCTTTTTTAATGAGCTAAAAAATTTTTTCAGTATACATTATCTATGTGTAGATTTTGTCTTTTGGCGTTTTGTTTTTGAAACAGGGTCTCACTATATAGTCCAAGCTGACTTCCAAGTCACTGCAATCCTGCTTCAGCCTCCCAAGTGCTGGTATTATAGGCGTGTACCACCATGCCTGGCTAATCTGTGTTCTTTTTAAAATAACAAATATTAAAACCAAACACTTTCCCAGGCTCTGATGCTTCAAAGAGCAAAATCCTCTTGTCTCTTGTGAGCTGTGTGATTTGGTTCTTCTCCCTGTTCGCTGGAGTCAGACAGTGTAGAGGGTGTAGAGTTTCCAAAGCATCATCATACAGTACACCAGGGGACCAGTGCTGTCCTGTTTTGCTTTCTGTGCAGGTCATCCTTCCCAACCAGCACCATCCGGGGGGCAGAAGTGTGTGCAGAGGCAGGTGTGCAGTTTATAAGCATTGGTTCCATTTGGTATACTTGCAGCAAGGGTCCAGCTGCCAGGAGAATCTCATAAAGGATGCAGCAGGTTGGACTCTGCACTCTGGTAGGTGAGGAGCTGCAGTGGGAATGACCCGGGGGCGGTGCCCACTAACATGGCCACTTACCCAGGCAGCTGCCCACCGTGATCTGGCTCTGGTGGGCTCGGTGATTGTGTACTTGTACACACTGGGCTTCTGGGGCCTGCTACAGCTCACATGCAGGTTGGTCTTGGGCGTTTCGCTGTTGCAGATTTTGTGCATAATGAAGGAGTCTTGGCTGACCGGATCACTTTTCTGCTTCCAGACAGGAGGCGCCTTTCCTACTCCAGGCCATCTGGAGCCTTTGTTGCCGTAGGCACACAAGGTGGGCGGCCTGTACTTTTTCACTAGTTAGAAAAATGTTAGCATGCAAAGAACTTTGCCTCAAGGAACAATTCAAGTAGGAGTAGAGTCCATCTTCCTCATTCCCTTTCATTATGCCGAAACTACTAATTTCTGCTCCTGCAACTCTTGTAGAGGAAGACTTTCCTGTTTTTCCTGTCCTTGAAAGACTGTTATTATACTGTTGGAAGACTTAGGCTGTGGCTCATTTGTATTCTCATTTAAAGAACATGTAATTTTTTTCTCAATAGGTATATACTCATTGTATTACTTTGAGAATTTTGTTTCTGTTGATAGTTTTTTTCATAAGGAAGTGCTCCTTCAATATACTCCTAGTAGCCCAGCCTGGTGGTGCACGCTTGTAATCCCAGCACTGGGGAGGCTGAGGCAGGAGGATTTCTGTGAGTTTGAGGCCAACCTGTGCTTCAAAGTGAGTTCAAGACCAGCCTGAACTACATAGCGAGACCCTGTCTCAAAAAACAAACAAAAAACCCACTAAAGATGGAAAAGATTGTACTGACAAAGAACTATAAGGAACTTTGTCTTTTTGTTTGTCTGTTGTCTTTTTTTGAAACAGGGTCTCTCAGGCTGGCCTTGAGCTCACTTTATAGTCCAGGTTGGCCTCAAACTCGCCATCGTCCTCCTGCCTCAGCCTCCCCAGGGCTGGGATTACAGGCGTGTATCACCACACTTGGCATCCTTATTTTCAAATAATGGTGGGATTATTTGAAGCTGTTAGGTTTCATATCAGACTTGGCCTCTGGAATAAAAGTTATTATGACTGCAAAGTCTTTGTTGTCTCGCTAATAAGAACAATAACAAGCGTTTAATAATTGAAGATTTCTTAAGTAGAATGAAAGCCCCATAAAGCATAGAATAATTGGGGGTAGAATTAGGGTGGAATTTGAATGAAATAGAGATTTTTATGGCTAACTACTAGAAGACCCAGCATGGCTGGAATTAAGTTTTTGTACTCTGAAACCTCAGCAGCAACTATAATTTTCCTTTTTTTTTTTGAGTTACGGTTTCAATATGTAGTTCAGGCTGGCCCTGAGTTCAGTATGGAGCCCTGAGTTCAGTATGGAGCCCAGGCTGGCCTCAAACTGAATGTGATCCTCCTGCCTCAGCCTCCCAAGTGCTGGGATTACAGGCACCACCACACTCAGCTACCCTTTGTTATCTTACCTTTAATTGTAGCCTAAGCATTTATAGGAACTGTAGTTTTAGTGGTTTTGCTTTTTCCCATTGTTTAAATCCTAGTACATGTACATGAGGTATACACTGATAGGTTTTCCATCCTCTTTCCTTTTGGAAGAAGCTTCTCTCCACTATAATATCTCAGTACAGGGATTTTTTTTTTGTTTTGTTTTTTAGGTGCTGGTGATTGAACCCAGGGCCCTGCACATTCTAGACAAGCACTCTTGGACTTTAGAATAAAGCCTCATCCTCAGCCTTTATACTTCTCTTGTTTTCTCTGCAAGAGACTTTTGTGTTCCATTTTTTGGGCAGGGGCAGTGCTGGGGGCTGACCATAGAGCCTTGTTCTGCATGCTAGGCAGATGTTTTATCACTGAGCTGTACTACCATCTCCTTTTTTTTCTTTTAATTATTACCTGGAGTTGAGGGAATTACTTCTGAAATAGTTGTAGTTTTTTCCCTCCTAGAGTTGGCAGCATTTTCACTTCTCAGACCTTTAGAAAAGTGTTATTTTTTAATATTACAATTATAGACTCATAAGGAACACCAAATTGGTTCAAACAAATTGGATATTACTGTTTAAGAACCAAATTTTATCCAAATTTGACTTTTTATGGTAACTACATAAACCTTAAGTAGATAGTAAATTTGATTGATTGATTGATTGTCTTTTTGAGACAGGGTCTCACTATGCAGTTCAGGCTGGCCTTGAGCTCACTTTGTAGCCCAGGCTGGTCTCGAACTGACAATGATCCTCCTGCCTTAGCCTCCTGAGTGCTGGGATTACAGGTGTGTGCCACCACGCCCTGCCCTTTTTTGTTTTAAAATAATTTATTTCATAGGTCTGTTTTAATTTTATGTGTCAGAGCATACATTATTTAACCAAGAGGTGTTGGACAGAGAATGTAAAACGGGAGGAAATATTTAGGTTAAGAAACGGACTTAATTCCATAGGAATTTGATCCTACTTTGTAAAATTTTGCCAGGATAAATTTCTGTCATACTCTTTTTGTTCATACAGAAAACATTTTCTCAATTTCCAGTGCTATAAATAAGATTTTTGCAAGTAAGTATGCATTCCACTGACATACAAGGCAACCAAATAAATTTAGTCATCAACACAATAAATTTTTTACTGAGTAAATTTCACAGAATAAAAACACTTGTGTAGCACCCAGAGCATTAATAGAACTCCAGAAACCCTGATTGTGTGTGTTTGTGTGTGTGTGTGTGTGTGTGTGTGTGTGTGTGTGTGTATCACTATGCTATCTTAAAATACAGATTAGTATGTAGGCTAAGTGTTTATGTATTAAGTTAGTTTTATCATATTTAGACTGTACTTATTGAAGTGTTACTGTATAGATTTTTTTCTGCTAATTTTGTGTAACAATGAAAATCGTATGAGAATTTGCCATAAGGAGAAGCAGTTACTTAACTCTCCCTCTTATTTAGCTTAGTAATATTAATTAGCTATTCAACATTTTTTTTTGTTTTTGGTTCCGGGACTCTAACTCAGGACTTTGCTCTTGCCAGGCAGGCACTTGAACCACTGAGCTATATCCCTGGCCCGCCAACATTTCTTTTACTAATGATTCCCCCTTTTTCTTCCCTATTAGTCCTATTATTACTGCAGTTATTCTCTTGCTTAAAGGTTGAATATATTCTGTCTTGGAGGAGTACCTAAATTTTCATTTTGGAGAAGTTTGAAAGAAAGCTATATAAGAAAAATTTACTCCTTTAGTGTTTTTGAAAGTATAAAGCAAAATCTGAAGTTAGTGCATCATTATGTTGGTTAGAACCACATAGCTAGAAGAAAAAATCTATTTCTTAAATCTCCAAGCCATACAGTAACAATAGCAACATTTTCCATATCAAGTCTGCCAATTTTTCCAGTTAAAGCATATATTTTGTTTAAAATTGATTTTAGTAAGATAGTAATTCTCAGTTTTTAAAAATCTTCAAACTTTAAGATAAAATAATAATTTCCAAGCTGGGCGTGATGGCGTATGCCTGTAATCCCGGTGCTCAGAAGGCTGAGGCAGGAGAATCACAGTGAGTTCAGTGAGTTCAAGGTCAGTGTGAACTACGTAGTGAAACCCTATCTCAAAAAAAAAAAACCTCCACTCTTAAAATGACATGTCATTCTGGTTTAAAAAGCTTATTAATTTTGCTCTACGGTATGTGGGTTGTGCACCAAGCCTTTGGATTTCAGCTGACCAGAGTTCATTGAAGTATAATTGCTAAAAATTCTGGATAAAGTTACTGACAGTTCTCTGGAAGCATGTATTTGGTGTGTGTTTTATGTGCAAACTGGTTTATAATGTTTTATGTATGTATGTATGTATGTATGTCATTTTGAGACAGGATTCAGACTGGCCTTGAGCTCACTTTGTAGCCCAGGCTGGTCTCGAGCTTGCAGTGATCCTCTTGCCTCAGCCTCCCAAGTGCTGGGATTACAGGTGCGTGCCACAATGCTCGGCTCCTATAATGTTCTTAAAAACTTGAAATATTTTATAGAAAACAAATATTTGTTAAGTTTAAAAATATTTGTCAAGTTTAAAAATTTTCCTACAAAATACCATTTTTTTATCTGTCAGGAAGAGATCTGGGATTATTACCGTACTTGTATCAAACTTCACATCTGCAGAATATGCACAGTCTTTGAAGAGTGATTGGCACATCAGACTCTCCTTATTTTCACAACCACTTTCATTCTCATGTGTATGTGCTTTGGATTCTTTGCTCTCCTGTTGGTGGTCTTGAATCAGTAGGACTTCTGTCTTCCCTCCTCCCCATTATCTTCTTAGCATCCACATCATAACCAGGTCTCCCCATCTAAAAAGAAACAGAAAACAAAAAACAGAAGCAAGGAAACAAAATAGACAAACAAAACAAAACAAAAAAAACCAGGCACACACATAGACCTTGTTGCCCTCTTCCTATATATATTCTTAGTACTACATTTCTTTACTTTGTGCGATTTAGTATTCATTTTCACAATCTTACTAAGATAGCATTCCCAAGTTATAAAATTCATTAACTGTTGGTGCTGAGATGCTATGAGATACTTGCTGAGCTTGACTTTTCTGCAAGTTTGAAGATGGTATCACACTTTGTTCTTACTGTATATTCAGTATACTGATAAATATCTGAGGCTATTCAAAGTGATGAAAAAATATGATGAACTTTTAAATTTTAAGAAAGTTTATTACAGTAAAAGACATTACCATTAATTCCTCTGAAAATAAGCCGCACCCTCTTTGAACACACTTATTTCATACTTCTAACCACTTTCTGATACTGCACTGGAAGTCCTTTTTCGTGTCTTTGTTGTACTCTTGTGGCTTCTTCCATGTCCTGCATCAGTACCAGACATTTACCTTTCATGGCTGTTTCGACTTTGGGGAAGAGTGAGAAGTCACATAGTGCCAGATCTGGTGAATAGGTGGATGGGGACACACTGTGATGTTTTTATAAGTCCACTTTTCTATTGGATGGCAAGCAGCAGTGGCAGTCACTATTTTTGATTATACTTTGTAAGACAGGAAAGAGGACTTCTAAAAATGGTATGATAAGTGTGTTTGGAGTGAAGGGAAATTTTTGAGGGGGATTAATGACAGTGTGTCTTCTACTGTAATAAATTTTAAGAAATGCAAACCTGTCTGGGTGTGGTGGCGCACCTGTAATCCCAGCTCTTCAGAGGCTGAGGCAGGAGGATCATTGCAAGTTCAAGGCCAGCCTGGACTACATAGTGAGACCCTGTCTCATAAAAGAAAAAAAAAAACACCCAGTAAGATATAAACCTTTATCATATACATTTTGATCACTTCTTATATGTGCAGAGACCAATACAGGCATCTGTAGAGATACCTTCTGAGACTAATATAAAGTATTAGTTTTTTTTCAAATTCAGACAAAACAGTCATTTGTCATATACTTGCATCTTAGTCTGTTTTGATACAGTGCCATGGAAGGGTGCTCATAAACAACAGAAATGGATTTCTCACAGTTCTAGACACTAAAAAGCCAAAGATCAAAGCATTTGGGTAGAGCCAGCTTCCTGGTTTGAGTCTTCATATGACAGAAGGGATGGGGGAGCTAAAAGTCTTTAAAAGTGCACAGTGATTTCCTTTCCATAGTGGTTGACTGTTTTACCTTCCCACCCACAATGTAGATGGGTTCCTGTCCCTCCCTGCCAGTCTCGCCAACATTTGTTACTGCTTGATTTCTTGGTGATAGCCATTCTTTCTGGAGTAAGATGGTATCTCAGTTTTGTTTTAATTTGCATTTCTCTAAGGGCCAGCAATGTTGAACATTTTTTCATGTATTTATTCATCTGAGAAGCTGTCTGTTCATTTCGGTTGCCCTTTTTTTTTTTTTTTTTTTTTTTTTTTTAATTTGTTAGCCCTCTGTCTGAGGAATGACTGGCAAAAGTTTCTTCCCATCTCATTGTCTCTTCACTCTGTTGATTCTTTCCTTCACTTTTTAAGGAAGCTTTTTAAGTTGATGTGATCCCATTTGTTGATTCTCAGTATTACTTCTTGTGTCATTGGGATTCTATTCAGAAATTCCTTACATACATTGGTGATACTAATGTCAGTTACTTGGGTAGGGTAATATCTGCCAGATAAAGTTATTATTTTCCCATTTTTTAAAAAGCAACTTGTGATTAGATTATTTGTGACTCTGTGAGTATACTCTTTCTTATCAAAACAGTTTTACCATGTTGTTAGTTCTTGTCAAGTGATGATTTTTCTCAGTCTCATAGTCTGCATTTATTGGCATCCTGTGAGGAAAAACTTTTCTTCCTCTATATTTGTTTAAATCATGGTAAGTTTTTGTTTGTCCAGTGGATTTAGCTCTACTGTTCATAAGTGAGGGAGGAGACTGCTGTAAAAGGTTCTTGTTAAACGTGTGTGATGTTCACTTTAACTCTGTTAAGCCTCAACTTCTCGGTATTATAATCAATTACCCATGTGAGAGTGTTAGTCAGATGTTAGTTATAACAAGTTTATAATCTATTAATGAAATTTCGCAATTTAAAACATTATCAGTAATATTTTATTAGTGTGTAGCAAAGTCACTTAGTGACATAACCATATCTGAAGTGATACAGGGCTGTTTACAGCTTTTTAAATTTTTAAAAAATATTTAAATGTTATTGAAAAGCAACTGCACTTCCACTTCATAGTGACCAAAACAAAACAGATCATTTACAAGAGTATTAAAATATAAAATAGTGATTAATCTCACCTCAAAATTTGTAAGATCTATACACAGAAAACTAGAAAACATTACAGAGAAATTGAAGATTTCAAGAAATACATTTTAAAATGAAACACATGAAGATAACAATTTTCCAAAAACTGAGCTAATAATCTAATTCTAATGAAAGTTCGTTTTTTTTTTTTAAATTGGCAGACTTTTCAAAAATTGATGTGAAAATCCAAAAGACTTGAAATCACTGAAACACTTGTGAAGAGGAAGAAAAACTTTGGAAGGCTAGCAAGACATTATTTTCAGAATTAATACACATTTATAAGCTGGGCATGGTGGCTCACACCTGTAATCCCAGCAGTTGGGAGGCTACAGCAGGAGGATTGCTACACGTTTGAGGCTGGCCTGGGCTACAAAAGTGAGTATGAGGCCAGCCTGAACTGCATAGTGAAACCTTGTCTCAAAAAGACAAAAAAAAACAAAAAAACCAGAAAAGAAAATTATAACATCTTATTTACTCTTTGAGCTTCTCACACTAGGGAGAGAATACAGTGCTTACACATACAGGTCTGATTTATTTTACTTATGAATATGAACTCAATTGTATCTGTTTACTTATAAAGGGCTCCAGTTTATCCTTTGTTACAGCCAAGTAGTACTCCATTATATAAAAAGTCCACATGTTTTTTATCTGTTCCTCAGTTGATGGGCATTTGGGTTGCTTCCAACATTTTGCCATTACAAATTGTGCTGCAATAAACGTGGGTGCACATAATATCACTGTGGTATAATGTTTTTAATTCTTCTGGGAAAAATACCCAGAAGGATATTAGTTGCGTTAAATGTGACCTCTAGTCCTCATTTTTTGAGAAATCTCCACACTGATTTCCACAGTGGCTGTACCAGTATACACTCTCACCAACAGTGGAGAAGGGTTCCTTTTTCCTCACAGCCCCTTTAGCATTTGTTATTGGTTGATTTCTTGAAAATAGCCATTCTTTTTGGGTGAGATGGAATCTCAGCGTTGTTTTAATTTCCATCTCTCAAACTACCAGTGACACTCAACATTTTTTCATATGTTTGCTGTTTGTATTTCTTCATCTGGGAAGTGTGTATTCATCTCAGATGCCTATTTTTGGAAGTTTTTTTGTTTGAAACAGGGTCTTGCTCTGTAGTTCAGGCTGACTTTGAACTCACTATGATCCCAGGCTGGCCTTGAACTCATGGTAATCTTGCCTCAGCTTTCTGATTGTTGGGATTTTAGTTGTATGTCAACTACATTCAGTTTATTTACAGTTTTTAAGTAGGGATATTCATAGTTTCTATTATTTATTTATTTATTTGGTACCAGGAACCAAACTCAGGACCTTGTGCTTGTCAGGTGGGCACTTATGCTGCTGAGCTATATCCCCGGCCCGCTTCTTTGGTTTTTTGAGACAAGGCCTCGCTGTGTAGTCCAGGCTGGCCTTGAACTCACAAAGAGTAGCCCAGGATGGCCTTGAACTCTCTGTGATCCTTCTACCTCAGCCTCCCAAGTGCTGTAATTACAGATGTGCCCTGCCATGCCTGGTTTATTCATACTTTTCAGTAGATTTAATGAATGGGCCCTTCCTCAGATTGTTTCTGGAGTGTTGTATAATATATGATACATACATAATTTATAACACATTTGGTTATAAGGATTTCATATGTTAAGCACTTACATATAGTATTTATTTCACATTTTATATATTTGTAAATGTCTTTTATAAAAAATATATCAATAGTAAAATTGATGCTCATAGTTAACACTCTTTTTTTTTTTTTTTTTTTTTTTTTTTTTTTGGTTTTTTCTCCGGTACCAGGCATAGTTAACACTCTTAACTGTGAGTACTACACAATCAAGAATACTTGTCAGTTTTTGCTCAAAGAGCAAAGAGAAACCTCAGCACACACTGTGCCATAAGGTAGACTTTCTTGTACTATTTTAAATTCAGATTCAAAGCTCAGATTCTCTTGTGTGTTTTTCACTATTATTTCAGCTGCTCTTGTGTACAGTGTCTTTCTACTTTCTGCCCATTTAGGCAGGTTCAAAGGTTCACTTAATCCAGTTCTGGAGTATGGACTGTCTCGCTTTTCCTCAACTCTCCAGTGCATTTAATTAATGTTTTAGGTAGGTTTTCTTGACTGCAGAATTAGATTTAAATTGAATTATACAAAGATAGATTTTATGTCTTGACAGGAAAGTTCTTTTTAGGGTACTGACAGAAATGATTTTAAGATAATAATAGCACACATTGCTGTCTTTTCATAATTGATAAGCATAAACATTATATTGCATGTAATAAGAATTTTTAAATTCATGTTTTTGTTCTCTAATTTCATAGCAAATGATACTTATACCCAGGCTTTGTAGTAAATTACCTAAATAGTACATAGTTATATA
>NW_004955457.1:12360605-12373615 GCF_000276665.1 Chinchilla lanigera | reverse complement strand
TTTTTAACTTGAGCCCTGGAGCACTTTTTGCTGGTTGTGAAATTTAGTTTTGATTAGTATTTTGTGTTCTTTTATTCATGTAAAATAATTTAAACTTTTCTTATTGAAATTAATTCTACTAAAATTAATTCTACTTCAGTAGTCCTTTCTAATACTGAATTTTGAACTTCGCTAAGTTAATCTTAGTTTAGGTAAAGTAATTCTAAACAAGTAACATAGGATATATAATTAGTTCCAAATAGTACATATACATGACAGAAACTTCAGATTGTGTGAAAGGGCATACAATGAAATGAACATTTTATAACATTCTCATTACCTAAGCCGAGCAGAGGTTGGCAGCTTTCTTTCAGTTCCATGTCATTCATCGTGTCCAGTATGCAAATGTCTTTTGTTCGCATGCCAGGAAGCTCAGGAGTAGGTAGTAGAGCAGAACTGAGGAAGACTTCCAGTAGTTCCTCTCTCCCTTTATGGAATCATAAAGTTGGATGGTAAGTGGTGTTAGTACCTGAAAGGAACATGGTTGTAAGAATGAACCAAAAGTCTTTCATCAGTTGTAGTAATGTTTCTTCAGTGTATGCAAATTTTTCTGGCAGTACATATAATTACAGTATATAAAAACATTGCAGAGAATTTCAAGGGTATTCTGAAATGAGAATATATATAAGTGGTTTGTTAATAAATTTTGTAGATAATATTTAGTAAGGCCCAGTTTGTAGTTTTGCATGTGAGTGAAGTAAAATTGGCTTTACTGGGCATGGTGATGCATAACTGTAATCCCAGCACTCGGGAGGCTGAGGCAGGAGGATCATTGCAAGTTTGAGACCAGCCTGGGCTACGAAGTGAGTTCAAGGCCAGCCTGAACTGCATACCAAGACCGTCTCAAAAGAACAAAAAAAGGGCTTCATTTATATATATATATTTAATCCTTTTTTCTTTTTTTTTGTTTTTGTTTTTGTTTTTTTTTTCCGGGACCGGGAATCAACTCGACTTTGCGCTTGCCAGGCAGGCGCTGTGCTGCTGGGCAAAATCCCCAGCCCCCCTTTTTTCTTTTTATCCCCCCCCCCCCACAGTGTCTCTATTGTTTAGGCTGGCCTGGAGCTCACCATGTAGCCCAGGCTGGGCTCAACTCACAGCAATCCTCTGATCCTCCTGCCTCAGCTTCCTGAGTGCTGGGATTATAGGCATGTACCACCATTCCCAGCATGCTAATCCTTAATATATATTATATATAGTTAGTTATAAGGCAATACATTTTTAAAATTGTATAACATTTTAAATTAATATAAATGAACAATATTTTTAGAGTTCCTTTTTTTGAGACAGAGTCTCACTGTAGTTCAAATTGGCCTTGATCTCACTTTGTAGCCCAGGCTAACCTCAAACTCAAGGTAATCCTCCTGCCCCACCCTCCTGAGTGCTGGGATTATAGGCATGCACCACCATGCCCAGCTAGAGTTACTTTTTTTTTTTTATTGGTCTTTTTTTGAGACAGGATCTCACCATGCAGTTCAGACTGGCCTTGAGCTCACTTTGTAGCCCAGGCTGGTCTCAAACTCGCACCAGCCCTCCTGCCTCAGCCTCTCGAGTGCTGGGATTACAAGGGTGCACCACCATGCCCAGCTAGAGTTACTTTTAAAGCAAAAATTTATCCAAAATGTTAATCTTGAACAACTACAGTAGACAAAAGTTTATTGGGAATTTTTGAACTAAGGAATCATATAACATCAACCAAGGAGTCTTAACATACTAATTAACCCAGCTTCTTAATATCTGTCTGTCTTCTATCTATGTTTTAGTTTTTTTTGTTGAATGATTTTTTGAGGGGAATGATTTTAAGACAACATATTTTGGAGGGTTGTTTGGCAGTTATGCGGTAAGATGTTTAAATCACATGGTTGCTTAAAATGAACACACAGCAGAAAGAGTTCATGTGCTTTTTATGAAGAGCTCTATTGTTAGCACGGTTTTAGTTGTGGATCCTTTCTCTTTGAGGGGAAGGCTGTAATGCCTAAAAGTTGCCAGAACTTCATTAAGCTGGTGCTGGATCATAGCCAGACATTCAGTTGATCAAGACCCCAGACTTCTTGGAGACCCAAGAGGAGCAGTTGAGAGGGAATTGGGTAGGGTAGGGTAGGATTGGTTGGAGGGGAGGTGGAGTAGGCATTTTTATGTAGTAACTTACACATGTATTGTGTCAAATGGGTTTGCAGATGTTTAGAATTAAGCCTTAAAGTTCTCTTTTTTCTACAGTAGCATTCCCACATTAGTCTTGTAGTGTTTTAGTTAATAAACAATACTAGTAGCAAAATATGCATTGCGTTTTATTCTTGTATAATTTTAAATAAAGTACTATTTTTCATTTAAATTGGAAATTAATTGAAACAGTATCTCTAGAAAGGTACTAGCTGATTCATTTTAAAAGCAAGACTATGACAGGGTTGTTTTTTAGATTCTTTAGATTTTATATTTTTGTTTTTAAACATGTTTTAAGCCAACTGCTAATTTATATTTATGTGAATGTGTACTCAAGAATGGGATATTAAAGTTTTCTACTTTACTTTTTTTTTTGTTTAAGAATTTTTCAAGGGTTCATATTTATTCGTATTTGACCCAGAGTCCTGTCTGTGGGTGTGGGTCGGAAAACGAACATCCTACTCTCCCCTCAATTCAGTCTCTGTGAATCCACCAGTCCAAACCCTCCCACCTCCTCCAATAAGTAGTGCAAAGAAGTGAAATGGCCCAGGAATAAGAAGCTGCTGTCTCAACAGCTGCTCTTCCAACAGTCAGCTGATTCTCCAAGGTAGAGGGCGGGGAGTGTTTGAAGCCTGCCTGTTCAGTGCAACAACTAAAACATAAGTAGAGGCAGGAGGTGGCAAGCAAAGATGCTGGCAGCCTTATATCAGCCTTATATCTTTATAGCTGTGTCCGGCTTTGTACGCCACTTCTCAACTTCTTAGCTCCTGCAAGGTTCCTTGGGGCAGGTAACCAGTGACTGCCACTGCATGTGCACCTGGCTTAATGTTACCGACTCACTGCCATTTGGAGACCCCACTGTCCTATGGACTCATCATGGCAATGATTCTATCAGAGGAAGAGCCAGTACAGTCGTACACCATCTCTTGGTTACCCTTCATTTGTAGGTACACAGCACAATTATCACAATTGTTGTATTCAAACTAGTCTATAGTCTTGACCAGGGAATGCAGTGAACACACCTGCAAATGTGCAAGTCCTTGGCACAGTCTCCAGGGCCATCTTCTTGGATGCGAAGAACAGCAGAGGTGCAGCTGCAGTCCGCACTCGCGCAGGAAGGAAACAGCTCTAGTTTTTTGCATTTCTGTTATAATTAAATTTCGTTTCGCTGACTTTTGGCCTTGTAATTATTGTGATTAAGAATAGTTTTTTGTTTTTGGTATATCTTTGAGATGCATAATAATTACATTCACACTAGGAAGTTAGTACATATACATCTTACATCTCCATCATATTTACTCTCCTCCCTAGAAATATAGTTTTAAAACTTAATAAAATGACTTATGTATAGTCATTTCAGAGCTAAAATTGTCTTTCACCAGACCTCTGAATTTATGTGGAGTGTCCAGTAGTGTTGACCATTGTTTATTTAATAAATGAATAATTAATGAACCCCAGACATTGATGATATAATTGTAAGTTAGGTAGATATATTCTTTTTGGAGCTTTATAGTTCATGGGATCCAAGACTTTAATTTTTTTGAAAGTTTATGCGTATAAGATCATTTCATTTGAGTGCACATTAGAAAAAAACTTTCAGAAAATGATGTGAATAATTAGACACTGCCAAAAAGGGTTTCTGGGTAAATGGTGTTTTTTTCTTTCTATATAAATGTTTTCTCCTCCTTTCTCTTTCCTTCCTTTCTTTGCGCTGGGGATCCAACCCAGTGCTTTATACACTGCATAAACATCCCACCACCAAGCAGCATATCTAGCCCCAGTGCTATCTTCATGCACACAATAAATTTCTCTCAGAAATGTTTTTTTGGTTGCCCAGTGATTGTGTGTGTGTGTGTGTGGTAAGTACTTGAAAAAGAAAGATTTCACATTGGTATTGTTACCTGCATTATTAGCGCTGAGCTAAGACACTTTCAGGGAATCTGAGTGGTGAAATACTTTCTTAATAGTTCTAAGATGTTATTTGTGTTTTTTCACCATGTTGATACTTGCACTGATGATGCAAAAACCATGGATAAAACAGCTGCTTATCACAGGTCAAGGCGGCAGCACCAAACTATATGAATTTTCATTGTCTTCTTGGTGGTTAAAAACTGCATTTTTAAAAAGCCAATTTCACTTAAGACTAACCTTAGATTATGCTGTAAACATTGTTACCTTGTTTTTTTGTATTGAACTCAGGGCATCATGCATGCTAATCAAGTGCTTTACTACTGAGCTACACTCCCAGCCCAAGTAAAAATTATTAATTTCATTACATCTAGTCCTTTGAGTTATCTTTTAAAATTTTTTGTGTAGTAAAATAGAAAGTATGAATATTTTTGCTTCATGCCAAAGTCTCATTGTTGTTATAAGCAAAAGCACTTGTGTGATTGAATTGAGGGGAGAATCAGTTGCTTGTTTCATGGTATGTCATTTTTATTTTAAGGAACAATGGCAGAAAAACTCCACATTTATTCAGATTTTGGTAGACATTGTCTTAAAAATGAGTGATTTTGTCATTTCAGCGAAATCATTTGATAGAATTTGCTTCCAAATATAAAAATTTGAGCTTCCTCATTTAAAAAAGATAGAATTTTGGAAAACTTGTATTCTTTGTCAGGTGGTTGATGGTTTTTTTTCTTTTTTGAGACAGTGTCTCACTATGTAGTTCAGGTTGTTCTTGAACTCACTATATAGTTCAGGCTGACCTTGAACTTGCAGCTATCCTCCTACCTCAGCCTCCAAAGGTCTGGGATTACAGGTGTGCACCATCACACCCAACCAGAAAGTTGATACTTAAGAACTTTTCTGATGAGACCAGTGGTAATATTTTTAAAATGAGTATTTTTAAAAACAGTAATAAGGAAATACACCACCATCTGGCCTATCTGTATAGGTGAACCAATATTTTCCAAATGGCCAATGTATGTGATACTATAACTCTTTTTTGGAGGGAGGGGGTCTTTTTGAGACAGGGTCTCACTATGCAGTTCAGGTTGGCCTTGAGCTCACTTTGTAGCCCAGGCTGGGCTCAAACTTGCAACAATCCTCCTGCCTCAGCCTTCCAAGTGCTGGCATTACAGGAGTGCGCCACCATGCCCGGTTACTATAACATTTTGGATGGATACAAGATCCTTTCAAATTGCAGAGGCTTCTATAACAGTATGAAAAGTTCATCAATATGTTTTCTGATTCTACTTGTAACTAACTTTTAAGAGCTTACTTCTTCTCAAGTTTCATGTAGTATCAAAGAAAAATTTCCAAAAATGTCTGAAAAACTGTTAAAATCCTTTTGCAACCATACCTGTGTGAGGCTAGCTTTTCTTCATATACTGTATAATACTTCAGTTATACTGACATCACTGTAGATTGAATACAGAAATGCTTGGGAATCCAGCTGCCCTTTGTTAAGCCAGATATTAAACAGATTTGTTGGAATGCTAAGCAGAGCCACTTACTATTTTTATTTTTGAAACAAGTTATTTTTTATAAAACATGGTTCTTACCATAACAAGTCATACATATATTAAAAGAGGTTATAAACTAATATACATAATTTAAATTATTTTTAATTTCAAGTATTACAGAATTTATAGCTATAATCCACATTACAACAGTTCTTTGGAGTACTTAAAGAGGTCTTGAGACCCAGAAGTTAGAGAATTACACTAGAACTTTTTATGCTGAGAGAAGATAAGGTGAATATTTGCCTTGTCAGAGGTTTTAATATCAAGTGTAGAATTTGCATTGAGGTTAACACAGTGTGAAAGCAACTTTGAGTAGTTATGAATTGTTTGTTTATAATACGAAATGATTAGATTGAATGTCCTAGGAATGTAATTTACTCAGCCTGGATTGATTTCCCCCTATTTTTGTCATACTTGTCTTAAAAAACAGTAATGTAAGCTGAGTATGGTGGCGTATGTCTGTAATCCCTGCACTCAGGAGACTGAGGCAGGAGGATCACTGTGAATTGGAGCTCAGCATTGGCTGCGTAGTGAGTTGAAGGCCAGCCTGAACTGCATAGTGAGATCCTGTGTCAAAGAAACAAACAGTATTGCAACTCCTGGATGCTTGAAAGCTGTTAAGATTTCTTAATAATATTCTTAATTTTATGTCAATACTGTCAGTTGGGAAAAGTTATACTGTTTGTTATTGTTTGCTAAGTTGTATGGCCATGGTCTTGAATATGGAAATGAATGAAACTGCTGTTGCTTTACAGTTTTGTAGTAAAGTCTGACTTGTAACCAGTGTATTACAGAGGAAATTGTATGCACTAGGATCTAGTTTTTTAAGAAGATAATAAGGTTAATTAGTTGAAGGTGGTGGGAGTCTTAGAACTTAAGAAACCCTAAGTCCAGTGATTGTTTTGTTTTGGTCAGTGGTTCTTTTCTTTTTTTCTTTTTTTTGCAGTACGGGGAATCAAACTCATGACCTTGCACTTGCTAGGCAGGTTCCTTGCTGCTGAGCTATATCCCCAGCCCAGTGGTTCTTTTCTAAAGTCATGTATTCCTGTAAAATTCTGATGAAATCTATATACCCTGTCTTAATACAACATGACCCACATATGTGAACTTATACAGTTACTTAGGAACATACTGAAGATATGAACTGTAAAAATTAGCCATTTCTGGGGCATATTCATGGGCTTCTGGTTAAGACCCTGTTTTGGGTTAGATTGTGTCTCCCAAATTCACATGTTGAAGTTCTGATTATCAATACATCAGAAAGTGACTTTCTTTGGAAATGAGGTCATTGCACACATAATTACTGAAGTTGATACTGGGTTAGGTGGCGAACCTAATCCAGTGTGAACTTCAGTAATTATGTGTGCAATGTAGTAGGTTCACCACCTAATCCAGTATAGTATGACCAACATCCTTATAGGAAGGGGAAAATTTAGATACAGACACACACATGAATGTACAGGAGAGCATAAAGATGGAAGGAAGAAACTGTACTGTAAACCAAGGATTACCAGTAAACTAGTAGAAACCAGAAGAGCAGCATAGGACACATTTTCGTTTATAACTGTCAGAAAGAACTAGACATACTGATACCTTGATCTTGGACTTTTATCACCTTGAACAATGAGAGAATAAATTTCTATCTTTTGAGCCACTCAGTTTGTGGTTTTTGTTACAACAGCTTTAGCAAACTAATAGATACCCTGGCATGCATTGCGGTTTTGACTGCCTTTTGACAGTGGCCATGGTAGTTTGCATTGGCAGGTATACCCTAGATCTAGGGTATCTTTTTTTTTTTTTTTTTTTTTTTTTATCTAGGATATCTTTGTATTTTCTTGCTTTGGACTAAATTCTTGCCACTCCCCTACCCCCAAATTAATATGTCGAGATCTTCACTACTTAGGAGGTTGGGCCTTTGGGAAGTTACTGTGTCATGAAGTGAACTCATGGTGAGTCAGATTAGTGCCTTTATAAAAGAGACACATTGAAAGGATTGCCTTACCAGACATTAAATTTACTAGTACTGAACTGTACCTTGATCTTAGACCAGCCTTTCATCCTCTAGAACAGTGAGCAGTAAACGTTTGTTTTTTAAGCCAAGTCTGTAGTATTCCATTATACCAGCCCAAATAGACTAAGATACTTCTTCCTCTTCTTCTTTATCTTTTTTTTCCCTCCCTGTGCTGGGGGTAAAATCTAGTGCCTTATGTAAGGTCCCCAGCCTTTTTAGTTTTTTACTTTGTGATAGAGTCATAAAGTTGCACAGTCTGGTAGTCTTCCCTCTTTAGCCTCCCAAGTAGCTGTGATTGCAGGTGAGCACAACCAGACCTAAGATATTTTGTTATATTTTTCTATATCAGATTATCCAAAATGCTTTATTTATGGAAGATTGAAAGTAATGTATAAAGTAGCAGTTTAATTTGGTTTAACAACTTGGAAAATATTTTCAGTTAATTTGTAACGTATATTGCACAAAAAATAACATTAGAAACAAAAGGTCTGGATTCACATTCTTACTATGGCTCAGTTTTTCTCTCTTCCTTACCCCTTCCTCCTCTCTTCCCTTTTTTTTCCCCCTTATTTTGAAGTCTTAACTCTTAAAAGATACTTATTCTGATCTGACTTGCTAAGTTATTTGGATAGTATTTTAATTTAAGAATTGGTCTGCTATATTTTAATGTTTCTGTTAATGATTAAGCATACATTAAAAAAATTTTATTTTTATTGGACATTGAAAATTTACATGTATTTTTTCTTTTTCTTTTTCTTTTTTAATTTTTATTTATTTATTTATTTATTTTTTATTTTAAAGAATAAAAGAAGGATAACATAATAATAGGGGGGGACTTAGCAAATTACAGACAAAATGGTAGGAAATTATCAATGGTTATCATTTTACATATTATTATCTACAAAATAGTTTCTCAGGAAAACAAATAGACAAATAATAGTGAGTTAGAGACAAAAGAGGTAGGAGATTATCAAGAGCTGTTGTGCTATACTTTGGTATCTTCAAAGTGGCTTCTAAAGAAAATAAATAGAGCTATACATGAGTGACCTATTGAAAAATCATTAACTATTCTCAATGGTTGTTGTAGGAAACACATAATAATAAACATACATTATGAAATAGGATAGGAACATTACAAACTTAACACAGTTATGGATAGATTAGTAGGAAAATATCAATGGCTGCTGTAATACGTGGTGGTATCTTCAAAGCGGTTTCTCAGGAAGACAGAGATATGCAAGAAGGACCTAATAAGTAGTTACAGCCTAAGGGTTGTCAAAAATAGCATATTACCTCCTCACCAGTGACTCCTTTCACTGAGGTATGATGGCTGGAAGGAAGGCCAGGATTGAAAAGAAGGACCGAGAGACTTGCACCTGTGACTAGCAACAGGCTATTTTCTTGTTCCTCCATAGTCATGATTACCCAGGACTCCTCGATGGAGATGACGGTCTGGCCAGAGGGAGAAGGCAGACCATGCCCCAAGCCCTCTCTTTCCTGTTGGACTAACTGGTAGCATGGGTCTGAGCTCTGGGGCCTCCACCTCAGAGGGCAGACGGATCTCCAGTGGTCTCCTTTGCATCCAGGGCATGTCCCATGGGGCCTCTTAGGGCAGTTCCTCTTGAGGTGGCCTGGCTTTTAACAGTGGTAGCAGATGAATGCAGTTGTTGAGTTCTTCTTGGAGCCCCGGGAATCAGACCTGGATCTGTTTCTTTTAGTGGTGCAGCAAAAGCAGCTGCTTTTTCTCAGTCTCTTTGTTTTCTCTCCTTGGCCTCCTCCTCATCATGGCTATAGAATACTGAGGAGGCAATTCTTACTAACATCTCAAGTGAGCTATCTGGGGTGAAAGCCATTCTTTGTAGCTTTTTCTCTCCAGCTTCCCATTGCTTTGGGACCCCACAACCAGTTAGTGTCCTCTCCCCAACTGTCAGCACAGGCAGCAGGAATCCTGCTGCAGACTTCTCCAGAGCTTCAGCACAGCCTGTACTGTCAGGGGAAGAATGGCTTCCAATGAGTCTCTGCAGGTATTGTGCAAGGTCCTCCTGGTTTTTCTTTTTATTTTAAAGAGATTTTTTTTTTTTTTTTTTTTTGGTTTTTCTCCGGTACTGGGAACCGAACTCACGACCTTGCGCTTGCCAGGTAGGCGCTTTGCCGCTGAGCTAAATCCCCAGCCCCTTAAAGAGAATTTTAAAACAGCAAAATAACAACAACATACACAAAAACAAAACAACACAAAAACAATAAAAATTTTACAAGGTTTTAAAATGATAGGAATTAACAGTAGATATATTACATATTGTTACCCTCAATGAAGTTAGTTGCTCAGATTACCAGATGTAAGAATGCAAGATTGATCAAACCATTGAAGAGAATAAAAAATAATTTAAAAAGACATTAGAAACAATGCACAGCTTCACTAAACAAGATGGTAGGAATTCACCAATAGTTATATTGCATATTGTTGTCTTCAGATTAGTTGTTCAGATTGCCAGATCAAACTTGGTCAAAACATTTAAGCATTAACTGTTCCTTTCAATAAACCGATAAACATCAGCAGTTCAATTATCCCAGCTATCCTTTTATGAAAATTATGTATTTATGAGGTACAAAGTGATCTTACAATATTTGTGTACAGTATATAATGATTGAATCAAGCTAATTAATACATACATTGTTTCAAGTATTATTTATTCTTCCTGCCTAATTTGTAACCTTTGACCAGTGTTTCCCCATTTCGCTTACTTTATAGCCTCTGGTAAATATTATTCTCCTCTTTGATTCTTTTCTTTTTTTCTTTTTTTTGCAGGGGGTAGTGATTGAGACAAGGTCTTTTTTTTTTTCCGGTACCGGGAATCGAACTCACGTCCTCGTGCTTGCCAGGCAGGTGCTGTGCCGCTAAGCTAAATCCCCAGTGAGACAAGGTCTTGCTGTGCAGTTCAGGCTGACTTTACATCATTATGTAGCCCAGACTGGCCTCAAACTTGCAGTGATCCTCCTGCCTCAGCCTCCTGAATACTGGGATTATTGTCAGGCCTCCTCTTTGTATGTTTTCAGATATTTTAGATTCCACAGTGAGTGAGAACATGCAGGATTTGTCTTCTTGTGCCTAGCTTACTTTGCTTAGCATAATGTTCTTCACAGTCAACTATGTTGTCATAGAAGGCATAATTTTCCTCTTTTTATGAATGGTATTCCTATATGTATATGGACTACATATTTTTATGAATTCCGTTTTTTTGTTTTGTTTCGGTACTGGGAATTGAACTCAGGACCTTGTGCTTTCCAGGCAGGCATTGTGCTGCTGAGCTAAATCCCTGGCATTATTATTATGAATAATACAATAATCAACATATGAGTGTAGATAATCTCTTTGACACACAAATTTTTTTCTTTTTTTTTGGTAGTTTTTTTGAGACAGGGTCTTGTGTAGTTCAGTGACTTCAGTAGCCTTGAAGTCATTCTGCATACACTATGCATTGACACACTGATTTAAATTTGTTAGTTTATATACTCAGAAGCAGTATATTGGATCATACAATAATTCTACTATTATGTTTTTGAGGAGTCAGTAAACTGGGGTTTTTTTGTTTGTTTTTGTTTTTGTTTTTTGTCTTTTTGGGCTGGTTTTGCTACGCAGTTCAGACCAGCATCGAACTCACTTTGTAGCCCATGTTGGTCTCAAATGCATCATGATCCTCCTGTCTTAGCCTCCTGAGTGCTGGGATTACAGGTGTGTGCTACCATGCCCAGCTCTATACTGATTTCCATAATGGTTGTATGAATTTATAAGATACAGATTTCATAGAACTGCTTTTTATCAAGATTTTTTACTGTAATACAACTATATAATAAAATAGGAAAACACTACTAGGATTTCAGCTGTGTGGAAGGCTGTCTTTCTTGCTGCCTTTTACCATGTGAGATTGTCTGACACTTGCTGAACTTTATTTAGAGCATTAAACCATCTTAGTGTGCCTTAATTTGGACAATACCTAATTTTTGTGGAAAAGAAAATCAGATATAGTGTTAGTGCTATTTAGCTGATCTGTTGTTTCCTCTGCTATCATGTTTTTATTTACTCATTAAAATTTAGACAAGGAAAGGTTGAGTACTGACAGTGGCTACATAGTTTTTGGGGCCTAAGGCAAAATGAAATGTAAGCCCTCTTGTTCAGCAAGCAAGAAAAAAGTGCCTTAAAAGTACTAACACACGATTTTTCCCCCTTTGTGAACTCTCATTTGAATTATTTAATGTCACTTGAAGTAAATAAAAATTCAAATGATCAGTATGAATTTTATCATTCATCTGTATATCCGTGCAATGCCCATTTAAAATATAAAAGTATTTAACTCATTTGTGGAATCACTGACATTAAGTAGTTGTACTTTGTAGCCGGTATTTGTACGTGTAATTTTTACTAGAATAGTGGAAACTGTACAAAACTAAGTTTTTATTTTTCTTCTTAATATAGGCATATTCTGTCAATATTCTACCTTCAGCTTACTGATGAGCAAGGAAGGACTGAAAGGGAGAAAAATTATGGATTGTTTTATCTTGATCTCTATGTGATCTTATTCCATATAGGTGGCTGGCTGATTTAGGCGAATAATAGGAGTAAGAAAGGACATGATAGGGTTTCTTGGTTCTTTGTGTTGTAGAATACTGTTGCCTTTTTTGTGTTCTGAGCGAGGTATGGCATTTTAGGCAGACCCTTCCATTAAGAGTTAATACAATTTCTTTGTTCTCTATGACTGGATAAGAGACTAATTCTTCTGAAGATCCTTGCTACAGCTTTTGTAGATACTTGTCAGAAGGACCCAGGCTGAGGAAATTGGTAATATGCTGTTAACCATTTGCACAGTAATAAACTGTTTAATAGGAATTTAAGAGCCAGGCTAAAACAGGAGTCTTACTGTTCTGTTTTCTGGGAAGTGAACATAGTTTCAGGAGTGTGGAATATTTTTAGCAAGTTAAAATTGCTCCCTAGTTACAGCTAATTTATCCATTGTGGTTTTACCTTGTTTTAAAGGGAAAACATAGAGTTGAGTGTCCATGAGTAAATAAACCTCACTGCTAGAGACTGACAGACTGGATTAGGCCTTCACTGGAGATTGTGACTTGGTAATTCAAGGATTTCATTTTAGTATTGCTGTGCCGTGGTTGCTGTGCAGAGTTTGCAAGAACGGTCTGACAAACTCAAATTTATAGTGATACTATAAACGTTTGTTAGTAGTAGTGGTTGAGACTAGGGTTAGCATATCTGAGCAGTTTCATTCAGGCATTATTCTACATACTTATATTTGTTTTTTTTTTTTTTTTTTTTGGTTTTTCTCCGG
>NW_004955457.1:12357376-12360505 GCF_000276665.1 Chinchilla lanigera | reverse complement strand
TTTTTTGGTTTTTCTCCGGTACCAGGAACCGAACTCACGACCTTGCGCTTGCCAGGCAGGCGCTTTGCCGCTGAGCTAAATCCCCAGCCCCTACATACTTATATTTGTTCTGTCTACTTGGGTTACCTTGCTGGTTTTGTAAGTGTTAGTATGATCCATCTAGTTAGGTACTTAATACTGTGCTCATGTTTTATTCTGCATAAATTCTTTTGACTCAGGATTTGATGAAGAAAATAGGTTTGAGAAATCTATTGTTTAAAAGATAATGCACAGTTCTTTATGGCAGAGTAGTACTCCGTTGTGTGTAAATACAACGTTTTCTTTATTCATTCATCTGTTAATAGACATAGAGGCTGCTTTCAAGATTTAGCTATTATGAATTGTGCTGCTGTAGACACCAGTGTGCATGGATCAGTGTAATATGTCTCTGATTCTTTCCGGAAGATAACTTGAACGGGGCTAACTAGGTCAAATGGTTTGTCTATTTTTAGTTTTTTGAGGAATCTCCACACTGTATGATTTCCATAGTGGTTGTACTAGTGTAAATTGCTGCCAACAGTTACATACAGATACCGACTCCATACGAGGAATATAGACACTGTGTACTGCAGAAATGTGCAAAAAAGGAAAGGGGATCAAGAGATGGACGAGGGAGAAGGGGAAGGGGATTTAAAACGGGAATTAAGATGTGTTATATGTATGTACCACCTTGTATCATGTCTAGGATGACAAGTAGGATGCTAAAAGAACCATACCCTTTATGGAGTGATTTTACCTTTGTACTTTTAGGTAGTAAGATAATTTCCCATTCTCATTCTTTCACAGAAACTATGCATCTATGGTTGCTTCTTACTGCTTACTATTAAATATCCACCTATCTGTATCTGTAGGTTAAATTAGTTCTCATAAAGGATTGGTCTCGACAAATTTTTGCTACTAGCTTTTCTTTATCATGGGATGTTGACTGTGCTGGCACAAGGGTATAAAGACTTAGGGAAGAAACAAATCAATGTGAATCATAACAGAGTTAATGGGTCTTTCCCAGAGCTTTTAGATAAATGTGTATAAAGCACTTAGCATTGTACCCAGTACAGAGGATGCATGCAATTTAAGTATTCTTAAATAAAAATTTGGATTTTCTTAAATCAAATTTAGGAAGAATTGGTACTAATTATATGAAGGCTTTCCAGGCACTGTAATCAGTTTTCTATCTTTGAGATTTGAAAGAAACAGGAAATAGGGCGTAGGACCTACAAGGAAACAGGAAGATTACCCATGTTTTTATTTCACATTCCACTTGAACTATCTGGAAACACAGGGGAAAGCATAAAACAATGGTTGTGTATTTTTTGTGTCTTTGTTTTTATCTGTCTTTATCTACTTTGTATTATATTTTCATTTTAGGACATTGAGGATGGAATGTTCTGTGTCTGGAGATATCTGGAATGTCTTGAATTGATTCATTAATATCAGGAATTGTGTGTTTGTCAAAGAGATACTAAGTTTTCTTCTTATTCACCATTCATTAGCCTGAAAAACAAAACAAAGTACTCTTATTAAATGTGTGTTTAAAGGAAGTATGTGATCCCAAGAATAAAACTATGCAGATCAAATTGGGGAAACCCTAAAAGAAATATACACAGTAATAAATGAAGCTAACTGTATTATAAGCTGATAGCATAAGCAAACTGAGTTGGAGAAGGAAATAACTAGCCTCAGTTATTTGGAAAACTAAGGCAAGAATTGTACATAGACATTGTACTCTAGTTATGCTTTGTCGCATAAGGGCATGCATTATGAGTATACTTCAAATTGTACTTGTACTGAAGCCAGGTGTGGTGGAGGCAGGAGGATCATTGCAAGTTCTAGACGAGCCTGAGCTACAAAGTGAGCTCAAGGTCAGCCTGAACTGCATAGTGAGAACTTATCTCAAAAAAGACCAAAGGGGGCTGGGGATATAGTTCAGTGGCATAAGCACCTGCCTGGCAACTGCAAGGTCGTGAGTTCGATCCCTGGTACCTCAAAAAAAAAAAAAAAAAAAAAAAGGTTGAAAAGGGCTGGGGATTTAGCTCAGCAGCACAGTGCCTGCCTGGCAAGTGCGAGGTCATGAGTTCGATTCCTGGTACGGGGGGGGGGGAGACCCCCCCAAATATATATATGTATGTATATTTATAATTGTAGTGAACAATAAATAAAACATTATGGATGATGAGGTCTAGGTTCCTAGCTCTTTCCACTGAGAGGACCTGTACATAGTGATAACACAGTATTGTCCGGATCTTGGTTTCTAAAAATACTCTCCAGTTTCAAATATCAATAACAAGAAGACTCTGAAGCGATGGTTGATTTTAAGACTAGGGCACAGAAAATCAAAATGAGCCTGAAACTTTTGTTTTTAAAGCCTGGAACATTTAATAGTACCAACAAGTAAGAAAATACTCAAAACTTGGGGTATGTGGAAGGATATGACTGTTATCTTTAAAAGGTACTTCCACTGGCCAAAGCTGGGACAAAATAAATAATGATAGTATTGGATCAGAGTCCATAGAATAAAAAAAGTAGTAGTTATGAGTCCAGTCAAACAAAGGATAAGGGAAAAAAAACTGAGGAACTACCACATATTGGACAAGATTAAAGAAATATAACAGTTTGTGGGGTTCTAGATTGAATTTAGGACAAGGAAAAGAACAGTAGTAGGGAAACTGCTTTAATTCATTAAGTCTGGTAGATTAACTATTGTATGAATGTAAATATCTTGGTTTTCATTTTTTTTTTATTTTAAAGAGTAAAAGAAGGATAACAATAATAGGAGGGGCTTACCAAATTACAGACAAAGTGGTAGGAAATTATCAATGGTTATTGTTTTACATATTGTTATCTATAAGATCGTTTCTCAGGAAAACAAATGAACAAATGATAGTGAGTTACAGACAAAAGAGGTAGGAGATTATCAATAGTTGTTGTACTATACTTTGGTATCTTCAAAGTGGCTTCTAAAGAGTATAAATAGAACTATACATGAGTGACCTACTGAATAATCATTCAATAATTCTCAATGGTGGTTGTAGGAAACACATAATAATAAACATGGATCCATTTATGAAATAGGGTAGGAACAATACAAACATT
>NW_004955457.1:12318808-12356116 GCF_000276665.1 Chinchilla lanigera | reverse complement strand
TTAGCTCAGCGGCAAAGCGCCTGCCTGGCAAGTGCAAGGTCGTGAGTTCGGTTCCCGGTACCGGAGAAAAACCAAAAAAAAAAAAAACCAAAATAAAATAAAATTCAGAAAAAGTTATGACTCTTTTTTTTTTTTTTTAAGTTATGACTCTCATTTCAAGTAATTCTTTGGACAGATTCTTGCAGCCTTGACAAATTTTACTTTTTTGTGCATTTTTTCTTTGAAGACAAGGTCTCACTGTATAGCTCAGGCTGGCCTTGAACTCTATGTAGTCCAGGCTAGCCTTGAACTCACAGCAATCCTCCTGTCTCAGCCTCCCATGTGCTGGGATCACAGCATGTGCCACCATGCCTAGTAACAGTTTTTACTTTAAAACTGTCACGAAAGGTTCTTTCTTCTGCAAGAATCATTATAGATACTCATTGTCAGTTTATTTTCTGTTTTATGTATGTGGACTTATATTCATTTCAACTTAAAAGCTTAAATTGAGGTTCAGACTCTTCTGTATTTGAAACATAGAATAACATCACAGATGACCAAGTATATTTGCTGTCATTAATTTAAAAGTAACTCAGCCTTCTACACTAGGGTATATGTAGTTCTAGAGATTGCATATTAGAGTGTAGGTGTCATTCCATAAAGTGTTATTTAGTGGTTTTTTGCACTAAAATTGCCTTCTGTTGGTATCATTTTGTCCAATACCTTTGGCTCTGGATTTGAAGAGTAGAGTTTTTTGCTGGAGTCTGCTTAGATATTCAAATAATAGTTTTCTGGATATTCTCTATAGTGGACCAACATACTGTACTTGCTAAGATGTTGTGTGTCTGTGGAAATGGACTACAGTATTTAAAGCTCCCTTATGACCTACTACCCTTATTCTTTAGTGGCTAATTATTATATTGCTACTACCCAGCAGTCTTTGAGGAAACAGGATGCATTTTCTTCCTTTTAAATTACAAGATGTATTAAGTTTGTTCCTATTTCAATTGTAGTAGTGTAAAGTATCTATTATGTCCTGGGGAGCTTTGCTGAGATCAAAGGTTATTATCACCTTGAGTTTTAGTAGTAGTTTACAGTAACCAGAGTATGTTCATTTTTTTTTCCTCATATGCTAGAGGTTCTATTGATACTTTTCCTGAGGTCGGAATAGTGATACTATTCATCATCACTTAAGTTATGCTCTGATTTTTTTTTTTTTTTTTTAGACAGAGTCTCACCATATTGCCCAGGCTGGCCTCAAACCACTGGGCTTAAGTGACCCTCCTAAGCCTGTCTTGTAGCTGTGACTACAGGTATGTGCCACCATGCATGGCACACCTGTGCAAGGGGTGATTTAAACATATGGTGAATGTTTAAAGTAAAAAACAATTACAATCAGAGACACATGGCCATCAGTCCTCTTTCAAAAACACTTATCATCATTGCCGCTTTCTGAAAGTTTTGGAAGTCTTCTTTGATGAGTGTCTTAATGATAGGTGATCAGTATGTGAATGCTGCTGTTGAAACATTACATTTTGTCCTCATCCACTTTATTCACCAGCTCTGGCACCAGGCAACTTCTGGTGCCACCCTAAAGTCAAAATGATCACAGGTGACAAAAGTTTTTTTTTTTTTTAATTTTTTTAAAAAATCTTTTTGAGACAGGATCTCACTATGCAGTTCACGCTGGCCTCCAGCTCACTTTGTAGCCCAGACTGACCTCGAACTTGCAGTGATCCTCATTCCTCAGCCTCCCAAGTGCTGGGATTACAGGCGTGTGCCAGCACACCCAGCTTGACAAAAGTGTTGAATTGATTTAGGACATTGAGGCAGAAGCCACAACAATACAGCTAGAGGCAGAAAAGAATACTTGCAGAACTGCTTCAGAAAGTGTCAAGAATGAGGGGATAAGTGTGTTCTAAGTAAGGGGGAGCATACTGAGAGGTATTAATGGCAATGTGTCTTATACCAAATATGTTTTTGGTGGTTTTTTTGGTGTTTTTTTTTTTTTTTTTTTTGGTCTTTTTGAGACAGGGTCTCACTATGCAGTTAAGGCTGGCCTTGAGCTCACTTTGTAGCCCAGGCTGGCCTTGAACTTGCAACGATCCTCCTGCTTCAGTCACCCAAGTGCTGGGATTACAGGTGTGTGCCACCATGCCCGGCTCCTGAATATGTTTTTTAAAGTTAAACATTCATCATATTTTTTTATTACACCTCATATTTGGCACCTGCAGTTCTCAGTAAAAGTATAGGCAAATTTTTTTTAGTTTTGTTGTTACTTCTTTAGAGACAGGGTCCCACAGTGTGGTCCAGGCTGGCCTTGAATTTGCTATGTACTCCTGGCTGGCCTCATACTTTGGATCCTCCTGCCTCAGACTATTGAGTGCTAGGACTATAGGTGTTTTCCACCACTTCTGGCTTCAGTTTTGTTTTTTGTTTGGAGTCAGGGTCTTGCTATGTATTCCAGACTGGCCTTAACTCATTATGTAGCCTAGGCTGGCCTCAAACTCAGACTGTTCTCCTACCTCAGCCTCTTAAGTGCTGGGACTATAAGCATGAGCCACCATGCCTGGCTTTCTACTTTGGTTAGTTTTGTGAGGGGATAATCTTGAAGGAAAATAAGGGTTTATAATAATCATTAGTCTCTACTTTAGAAATGTTTTTGCACAAATTGGTTTTTGTAGTATCTTCAGTAATTACTATTTCATTATTCTAAGATTGTATAATTAATGTGGGAAATAAAGAAATAGTATTTAAATGTATACTACTATATACCTTGTATATTTGTATGGATGTGCATACATATACCTGTGGTTCTGCTTGCCCATGGATTCCATACTTGCAGATTTGCTTCATTTGCTGAAAATGTTTTGTAACTACAAAATAACAGTCACAGTACTTTTGTGGTCATTTGAGGACATGTATAGAACTGTGAAAATAAAGCCGCCTAATGCACATATTCTCAGCTTGAGGTGAACAAAGCAGTAGTCTGCTTTCTTGTTTTAGCTCTCATACTGTAAGCAACGATCCCTTTCATGGTCTGTTGAATGGTGTGTTTTTCTCATTTTTGTTCTTTTTATTGATGATTTCACTGGTCAGTATGGCCTACAGATGTGGTACTGAAGGGTTATCTAGTGTTTCCATTGCAAGAAGGCTTTTCTCCTTATGCACGAAGTACTTGTGTTAGGTAATCTTCATTCAGGCATGAGCTGTATAGGCATGAGTTATAGTACTGGGTTGGGAATGTAGCTCAGCAGCACAGGTGCCTGCCTGGCAAATGTAAGATCCTGAGTTCAGTTCCTGGTATCAGAAAAACCCCCAAATTGTAGTACTGTAGGCCATAGTTCAGTGTTAATGAATCGGCAATATGTATGAAATAAGATGTCCTTAAACAAATACACCCAAAACAATATTATATATTGATTTGTTGCTGAAAATGTGACTAGAGGCTCACAGGAACCTTGCCCTATATTTCTCCTAGGAGAAATGATTCAGCGCTCACTAAATCATGGTGTACAGTGATGTTATAAAACACAAGAAATAGCTTCGTGTTCATGTGTACGCTACCTGTTTAATATATATTACCATATTTTGTTAATTATATATTACCTAACATTATATTACAGAGTTTATTCATATTCCTACAGAAACACCAATACCTTCATAGATGGGGAAAATGAGGATAGATACAACTAAGTGATTTTTTTTTTTTGGCTATAACAACCAAAATGTAAAGTTTATACTCTTTTTAGGTTATCTGCTTTGCTTAGGATATATAATATAAAAGCATATGTAAATATATGTTGACTTTAATTAGATTGCAAGAATAGTAAGATTTCCTTCACATTTTTCCACTTGAGAATTAAATTGCCCTCATTTTAAAGTCAAAGTTATATACTTTTTTGTTTTAACAGTTTGCTTTTTTCTTGAGTGACTAATTCATTTAAAAGATATGTACTAATTAGAGTAACTTTTTCTAAATATTTTTGTTGTTTCTCTTTTGGGTTTTATTTTTTTAAGTGCAACCTTGACTGGGACAAAGAGTTTGCTCTCCTTAAGTAAGGTCTTATGTGTTAGGATATTTATTTATTTATCTACCTATTTATTTAGTGATGCTGGGGATCGTGCATGCAAGGCAAGGGCTCTACCACTGAGCTACATCCCCAGCCTGTGTTAGGATATTTAATAGCAGAAGAAAACAATATCCTGTTGATTCTTCACTGTTGACTATTTTTTTCCAAAGGCACTGTAAGGAAATATTTTTTTAAAAGAGGATGCTGGAGTTGTAGCCCGGTGGCAGATGCCTTCTTAACACGTTCAAGCCCCTGAGTTCAGTCACCAGTGTGGGAGGGGGTCATTGATGATGATGATGATCATGATGACATGCATTTGTTCCAAAGGGAATTTGAAGGTTTCCATTATAGTATTAATCCTGCCTAATGCTGCTATTGCTTTTAATAGAGGAATTAAGATGTATCTAACAAAAATTGAAATAGACTAAGGGCTGTGAGAGGCCCTGGGTTTAGTTCTGGCACTGCAAAAAAATAAAGTGCAAAAAAGTAAAAAAAAAAGACTTAACTGTTGAGTGTAACCAGAAGTTAAGCTGATAGTGACATCTATTCAGAATACATGTATTCAAGGAAATACTGAGCAATTACAACATTAAACTTGAAAGGAATATACTTACTACTAAATAGGATAGCACAATTCATTAAAATAATTTTTACAGAGAAACTCAGCTAATTTTATTTCTTTGTCTTATACATTCACACTCCTTTCTAGCAGTGCTTCCAGTTCAGTTTTCTGGATTGAAATAGGATTTGGGGCCTACAGAATATGCACGACTAGGCCTAAAATTCAAGTTACCATCTCCTTAGAATAGAGAAGCAAATTGTTATACTTAACCACACTTTGGGGCCAGAAGTTGGTAATAGAAAGGAACTAGTTTCTGCAGGGTTAGTGGAATCCAAAAGTGACAATGCGAGGGAAAAAAAAATCAGACCCTCATTTAAAGTCAAAGGCTCTACTCCTTTAAAGAAGGCTAAAAAAGGAGCGTGGGGGAGGGCTGGTCATAGTGGTCCATGCCTGCGATCCCAGTACTTGCAGGAAGACCACCAGGAATTCAAGGCCAACCAGGTTACATAATGAGCTCACGACCAGCCAGAATTATATACATAGCAAGATCCTGTCTCAAAACAAAAACAACAAAAACTGCTTCTTGGGGTTAAAAACTTTTTCAAAAATTTTTTTTACCTTTATGTTTGTAGTACATAATGATTACATTCACTGTGGGGAATTGCTATATGGCCATAACACATTTCAGTTCTTTTTTTTTCTTACCCCTCCTTTTTGCCAGCATCACATTCATTTATGTACCTTATAAATCCTTATAAAGTTAATTATCATATAAGATTAACAGCCAGACTAACAGGCCAAATTAGTTACATTGTACAGGCTAGATTACAGTAACTTTTTTCTTTTTTCCTATTGTCTGAAAAACATTTTTTCATGAACTGTGGGTCGAAGGACATGAGAATGAAGACTCTCCCTCTTTTTTTTTTCTCCCAGGGCCTTTTCCCTGAACTACATTTGCAGCATTTATTTATTTATTTATTTTTTGAGTCATGTAAAGTGGCCCAGACTGGGTGTAAACTTGAGGTCTGCCTGCCTGAGATTACAGGCAAGTACCACCACAACTTTTGCACTTATCATCAGGAGCTTGGCTAGGGTACCTGCTTGTCCTATGACTATATACACAGCATCCCCATTAAATTCAGAGTTGGAATATTAAAACTTTTTTACAAGACCTAGTTCTGTATTGAAAGCAAGGGGCAGATACCAAGGGGAATACCTGGACATGTGGTGGAAGGAAGGAAGAGAGTTGAGTAGGAATTGGAAGAGAAAGAGAACAAACAACAAATCTGAGCCTGCTAACTCATATTTCACAACATTTGAGGAAGGTCATTAGAAATGATCCAGAAATGACACACATATGTGAAAAAAATCTTTACATGGAAAACTTAAAACTGTAAGAAGAAAATGTATATCATTTTAACCTTGGTTTGAAAAAGAATTTCTTTAAAAAGTCACCAAGAATTTAATAAATGTTATTACATTTTAAAATTTCATGCAAGGGGAGACATCATAAAGTGAAAAAAGTTAACATACCTTTTAAAACATAATTAAAAAGTAAAATGGGAAACGATTTGAAAAGGTGGTTTACAAAATAGGAAATCTAGATAGCTAGTGAACATCTGAAGGGATGCATTATCAGTCAATGCTGGAGAGTCTCACATTAGCAGTTAAATGCTGTGGCCCAAAAAAACACATCACTTAGACGTTGTGTTATTAGGATCAGCAGGGTATACCTGCTGACCTGAAAGACATGAGAATATGCAAGAAAGAAACCTTTATTGTTTAAAACCACCAAATTTTTTTAGAGTATTGTTGCCCATAATCTGTTTTGACTAATACAGATAGGAAGTAAATCGTTTAAGAAGAGATGAAGACTTTAAAACATATATATTTTGATATTATTTTAAACAGTAAAATTGTTCTACTTAATATAGAGACTAGATTAAGAGAGGATGTGGAGAAAACAGTAAAGAGGCTGTCAGAGTTGTTCAGGCATGAGATGATGATAGTCAAGACAAGGACTGCATTGCATAGAGAACAGTACACATAGATGGTTTAGTCTAGAGATATATTGAAGGTAAAATTCATTGGATTTAGTGATTAATGGGATGTGTTAGATATTTCAGTGCATTTTTGTAGTGAACTTGTGATACTTTTATAGGAAAAATAAAATTATTAAATAAAAAAAGGCTAATGACAGAGTTTCTAATTCTCTGAGCCTTAAACCTTTTTTATTCCTGTGCTGTTATTTTTTCACTTCTTCTGTGCCTTTTCTTTCCATGCTTGCACACTTTTCTAGTTGAAAATTGCATTATGTCTCTATTGTATCATTATAAGAGCTTTTACAATTTCATCCATCTATTCCTGCTGCAGTTTTTCCATATTTTGAGCACTGTAATCTTTCCTGTTTAAATGTAATGCCAGTTTTTACATGCTCAAAGAAGAGCTACCTTCTATTTTCAGACTAAAGTTTATACAGTATAACATTGTGTCATTATTCAGTAGCATTATTCAGTATAACATTCCGTCTTGCTAACCTTACACTTCTGCCACCCAGCCCCCTCTTGTTCATACATAGGCTCTCTACAATTAATTACAACTGAAAGGTTTAGAATTTGTGTTTCTGTGATTCTGTTCATATTATACTTGAAAGACACACTTGATAGCTCTCTTGACTTTTTCACATACATTGTTAGTTGTCCTTTTCATGCTTCTAGAAATTTTTGCATATATTCATAGCATTTTACCCACCCTCCCTTCCTTCCTTCCTTTCTTCCTCCCTCCCCCTCTCTCCCCCTCCCCCTCCCCTTCCCCTTTCCCTTCTCCTTCCTTCCTTCCTTTCCTTCCTTTCTTCCGAGACAGAGTCTCACTATGCAATTCACGCTGGCCTTGGACTCACTTTGTAGCCCAGGCTGGCCTCAAACTCACAGCGATCCTCCTGTCTCAGACTCCCGACTGCTAGGATTACAGGTGTGTGCCACCATGCCCAGCATTTTATTTATTTCTGTCATGACATTTTTTTTCTTTATTTCCTGACTGATTTGTTAACACCACTATTAATCATGTTACCTGGATCACAAATAGAGGAGTGATCTTTGCTTTTTTATTATCTCCATAATTTTCATATCTGTATCCACTAGAGATTCCAACTAGATACTAACAGAGTCCTATCATTTCTAAGGTAATTGTTTAACATAGTCTGGAAACAACTATAGCATATGTATAAGTTGTGGCATACAGAAGGTATTTTCTTAAGCTTCACAATAACCTTTGAGGTATTTTTCTTATTATATAGATGAGGTGTTTATTTTTATTTATTTTTAGATGAAGTGTTTAAAGAGGCTGAGGAAATTGTGCAAGGATGGATGTTAAATATTTGGTATGAGCTGGGAATGGTGGCACATACCTACATCCCAGCACTCAGGGCCAGCCTAAACTAGTTAGCAAAAGTCTTATCTCAAAAAACAAAAACAGAAACAAAAAAAACCCAAATTGGTGTGATTTCAAGCTCCATCTTAATTCATTTGGCTTCACAAATATTTCTCTGGTCTATTTGTCTTTTTTTGTCTGTGTTCCTGCCTTTATCAGCTTTCTCCTTGTATTATGATAGCTTTCTTTCTGGTAAAATACCCTTCTTCTTTTCCTCCCTTAATGTCTTTCATACTCTACCATGGTGCTTTTCTTTCCTTTTTTTTTTTTGAGACAGGGTCTCGCTATGCAGTTGAGGCTGGCCTTGAGCTCACTTTGTAGTCCAGGCTGGCCTCGAACTTGCAACGATCCTCCTGCCTCCTGAGTGCTGGGATTACAGGCATGTGCCACCACGCCCAGCTGGTGCTTTTCTAAAATACAGTTATATACATTTTTTGCCTCTGCTTAAAATTCATCAGTGGATCTCTGTGGCCTACAACATGAAGTTCAAACTTCTTATCATGGCATATCCACCATCTGGTTCCTGCTTACATTTTCAGCATCATTTCCTAGTCCTTCCCCCATTCTACATTCCAGCAACACTGAACTATTTATGGTTACTGGAACTTAACACAATCTTTCCAAAGTTTTGCTTATGAGAATCCCCTCTTGGAATTTCCTTTTCTCTTGTTCTGCTTTAAGCCTTTAGTTTTCTATTATAATTCAGTTCCAGCTATATTTCTGTGATATTAACATTTATTAATACTCCTTGATTTTTTCCTGTGGAGATGTGGCAATATTAGGCTTGTCAGAGTCCTCTTCTCCCCTCTCCTTCCCTTCCCCTTGGTCCTCTCTCCCCCTTTTGCTCCCCGTTTCTTTCAGCATCAAACACAGGATCTTAGGCCTGCTAGGGAAGTGCTCTACTACTGAGCTATATCTCTAGCCCCAAATTATCTTTCCTTACTTTGATTAGAATATATTGGTTCTTTGAAGGCAGAGTGTTTCTTTTCATTTTTTTAACACTCTTTAATCTTTTTAACACTAGTTCCTCATGTGTTTGGAAGGTGATTAAATTATGGAAGCTCTATTCAGTGGATTAATCCACAGCTGAATGTACTGTCAGGAGGTAGGGCTTGGTCAGGTCACTAGGAGAGTGACCTGAAAGGGAATATATTTTGCCTGGTTTTTCCCTTTGTTCTCTCTGTTTCCTAGCCACCATGACATGAGTAGATTTCCTCTGCTAGACCCTTCTACCATGCATGGACCAAGATCTTTGAAACTACGACCCAAAATAAACCTCTCTTCCTTTAACTTGTGGTTATCAGGTATTTTTCCCCAGCAACAAAACAGTGCCTAAGACAGATTTTGGTACTAGAGAAGTGGTCTCATTGCTGTGTTTATCTGTGTATTTCAGAAGTCTTCGGAAGTGGTTCACGGGAGGAATTTGGAAAGGTTTGGAAATGTCAGCTAGAGAAGTCCTACAATGTTGTAAGCCAAATCTGATGGGTAATACTGGTCAGGGTTCAGAAGACCCAGATGCTAATGGAAATGCAGAAAGGAAGGTTTCTGCTTGAAAGGTTTCAGTTGGGAATAGAGACTCCATTAGCATTTGGATTCAAGGTCTAACATCATACACCAAAGATCTGGCCACATCCCAAAAGCCCCACCTATGAGCACATTAGGATTTAGAGGGACATCTAGATATAAGCCATTACATTTGGATTACAGAGGAGAGCTCTGACCAAGTTGGCACTGTGTCTTGGACTTTGGAGCCTCCAGAACTATGAGAAAAGGTGATTTTTCTTTTTAAATTCACCTACGTTATTATGGCAACCCAGTCTTAACACGAATACCTATTATGGTAGACACTATTCTAGAGACTAGAACTAAAATGGTATTCTATGCGTTCAAGGAAGAAATTATGCCCTCAATAACCCCACTGTTTATTTTTATGGACACTAATTGAAATAATGTATAATATGCACAACTCAGTCTATACCAGTATGCAACATGAATTATTAAATTCTTTTGTTTCATTATTACATGATTGTCTTTTGCATCAGATTATACAGTTCTTAAAGGTAAGGTTTTAAAATATTTTTATATTCTTTAGACTTGGAAGATGTAGGTTTTCAAGAGTTATTGAGTGAGGGGCTGGGGATTTAGCTTAGCGGCACAGCACCTGCCTGGCAAGTGCAAGGTCGTGAGTTCAATTCCCGGTACCGGAAGAAAAAAACAAAACAAAACAAAAAAGAGTTATTGAATGAATTAATTGCATCATAGAATGAGATTGGTGATGTGAATTTAAATACCTAAGTAGGTGTGTTTTTTTCTTTTTTTTTTTTTTTTTTTTGTTTTATTATTGTTGTTGCTGCTGCTGCTGCTGGAGACAGGGTCTTGCTACATTGTCCAGGCCAGCTTTGGACTTGGTATGTAGCCTGGGCTGGCCTTGAATTTGCAGTGCTTCTACCTCAGCCTCCCAAGTCCTGCGATTATAGGCCTGTGCCACCATGCTTAGTTTAAGGCTTCTTCACTACTAATTTTGATGTTAATAATACAGCAATTTGACCCATTCTTTTTGCCCAAGTTGATGAGTCCTTCAGAAATAAATACTTGCATTCAAGCATTTTATAGGATTAAAAAACTATCTCAAGTTGTTACTCTATAAAAAATTCAGCTGGCCATGGTGGTGCACGCCTGTAATTCCAGCACTGGGGAGTCTGAGCCAGGAGGATCACTGCAAGTTCAAGACCACCCTGGGCTACATAGTGAGTTCAAGACCAGCCCGAAATACATAGCAAGACCCTATCTCAAAAAAAAACTGGGGGTATATATTCATTGTAGGTTTGTATTATTCTTAAAAAGCTCAGTGGCAGCATCACAATACTCTGAAAGAAAAAACTGCCTTAAGTTGTTATTCTATAAAGTGCTATTAGAATAGATAACTTAATTTTTATCAAAGCCTGAAATACGTTTTATTTCCCCCCCCTCTGAAAAACAGAAGGATAGAGGTAGCATGCTGCAAGTAGTAAGACAGTATAATTTAAGGGAAATTACTTAGAAGTTTACTGGTGTTTTCCAAAGTGATAACTGGTTGCATTCACTCTCTTGAACATTTATAGATGTGTTTACCCAAAGTTTATACCTATGATCATAGATTATAGAAAATTATTATTAGAAAGATGTATCAATTTTAAGAATAATCATCTGACTTCTGTGTATGTATGTTGTGTGTGCTTACGTGTCAGTACCAAATGTTTGCAGGGAATGGAAGATCACTCCCCACATCCATCTGCTCCAATAATTGTATTAGCAATGAGCATGGAAATGGGAGTCAAAGATATGGTCCTCTAGCAAAGAGGATTACTGCAAAGTCATGTTAACAAAGCCAGTGGTGTTGGGAGCAGTGAGTCCCTGTTAACTACTTCTGGTTTTTTTTTTTTAAAATTAAAAAAGATAAAATTTTCTCCTGTTGTTTGAAAAAGTTTTGTATCCTGAGCTTTTGAGTTGATTTATGGACTGTGAAAAGCATTAAAACAAAAAGGAATAAAAATATCAGAGCATATTGCACATAGTAAAAGTATTGTTTTATAAAACTATGTGTTCACTAGGTCATGACTCAAAAAAGCATTTCTCACACTGTACTGACTTTAAAATGGTATAACATCACTGGGCATGGTGGCACGCACCTGTAATCCCAGCACCCTGGGAGACTAAGGCAGGAGGATCACAAATTTTAACTCAGTCTGGTCAACATAGCTACTTAGTAAGACCCTGTCCCAAAATAAAAAATGTAGAAAAGAGCTGTGGATGTAGCTTAGTAAGGAGTCCCTGGGCTTAATTCTTACTAATATATGCACACACATGCACACACGTGCACACACGCTTATTAACAAGAGTGAAAATAATTTGACTGTTTTAGTGAAAAATCCTTTATCTTGATAAAAGTAACTCATTTTCTTTTAGGCCTTGTGGATTGAAACAGAGGATGGCCCACTTTTGAATTAGTGAGCCTCCATTCCTGAAAACTTTTAAGCAGATCATGTCAGAGATACTTCATGAGGATAAATTTCTGCCTTTTTAATGGAAAATTTGACTTCTCCATTTCTTTCCAAGTAGTGTTTTGTAATTGTATCTTATTTATGGTTCTGTTCCTAGAAAATGATGTATTCATTTTGCAGTTTCTCCAGTTATACTAAAAATAACCTCAGCCGGAATTGGCTTTGTTGAACTCGGAAGTTTTAGAAGAAGCAGGACTTTAAAATCCCTTGCAGTATATTTTGTATTGCAGTTGGAATTGTGTCCTACTCAGTTTGTTTATTTTTGTCTTCTCCTGTATTATCCAAATGGAAATTTTTTTAAGTCTACTAGTACCTATTTTGGGGCCTTCAATTTACCTCTTAGCAGTTTCAACCTGATTGTTTAAATTTCTGTTTTGTAATTGTTGCAAATAAATTTTAACTTTATATTATTTTATAACAGGTTTTATTGACATGTACATATCCTTTTCTGTAACAGTGCTTTGGAGACATAATTCACATACTATATAATTCACTCAAAGTACGGTGCTTTTTAGCATATTCAGTGTTGTACAGCTATCACCACAATCAACTTTAGAATATTTTATCACCCCACAAAGAAGCTGAATACCCATTAGCAATAATTCTTTTTGTTTTATTTTGAAACTGTGTTGCCTAGGCTAGCCTTGAACCTAAGATCCTCCTGCTTCAGCTTCCGATAGCTGGGCTTACAGGCATATGCTACTGTGCCTAGCTAACAGTAATTCATTTATTTTTTCCCTTAGGCTCTGAAAACCTCTAATCTACTTTTTGTCTCCGTGAACTTGCTTATTCTGGACATTTCATATAAATGAAATAATATAATATCTGGCCTTTTGTGTCTGGCTTCTCTCATGCAGTATAATGTTCATGAATGTATCACATTTTGTTTATTCACTCATTATTAACTGGTAGACATTTTGTTGTTTTTATTTTTGTTTTCTTTTTTTTGAGACAGGGTCTTGCTATGCAGTTCAGGCTGGTCTTGAACTCATTTTGTAGCCCAGGCTGGCCTCAAACTCACAGTGATCCTCCTGCCTCAGTATTTCAAGGGTTGGAATTACAGGTGTTTCACTTTTTGGCTATTACAAATACTGCTGTTATGAAACTTAGGTACAACTTTTTATATGGGATTATGTTTTAATATTTCTTGGGTATATACAGAGTAGAATTTCTGGGGCATATATTTGAGGAATAAGAGTTCTCTTTATATTTTAGATGCTAGTAATTTTTAGCCCTCATTCTGAGTTGTCCTTACTTGCGGGACGGTGTAAATTGAAATATAAACATTTTAAATTTTGATGAAATCCAATTTGTCTGTTTTTGTTGCTATGCTTTTTGTTGCCATAGCTAACAAATTGTTGCCTGACTCAAGTTCCTAAAGATGTACACCTATGTTTTCTTGTGAAGGTTATATAATTTTAGCTTTTGCATTTAGTCTTTGGTACATTTTAAAATAATGTTTATATATTCTGTGATTTAGGGATCAAATTTCATTATTTCACACTTGCGTGTGCAATTGCAGCACTGCTTGCTAGAAAGGCTAATTTCCCCCCATTGAATTTTCTTGGCATCCTTATAAAAATCAGTTTGCAAAAAAACCCCAACAAGCCAATTTGCCACATGTGTCTGGGTCTGTTTGTGAACTCTCAAATTCTATTTCACTGATATTTTTCTTCATGTCAGCAGCACATTGTAGTACCATACTGTTTTGATTTGTTGATTCTTAGTAAATTTTGAAATCAGGAACTGTGAGTTCTCTGACTTTGCTGATGTTTTGTTTTGATTAAGGTTTTTTTTTTTTTTTGTTTGGTTGGTTTTTTTTTGGTCCTTTTGAGACAGGGTTTCACTATGCAGTTCAGGGTAGGTTGGCCTCAGAATGTAGGGATTCTCCTGCCTCAGCCTCCGAGTGCTGGGATTACAGAAATATGCCATCACACGTGGCCATCAAGATTATTTTGTCTGTTTCAGTTCCCTAGTATTTCCATATAAATTTTAAGAGTAGCTTATTAATTTTTATTTTAAAAAGGTAGGTACTATATGATAGGGGTTGTATTGACTATATAGATCAATGTGAGGAATGTTGCCATCTTAATAGTGTCTTGAAAATGATATGTCTTTAATTTCTTTCAATAATATTTTCTAGCTTTCAGTGTTTAAGTCTTACACTTCTTTTGTTAAATTTATTTGTAATTTGTTCTTTTTGGCACTATTATACATGGAATAATTTTCTTAATTTCACTTTTGGATTGTTTATTGCTTGCTATTATATAGAAATTCAACTGATTTCTGTATATTGATCTTGTGTTCTGTAACTTTACTGAACTCATGTACTTCACTGTTTTTTTGTGGGTAGGGTTTATTATATGCAAGACAGTATCACCTGCAAGATGCCCTTATTTTTTTTTTCTAATCTGAATACTTTTGCTTTTTATTTATTTTTGTGGGGCGTGTGTGTGTGTGTGTGTGTGTGTGTGTGTGTGTGTGTGACAGAGAGAGAGAGAGAGAGAGAGAGAGAGAGAGGAATGGGGAGGAGAGTATGTGAGTGTGTGGCAGTGTCTTGCTATGTAGTCCACCTAGCCTGGGACTTGTGATCATCCTACCTCAACCTCCTGAGAGCTAGGATTATTGTTGTGCATCACCATGCCCAATTTTGTTCTTCTAATCTTTGTTTTTATATTTTGCTCAATTTCCCAGTATGATGATGAATATAATGAGGGGAGCCAACATCTTTGTCTTTTTTTTTTAAAAACCACAAAATATGATATTAGTTGTGGATTTTTCACAGAATGTTTTTATCATGAAAGATGTATATTTCTTAAGGCAGTAAATAAATGTTGGTGGGTATTTATATATTTTTCCTACATAGAAATATTCATAATACTGATCTTTAAATGTTTTCTCCCTCATTTTCTGTGTTCTGTACTGAGGGGAAATCAGAGATAAGTAGTTACTGGAAATTAATAGATTTTTTGAAACTCAAAACACCTTTTTTTTTTTTTTTTTTCCAGGTCTTTTTGAGACAGGGTCTTGCTATGCAGTTCAGGCTGGCCTTGAGCTCACTTTGTAGCCCAGGCTGGTCTCAAACTCGCCAATGATTCCCCTGCCTCAGCCTCCTGAGTGCTAGGATTACAGGCATATGCCACCACACCCGCCCAACACCTTTTGATTACTACTGAGTAGTCATTTATTTACTCTTTTTTAAAATTACAAAATAGGGCCACATGAGTTGGCATAGGCCTGTATCAGAGCTGCTTGAGAGGCTGAGGCAGAAGGATCCAAGTTTGAGATGCCTCAAAGGCATTTTAGCAAGATCCTGTTCCAAACAAAAAAAGGGCTTGTGATGTAGCTCAGTGACAGAGCACTTGTCTAGCATGTATAAGGCCCTGGGTTTCAGTCCCATCATATTTCTGAGGGGAACACTGGTGGGTGTGGTGTGGTGCATGCCTGTAATCCTGTCACTGTAGGAGGCAGAGGCAGTAGGATTGAAGCCCAGCCTGGGCAATTTAGTGAGACTCTCAAAATAAAAAATAAAGGGCTGTGAGGCAGGCATGGTTGTACAAGCCTATAATCCCAGCACTCAGGAGGCTGAGGCAGGAGGATCATTGCAAGTTGGAGACGAGCCTGGGCTACAAAGTGAGCTCAAGGCCAGCCTGAACTGCATAGCAAGACCCTGTCTCAAAAAAGAAAAAAAAAAGAAAGGACTGTGGACTTACCTGGAGCACCACCTGGAGGGCTGTCCTTGAAAGAAGAGCAATTATCTCCATTTTGGCTAAATGGGGGCTATATTTCCATGTATTGATATGTACAGAACTGGCTAGGACTTTTCTTTATCCCTTCAGTTGGCTTTAAGCAATGCAGATTAGTCTAGCTGAGGTGCTGATGTGTAGTCTTTGAAGCAAGGTGACAGGTCAGTGTTACCCTGTGCCCACAGCACCCAAAAACGTGAGAGCCGGACAGGATGGAGAGCCTTGTTTCACGCTGTCAGCTGGGACCAAGCCTTGAGATAAGAGGCAGTGATTTTCCAGGACATAAAAGATTACACATCAGAGCTGAAGCAACCACCCTAAAACATTAGATACTACTTCAAATTGTATTATGCAGATTACACCTTCTGCATAGCCTCTGCATATTACAGAGGTGATTTCAGGCCTCCTACCTAACCCACCTCTTGGGAAACTCGTGTACTTCTGCCATTCTCACAATCACTCATCCTCAAGTCACTCCCTTCTTCACGAATGAATAAAACCCTGGTTTGGCCCTGAGTGATGGCCTTTGTTTCGGTTAGCCTTCGTAACAAGCTGGACTTAGGACTAGGACCCCCTTAGCTCCCCACAACTACAGATATTCCTTAGTGTCTTTATTCTCACCATGGGTTGTGTTGCACTGGTAGTGGTAGATTGGAATGAACTCGCTACAATTCCAATAACTTTTCCATGGGATTACAAATACAAACTTCTCAGACCAAAATGAGGACTGGGAAGGGCTGTTTATAGACCGAGTTCAGTGTAAGTGCTTTGGGATCATTTCCAGTAACTAATACACAGACTCACTCCTTAATACTGTTCCATTGTATGTATATACCAGATTTGTTGATCCACTCATCCACTCATGCACATGTAAGTGGCTTCCAGCTCTTGTCTGTCATGAGTAATACTGAGATGAACACAAGTGCTATGGACTACATTGTGTTCTCAAATTCACTCATTGAAACTCTTAAGTCCCAATGTGACTGTGTTTAGAGATAGAGTCTGTTGTGAAGAGGTAATAAAGGTTAAATGAGATCATAAAGATAGGCCTGACCCGAGAAGACTGCTACTTTTATAAGAAGCAGAAGATACTGATCTCCGCTGTATAACATGAAGACACAGGTTGAAAGTGACTACCTGGGAGACAGGAAAAGTTCCTGACCCTTTCACCCTAGCCATCCCAGACTGGTTCATACCGCCCTGTCTGTGGTATTTAGCAGTCCAGTCTGATTGATACAGTGGGTATGGAAATACTCTTTGAGATTATTTTTTTGAATATATACTCAGAAATAGAATTGCTGCATCATTGATGTTTCTATTTTTAAGTTTTTGAGACACCACCACACTGTTTTCCCTACCAGGTGCAATATTTTACATTACCCATTCCAACCCACAGGGCTCCAGTTTCTCCACATCTTCACCAACACTTAGTTGTTTCTCTGATAGTGGCCATCTTGTCTGGTTTGCGATTTCAAACCTTGTGGTTTTGATACGCATTTCTGTGGTGATTAGTGACATTGAGCATCTGTTCATATGCCAGTTGGCTGTTTGTATATCTGTGAAGAAATACTCAAGTCATATCCCCCTGCTTTTGGCATTTTGAGACAGGGTTTTCCTGTGCGTTCAAACTGACCTTGAATTCACTTTGTAGCTCAGGCTGACCTTGAACTAGCAGCAGTCCTGTTTCAGCCTCCCAAATGCTGGGATTAAAGGTATGTACCATCATGCTGGGCCTTGCGCATTTTTAAATCAGGTTCCACATTTTGTTGTTACTGGGTTGTAGATATTCTTCATATATTCTAAATGTTAACCTCTTAATAGATACTGCACATATTTTTCCCATTCTGTAGGTTTGTTTTTCACTTTTATTTTATATTATTGCATATTAGTTATATAAAGTAGTGGGTTTCATTTTGGCATATTCATACATGCATGTAAAATACTTCCTGCTGTTGTAGGCAGCTAAGTTAGATAGAAATATAGGTAGTCAGCTAAGACTGGGCCCGGAAGGAGCCAGTATGGAAGATGAGATACCTTGCAGCTGTAGGAGAGACAGGCACTTCTGCTGTGGGCCAGATCTCAACATAAAAGATGAAACAAATGCACCCACATACTTTCCTAGGGAGGGACATCAGGGGTTGATATTCTAAGTAGGTTGCTATCATCTTGAAAAAACCAGGAAGAGTCACTAACCCAACCATCTTCAGGAAAATCCTGGTTCTGTATTCAGGCCCACTTACTATGAGACTCGCTTCCCCATTTGATTCTGATTTAGTCAATTTTACCTGAGTAGTTATACCTGTAATCTAATTGGCTGACCATAGTTTTGTGATTTCCCATTTTTCCCCACCTTGGACCTGTCTTGTGGTTTTGCTCTACAAAATCCCTAGAAAAGGCAGGTTCCTTGCAACTCACTCAGGTCCCCTTCCTTCTCTCTCTGACAGAAGCTTTCTTTCCCCCAGTAAATATATTCTGCTCTTAACCTCTGTTGTTCCTAAAATTCATTCTTCAATTTTATTTTTATTTTATTTATTATTTATTTATTTATTTATTTTTGTCTTTTTGAGACAGAGTCTCATTATGCAGTTCAGTCTGGACTTGAACTCACCTTGTAGCCCATTCTGGCCTCGAACTCACAACAATCCTTCTGTCTCAGCCTCCCGAGCGCTGGGATTACAGGCGTGCAACATGACACCCGGCTTCATTTTTCAATTTTAGAGAAGGTAAACTCATACCAGATATTTAGCAGGTTGGGAGTTTCTTTCCCCTATATCACTATCACCCCCTCCCCACCATCTTTTTCTTGCTAAATAATTCTCAAGGAAACTTTTCCTCTGTGAATTTGAGGAAATAACGTAGCAGGCTTATTTTTGAAATTAATATTTTTGGAGGTCATACAGACTTATAAAAAATGTTTTAGAATTATATGCATCTAGCTGTTGAGTTTGATGGGATAGTAGAGAAATTTTAATTTAACTTTTTTTTAGGACAAAACCTAGAGAAATTATGTATTTTAATAATACATTAAAACCTTTCTCCCTCTCTCTCCCTTCTCTCTCTCTCCCTTCTTTCTCCCCTTTCTTTCTTTGGCATGGACCATGTTATCTAAAATATATGTCCCTACAAATAAATATTCAGATAGAAATTCATATATGAATTTGGGTACAGTAAAAACCTAGGGCTATTAAGTTACCTGGATGTCTGAATATACATATAAATAAACATCAATGTGGATGTTGTGAATATCCATATTACAACGACACTTGGCCAAATAACATATACATGGCTAAGTTATCAGTTGTCTTTCTGTCCTTTCAGTGCTGAAGAGCAAACCCAGGGCTCTCTACCATTGAGCTACATCCGCAGTCCTGAACAGCATTTGTTTGTTTCTTTTTCCAGTGTTGGGAACAGAACCCAGGACCTTCATTTTCAGCTACATTCCCAGTGCTTTTTAATTTTGAGTCAGAGTCTTGCTAAGTTCCTAAGTGGCCCAGGCTCAGCCACAACCTGAGTACTGGGACTACATGCTTCTGAACAGCATTTTTGAAATTTAAGTTGCATAAAATAAATTCACTCACGTGTCAGCTTATTAATTTTTGGTTGCAGTTATGTAACCCCTACTACAATTATCATCATCATCATTTTCTTTCTTGCCTGTTTGCCATTGTTTCTGGCTGTTCCTATAGCTCACTCCAAAGGACTACTGATGTCTTCCTCTCTCTGCCTAGTTTGGTGTTTAGTATTTTATAAATATGAAATAGCTTAACTACAAAATAGGTTAAATACGAAATAGGTTAGTATTTTATAAATACGAAATAGGTTAACTAGTGTAAAATTAACTTTTTGGGGGGGTCATTAGTGGGGGTTAAGTGCAAGGCCTTTGCACTGAGCTGCATCCCAACCCTTTTATTTTTTATTTTGAGACAGGGTCTCACTTAAGTAACTGAGTTGCCCAGGCTGAGCTTCAACTTGCCATCCTCCTGTATCAGCCTCCCAGAGTGCTGGGATTATAGGCGTGTGTCACCATGCCCAGTTTAAATTAACTGTTCCTTTAGAAGTTTATCTTACACCTTTTCATCTTAAAAAAATGACTTCTATAAGTGAATTAGATTTTTTTAAAGAAAGGTATGACAAAGGATGGTTTATTTGGTGAAGAAAGGATAGACAAGCTACCATGAGAGGGAAGAGGGCTTTAGATCTGAAAGCCCTTGAATTAGACATTTTTGTATGTCTCTTGCATTTTATACATATTGTGGGATTGTATATTGTATAGTCTTTTTTGTTTTATTTTTGAGTTAGGGTTTCACCCTGTTGCCCAGACTGCTCTTGAACTTGTATACTCAGGTGATCCTTCTGTCTTGGCCTCGAAAGTAGCTGAGATGACAGGTGTGCACCATCTCCACCTGGCTTATTGTGTGATCTCTTATTTTGTCATTCTTTTCTTTATTACTAAGTAATATTCTTTAGGCTGTTTTAAATAATTTTGCTTTGAATGAATATCTTATGTACTAGTTTTGGTATGAACATGTATTTTGTAATACTTAGGAATGAAATTCCTGGGTTGCATGTGGTTGGTTTATGTTTATCTTTGTGAGAAATTGCTCATTCCCCTCAAAGTGACTGTACTGTTTTGCATTTATACATACCAACAATTGGCAGTGTTTCTTAGAGAAGTAAAAATGTGAACTTCATGTAACTTTGGATCATTTTGTTCTTTTACTCACACGTCTTTTCCCCTAGAATTAACTCTACATTTAGAAGTGTATCTTTTGTTTTGTTTTGTTTTTTGAGACAGAGTCTCCCTCTGCAGTTCAGGCTGGTCTTGAACTCACTTTGTAGCCCAGGCTGGTCTTGAACTTGCAGCAGTCTTCCTGCCTCAGCCTCCCGAGTGCTAGGATTATAGGCTTGCACCGCCATGCCCAGCTAGAAATATATCTTGTACTTTTTAAATCTTTGAGAATTGGTCAGGTGTAGTTGCGCACATTGGTAGTCCCAGCACTCTGGAGGCTGAGGCCTGAGGATCACCTGAGAGCTTAAGGCCAGCCTGAACTATATATACCCAGACCCTGTCTCAAAAAAGCATAAATATGGGAAAGATTGGCTGCATTGTATCACCATATATTTCATGATATTATCCAGATCTCTTTTTAATAGATACCCATCAGGATAAAACATAATTTCATGTGAAAAATAAACTTAAAAATTAATGTATTGAGATAATTTTATCTCTGAATATGCAAAATAATTTTTACTCTACAATTTTATAGTCACATTTTTTTTGGATAGATAGTCTGTAAATCATAAGGATGGGTCAAAGAGCTTTATTTTGGTATGTTAGTTTAATAAAGAGTATATTAATCTCATGATATTTTGAAATTTATCTTTCAAAACCTTTTTTGTATATATATACATTTAGAAAAAGTTATATTTTGTCAGAATTTAATACTATCTTTTCCAAAAAATATATTGTAGCTCCCTCCAACAAGTCAGCAAATCAAATCTAAACAATTTTTCATGGCTGTATAGTATTTTATATTTAAATACACTATGACTTTGATAATCAAAGTATTTATCAAAAGAACTGATTACCAAGTTTTATTATTATAAACTATATTTGCTATAGTAAATACATTTATATACTTTTGCGTATTTGTTGTTTTTTTAGTATAAAATTTTGAAAGGGTTATTTGGGGTCTTTAAGAGCATTCACATTTAAAATTTTATTTTATATTGCTCCATTAAAGGGAAAAGTATATGGGTAAAAATATTTTTAGGATATTCTAAAGTTTACTACTATTTCTAGAGTAGCTAGTAAGAATGGGCCACCTGTTGCTTCGTGTGTGGAAAAACTGAGTCAACCATAGGCTTCCTGTGAAATTCTTATTTTTTTGTTCATTTATATCACTGGAATGTAAGCAGCTTGAGGGTAAGCAACTGTCTTATTCCAGTCATATCTTCAGATTTAGAAAAATGCCCTGGTGCTAACAGGAGCTTAATAAATATTTGACTCTTTAGTGGCTGGTTGTTACTACAGGATCCAGGGTATATAAACCTCTAAAAAGCTCCAGTCTGGGTTACCCGCTTTTGTGTATTTCAGCTGTTGCTCTGACCTAGGGGAGAACAAAATATTTTATTGCTGTTTGAAAGGTAGGATTAACTGACATAGTTTTTCAGTTTTGTGTTGGGTATGTCTGTGTGTGCGGGTGAGAACCAGCTTTTGGTTGTCTCTCTTGGCATCGTTGCAAAAGAGTCAGAATAGCAGTGCAGAGACTATCCTTAGAAAGGCCAGCTTGCAAGATCGACCTTGGGCAGGCATCTGAAAAGTTAGATTTGGGGAGTGTTCCCATCATTCTCTTAACTGATAAGAACACTTGCCTAGGGCCAGGGATAGAGCTCAGTGGCATAAGCGCCCACCTGGAAAGCGCAAGATCCTGAATTCGATTCCCAGTACCTCCCACCCACAAAAAAGAATAGTTGCCTATACCTACCCTATTTGTGCAAACAATATAATTTGTGTTGAATGTCTTGTGGGAATCTGGAATTTGGGTGTGTGCTTGGTTCAGGATCCCTATGTGACCAACCCTCCAATAAAAACCTTGACACAGCTGGGCATAGTGCTACAAGCCTCTCTGGAGGATGAGACAGAAGGATCATAAGTTCGAGGCCAGCCTGAGCAACTTAGTAAGATCCTGTCCAAAAAAAAGAAAAAAGAGAGAAAGAAAAAAGTGAGAGTTGGAGTTCTAGCTCAGCACTCCCTGGGTTTAACCCTCACTACTGGTGTTGAGGACAACTTTGGACTCTTCTGATGAGCTTCCTTAGACAACATTTCACAAGTTGTCACAAATGAGCTGTGGAGAAGTTAAGCATATCCTGTGTGAATCCGTAGGGAGAAGACTCTTGGAAGCGTGCACTACTTTCCTTTCAGATTTTAACCCTTGGTTCTTTTCTCTTTGCTGGTTTTGGTATGTGTTATTTTGCTGTCATAAATTGTATCCTTGATTATGACCATGTGCTGAATTATGTGACTCCCAGAGATGTTTCAGCATACTCTACATTCAGGAAAATCCTAGAGGCACCCTATAAAGAGTTCAGTCTTCTTTCCCAGTGTGTTCTTTCTTTAACATTATGGGAACACTCAGCAGAATGACAGTTTAATTTGTTGTAATATGAATATAGAAATATTTAAATTAAGGGCTAACTGTTGCATGTTTAAAAGGATTATAATACTGGAAAAAGAAGAGCCTTACTTGTATTGTAATTAAATTTAGAAACGAGTTTTACACAAAATTCTATAGGAACATTTTTGTCAGATACTGTCTCCTTTATATATTTCATAACAAATATGTAATCCTAGTTGTGTTTGTCCTGAGAAGTTTGTGTTCTGGGAAAGGAATATTGTGGCTTCAGTTATTTGGTTATTTGCCCCATTTTTGCAAGGTTTCTGTGTTGTTTATTTTAGATAGTTCATTTTGACACTTAGATAAACAGCAGCCAAACTCACAAGCATACCCAGAGTTAGTCCCTGAACTTTGTTCTAGGGTAAAGATAAGGCATTTATACTTCTCCAGTACAGATAAATATATTACAGCTACTGGGAAATAACTGTTGTGTGACTCTTGGATTGTTTACAGAATGACAGTGAAAGTCTTTTCTCCTTTTTTTTTTCTTTTTGAGACAGGGTTTTGCTATGTAGTTCAGGCTGCTGTTGAACTCACTTTGTAGCCCAGGCTGACTTCCAACTCCTAGCAATCCTCCTGCCTTATCCTCCTGAGTGCTGGGATTACAGACTTGGGCCGAGCCTGACAGTGAAAGTTTTAAAAAACAATTCTTACCAACAAAATTTTAGGGAAAAATTTGCATTTATCCATGGAAGCTACTTTTAAGAGGGTTATTGATTAGGGAGGAGATTTTGTGCATCAATAAAATACTTCTTTATTCTTTCTATGCCTCTGAGTTGAACAGAGGACCTTTAGTCATCATTTTTCATTTCCATGTTTTTCTTTATTTAAAAAATTTACTTCAGTTTTATTTGATGTGTTTTCTGCATTTTAAAATCAATTTTCTTATTAATTTGGTTGTCCATTTTGCATCTGTCATAAGCAAATTATTGATAGATACAATATTTATGCCTGCCAAATCCTCCTAGTATGTAAATTGGCTATCAGTAGGTTCTAAAGTCTTGGTAGAATTTATTTGAAAAAGTGGTTCTCTATAATTATGTATAATTTAAAACTTCAGATTTATGTATCTAGAGCTTGCATGTTCTTTTTTTTTTTTTTTTTTTTTTTTGCATGTTCTATCTTGCAGACAGAAATAGTGTAGGCTGTTTTCAAAATGTTGGACTAAGATGTCCTAATGCCAAATACAAGGTTGTTCTCATACTGTCTCTTTGCTAAAATCCTTTTTCCCCCTTTTCTGTTAAACCTTAATCTTCAATTGAGTGAATTTGCTTTATTGCCTTTCCTAAGGTTATAGATTTTGTGTATCTGTTTATCACACTTAATGCCAGCTGCTGCCTATCTGCAGCTTACTTTCATAATTCTAACAGTTCTTCTTTTACCTACCTGTAGTTATTTGGCAAACTTCATATATTTTTGTATAACTTTTGCAAACATAATTATCAGTATAGCTATACTTATTTCTGTTGAATAAAACTAATTAAAATTACACATTATGATTTTTTTTTGGGGGGGATTCTTTTTGAGACAGGGTCTCACTATGCAGTTCAGGCTGTCCTTCGATTCACTTTGTAGCACAGGCTGGCTTCAAACTCACAGTAATCCTCCTACCTCAGTCTCCTTAGTGCTGGGATTACAGGTGTACGCCACCACACCCAGCCTAAATAAGTTCTGGCTGTGTTCCCTCAGCTGGACTCCTGGCTCAAGTGACCCCTTCCATCCTCAGCCTTCTGGGTAACTGGAACTATTAAGCATGATCCACTGTACACACCTAGAATTCTTAAGAGATTGATTCTATGTCTGAGAATTATTTGAAATTAGACTAAACAGTTCTGATGTTTAAATTGTTTAGCATTTGCAATTACAGTATTCATGCTATGAGAGGGTCTCTCTCTGTAGTGTAGGCTGTTGATGAACTCACGGTGATGTTCTTGCCTCATCCTCACAAGTACTGGGATTACAGGCGTGGGTCACCGCACCCAGCTAGGAAAAGAAAATTTTAAGAATACTTTTAAACAGAGAGGAAGAGCATCCTTGTACTGATACCTAAAAGGATTTCCAGCTAACTAAAAAGTCAATAGGAAAAATAAAATTACCATTAAAGTAAGTAAAGAACAGACATGGTAGTACAAATGGAGTAAGAGGCCTGGAAGAGCACTTAGAAATTCTCATAGAAGCTGAGGAAAAAATAAAACAAAACAAAATCTTGTTTTGCAAAGTACAGATCTATAACTGTCATTTGTAAAATTTGAGGTAAGAGAAGAGAAACCAAGTAGTTTTCAAGTGTAAATTAGTGTGATTTTCCTGATCTGGTATAAAGATCAAACTCCTATATATTAAAAAAGATTACTAAGTATCAAAAAATATAAAAAGAAAACAATACTTAGATGCTACTGGGTTTGTTGAATTAAATAGACAAAAGAAGAAAAATAAATGTATATAGTTCAGTCTTCCCAGTTTGGAAAGAAGGATCTAAAATCAAGTTTCACTTCTAAAAATCTAACACTTGTAATGAACTATGCAAGACAGTTTTTCACAAAAGCAGCAATTCTAAGATGAAGGAAAATAATATGAGATTTTTGAACCAGAAGTAGTAGTTCATTTGGCTGAGAATAAGAGTTGACTGGATTCAGTTGTCTGCCAAATGAGAAAGGAAAGACAAATTCATATCCATTTCTCATCCTCTTAGTTATTTCTGTACCAGATCTACATAATTTGGATTAACTACATATATTTAATTTTCTGTCTTTTTAAAGGTCAGGAATTAGCATACATGTTCTTTTCTAGTGTGTGGGTGGGATAGTTTTAGAAAAATGGTTCTTTTACCTACATATTAAATAATAAATATTAGAATATTTAGCACCCTCATCGTGTGACTAAAAGCTAGTGAAAACTCCTGTGTTATTTGTACAGCCAAAAAAATTATAATTTCTACACATTTTTACATTGCTCTCTTACTCCGGCATCCTTGGCTAAATTGGGAACTCCATTACCTATTGATTTGTAACTGAGTGTAAAGCAGTAGATACAGTCCAAATGCAGGGACAAATCTCAGTTCCACCACTTTATAATGATGTTACCTTCAGTATCTTAACTACCCTGTTGCTGTAATGTGGATGCCAATGTCCCCAAAGCTCCATGTGTCAAAGACTTGGTCCCTGTAGGCACTGAGGACTCAGAAGATCAGGGTCCCTGGGTCCCAGAGGCGTACACTTGAAGGAGTCTGGGGACACTTAGCTGTCCAGTCTGGTCATGAAGTCAGTACTTTTTCTCTACCACAAGCTTCTTTCTTTATTTTTATTTCCATGAGTCCATTTGCAGTATGTGATGGTGGTAATCATCGGCTACTTCATGCTTCTGACACAATGTGCTGTCTCACACAAAACAGTGAGGCCAGTCAATCATGGGCTGGAACCTCCAGAACTGTGAGCCAAAATGAACCTTTTCTCTTTATAAGTTAATTAGCTCAGGGATTTTGATGTGACAGGAAGCTGACTAAACACACTTGTGAATGCTTTAAGCTTCTCACGTGAAAAAGGGGAGTGTTCACTTTAGCAGCACAGACGCTGAAACTGGAGGGGTACAGAGATTATTAGCTCAGCACCTGCGCAAAGAGTGACTTGCGGATTCACAAACCATTCCATATTTAAAAGAAAAGAAAATGAAGATTGTTGTAGTCAGGGTTTGCAAAGGAATAGGTTTAATACAGGACATATAATTTATAGTATCATAATATTCACCCAGAAAGTCAAATGCAGAAGAGGGCAGTAGATCTGTCCACCACTAGAGACCCAAAGAATCCAGGTGAGTGCCCGGATCCCACGGCAGCGTCCTGCACAAGTCCAGCTGAGGCCTAGAGCCCGCGACAATGTCTCATAAAGTCTGTATCAATAATCTACACTGGAAAGGCCCAAAGATCAGTGGTGGAAGCTAGAAAGTCTGTGCCAGTGGGGTGAAGGATCTGTGCCAGCAGGCTGAGGGATCTGCACTGGAGCCAGGAAGCAACACCCAAGGGGAGGACCAGAGCTTCTCCAAAAAGAACTGCAGCCATCCTCAGTGAGAGTGAGGACCCGAGTCCTCCGAGGATCAGAACAGCTGAGTCCATATCAGGAAAGCCAGTGTGACAAGCTTCTCTAGGAGACTCAACAGCACTTCCCCTCCAGTTCTCTTTTTATGTTGCTGGCAACAATGGTGGGTGATCTACACCCAAAACTACACTGGCTCAGTTCAGCTGCGTGTTGCAAGTTGACCACTGGTTAATCCACCATAAGCATCTAAATCTTTTTAAAGATAAAGTTTATCACTGTCCTTTCTTCTTTCAGTCACTTTTTTCATCATATGACTCTATCCCTTCACCCTGTACATTTTTAAAAATGTATGTTTTTAGAGCAATTTTAGGCTCACAGCACATTTGGGACAAAAATTGCCGAGTTTTCCCCACAGTCAAAATCAAGTTGAGGAAGTTTCTCTCTGTTCATAGTTTGCTAGTGTTGGATTTTGTGAAATACTTTTTTGTCTATGATCATGTGATCTTTTTTTCTTTAAATGTCCCTAGCTTGACATGATAGATTTTTGAATATTGATACAGCCTTGCATATCTGGGATACATCATTCCTTTCCCAGCTACCATACCTGTTTTGATTGATTGATTGATTGATTGATTGATTGATTTCTTTCTTTCTTTCTTTCTTTCTTTTGTACTGGGAATTGAACTCAGGACCTTGTGCTTGCCAGGCAGGTGCTGTGCCATTGATCTATATCTCCAGCCCCATACAAGTTTTGAAATGCTCAAGTGTAGACAGGCCTTACAACTTTTTAGTCTTAGCAGTTCTATTTTTAAAATTCCTTGAAAAGAGTCTCTTTTTATGCATTGCTTCTACCTACCTCAGTTTCTTTATAAAATGAAGAAATCAACCTATTAACTCTAAAGTTCTTTTCAATACTCTGAGTCATATCTAGAATATGAAGTTATCATTGACATAGCATTTACAAATTTAAAAATTTTTGTTAAATATTTCAAACACTAAGAGACAGATACCAAAGACCAAGATTTAATAAGTGTTACATTTTGTCCTGTTTGTGTTAGATTAATTGAAGCCCAGTTCTCTCATTCCATCTCTTTTCCTTAGAACTAAGCCTCTCCTAAAGTTGGTGTGACTCCTTATTGCACATATACTTAATAGTTGTAGCACATAATGTATGGCCAACAACATCTAGACTGTTATTTTGGTTTATTTTATGTAAATGTGCTGGACATTTTTTGAAGATTTACATAAAGAATAAGACTAATAATTATTCCTTTATACTGTCCAAATTGCATAACAAATACTACTTCATTTGATCTTCTCCCAAATGTAGAGTTTTATTTTTTGTTGTACAAATTTTAAAAAGTGACACATTAGGAAATTGTAGTTCACCTAACTCTGAAGCCTGTGTACTTAAATCATGTACCAGATTGCTTCTGTTCCTTTCCTTTGACAGTAGATTAAATAACCTCTAATAAGCTCTCAATGTGTTTGCCTTAATTTGGAGCTGTTTTCAAAGAAATAGAGTAATAGTTCCCCATTTAATATCAGAAAATTTTATAACATTTGCATTCTAGAATCTTATTTTAGAAATGTGTAATGATGATAAAGAAACTTTGGAAGGGTACCTGAATGACCAAGAATAATGGTTTCCTGAGGTAGGAGGGCGGGGAACATTGAAATAGGAAAATGGTAACAAATGAGCAAAGGGTTAGTGTATAAACTGTGTTTCTGGGCCAAACCATGGTATCTTTGGCTTGGGTTGGGTTGGGTTTGGTTTGGTTTGGTTTGGTTTGGGTGGGAATCAAATCTAGGACCTCATGTGTGCTAGGCAAACACTCTACCACTGAGTTACACACCTTAGCTCAAAGTCATATAAAGCATTATACAATAAAAAAAAAAAGAAGAAGAAAAAAGAAAATATATAATTACTGAATTTACCAATACTAGAGAGTGGCATTTGTATCTCATAGTGGCATCTGTATTTGCAAAACAGTAACGCTGTGTTTGTAGACATACGGTGTATGCTTGAGATGATAGGGTGAACATTTAAATTTTAAAAATGTATTGGTAAAAGACGCATTGTCATAAATTCCCCTCATAATACTCCCCCTTGCTTCAGACACATTTCTCCCACCGTTCTTGCCACTTTCAGAAGCAGCTCTGGAAGACCTCTTTGTCTTTATGAGATGTAATTAAAAATATGGTGAATGATGTATTAAGTGCCATCAAAAAGAAAGGCAACAGGTTTATAAAAACAGGACAGTGTGTCCTCATTCACCTGTTCACCTGATCTGGCACCAAGTGGTTTCTGGATGTTCTCTAAAGTCAAAATGACCACTAAAGGTAAACATTTTGAATTGATCAGGACATTGAGACAACCATAACAGTGCAAGTAAAGGTAGGCATGAAAGAAGATTCCAAGAACAGCTTTAGAAAGTGGCAAGAACAATAGGATCAGTGTGTTTGAAGTGCGGGGAAGTATTTGAGGGATATTATTGGCAGTGTGTCTTTCACACCCCATGTTTAGTCAATTTATAGTTGGTAATTGATGAGCAAGTACTCCAGCAGGTCTCTCCCAGCAACTCTGGGATGCTCACCTGGTTGAGGGATAGAAGGTAGGGAACTGTGTTTCTAGGCCCAGGTAGGATCGGACTTAATTGGGCGATGGGGAAAAGTTGATCAGTGGGTCCTAAGTTACAGTTAGGCATAAGAGATTCCAGTGTGTGATGTACTGCACATTTCATTTAAAATTTTTTTTTATTTTAAAAATAAAAGGAGGAAAACATTAACAGACAACCTTTTACAAAATAGCAAAAGAACAGTACAGACAATACAGAGTTACAAACAAAGTGGTAGGAAATTAACAATGCTTGTTGTATTACCTATTGATACCTTCAAAGTTGTTTCTCATGAAAACAGAGACATGCAATATTGATAATCAAGGACTCATTGACAGTTTCTTTCAGCAAAGAAATAGAAGACAGTAGAACAACTATGGTAACTATCCTGTATATACATACATACAAAATTTCTCCTTCTTTCCCTTCTCTTTTCCCACATCCCAAACTGCACATTTCAAAAAGCTAGAAGAAAGGAATTTAAAAGCTCTCACCATAAACATATGGTCAGTGTTTGAGCAGATAGGTATATTTACCTTGATGTAATATTACATAATGTATACATCATGAGAAACATTACATGTATCCCTGTTAATTTGTGTAATTTATATTCAAATTGTTGACCTTACATGATTTGATTAGAAGCAGTTTACTGAAAATAGAGTTTTTGATTGTAATTTTATCAGAACAGAATAACTGAAGGATGTTTTCTTTGGTTACTATTTTAATGCATCAGTGGAGCAGTTTTGCAGACTTGCTTTTCTTTAGATATTTTACTTTTTTTGTCCTTCTCTAGAAATGCAAATTGATACTTGAAACTTTTTATTTTTTAACCAGTATGCCCTGCAAAATATCCATCAAACATTGCTTACAAGTAGAATATGATAATTATAATTTAAGAAGGGAGAAATGCCTTTAAAATTTTTAGGTCCATTTAACTTTGTATTCATTAAGTGAGATTTAAAATTCTTAGTGTAGAAGTAGTGCCTTTCCCTCATTACAATGTCATTGTAAAAAATTATCTTGCTGAAATTTTGATGGAGCTTGTTATGAATCTGTAGATCAAATTGAGAAGGACTGACAACTTGTTGAGTTTTTCTATCCATGATGATGAACTCTCTCAGTAGTTCAATTTTATATATCTTTATCAGACTTTTAATAGTTTTCCTCAAATAGATCTTACGATATTTTGTTAGATTTATGCTTATTTCATATTGGGGGTGGTAATATAATCCTAATATGTTTTTAATTTTGTATTCCACCTTTTTGTTGCTAGTGATAAGAAAACAATTGACATTTGCATTTATTAACCTTATATACTACAACCTTAACCTTAGTATAATCACTTACTATCATTGTTCCTAGATACTTTTTGTCAGTTTTTTGGACTTGCAACACATGCCATCATGTCTTCTGAGAACAGAGACAGTTTTATTTCTATCTTGATGAGTACTCCCTTTTTTTTCCCTTTCCTGTTTTACTGCAGTAACTAAGACTTATAGTATGATGTTAAAAAGAAGTGGTAAGCGAGATCATCCTTAGCCCATCCTGATCTTAGCGGGAAACCTTCTATTTTTTTTTTTAACCGTTATATATGATATTAACTATAGGTTTTCTGTAGAGGCTCTTAATTCAGGAAGTTCTCCTCTATTCTTAAGTTATATAAAGTTTTTATCATGAATGAGTGCTGGATTTTGTCATGCTTTTTCTGCATCTATTGATACGCCCATGTGATTTTTTTTTAGCATATTGATGTGCTAGGTTACATTAATTGATTTTCAAATGTTAAATGAATGTGTATCTGAGATAAAAATCTCACTTGGCTATGATTTATAAACTTTGTATACATTGTTGCATTTAACTTGCTAATATTTTGTTGAAGATATTTGCCTATATGTTCATGATAGATTAGCCTACAGTTGCTTTATAAGGACTTCGTCTGGTTTTGGCATCAGGGTAATGCTGGCCTTATAGAAAGAGTTAGGAATTATTCCCTTTGATTTTGTTTTCTGCAAGAGATTATAGAGAATTGTGTAATTCCTTTCTTAGATGTTTGGTAGAATTCACTATTGAACCCCCGTGTAGAGTTCTTTCTTTTTAGGGTGGTTATTAATTATTTAATTAATTTCTTTAATAGATGTAAACCCATTCAGTTTGTCTGTTTCTGTTGGTATGATTTTTGGAGCTGGCAATGTAGCTCAGTGGCACAGAGCCTGCCTGGCAAGTGCAAGGACCTGAGTTCGATTCCCAGTACCCCCTCAAAAAAGTTACTTCTCATTTTTATGAAAGGAGGTGAATGGTTCTTTGCCATAATATTTACCAGTTGTGCTTTTTCAAAGATTTAGTTTTCTTCATCTAACTTATCAGATTTGTCAGCATAGAATTATTCCTAATATTCCTTTATTACCCTTTTAATGGCATTTGTAGTGATGTGTCCCCTCTTTCATTTCTGGTATTAGTACTATAGTATGTGCCTTCTCTCTTTTTAGCCTGACTAGAGGCTTGTCAATTTTAATAATCTTTCCAAAGCTTTTGGTTTTGTTGATTTTTCTCTATTGATTTGCTGTTTTATAATTTCATTGATCTCTTTTTTTCTGCTTACCCTGGATTTAATTTACTCTTTTTTTTTTCTAGTTTCCTAATAGGGAGAAATTCCTTTTAAATATTTAGACATGTAGATGGAATTGATATGTTATTTCATTAGTACATTATTAATTATCTGTATCAAATTATAATTGTTTTTTGGGAAAAGTTGTGTGTTTTGACAAATGCATAGTGATATAACTATAACCTCAGTCAAGATAAACAATAATTCCAGACCCTGCAAGTGCCCTTGTGATATGGTACTATTTTGTAAACAATTCTTTTTCTTTCAGGCCTACCAAACTCCTCGAAACTAATATATTCTCTGTGCTTGCAGTTTTGTGTTTTGAAAATATCATGTAAATGAGTCATGTAGTATATAGCTTTTGGGGTCTGCATTCCTTAATGTAATCATCTCAAATGTATTTGAGATTCGTTCATATTGGTGCATACTTCAGTAGTTCATTCTTTTATATTGTTGATTCAGTTTTTTAATTTATTTTTCACTTGAAGGGTATTTGGGTTATTTCAAGTTTTGGGCAGTTACAACAACAGCCAGGCGGAGTGGTGCATGCGTGTAATCCCAGCATTTGGGAAGCTGAGGCAGGAGGATCACTGAGTTTGAGGCCAGCTAGGGGTACAAAGTTCAAGGCCAGCCTGAGCTGCATAGTGAAACCCTGCCTCAAAAAGACAAAATTTTTTGAGCAATTATGAATAAAGCCACTATAAACATTCACATAAGGATTTATGTGAGTGTAGATTTCCATTATACCAGTCAGTACCTAGGAGTGAAATTATGGGTCAGAGTGTAAGTATATGTTTATCTTTACCAAAACTTCCCATAAGCCCTTTATCAGTTTGTATTTTCATCAGCAGTTATCTTCCCATCTATGTCAGTATCATTGTCAGTACTTGATATTGTAGAGATCTGTGTTTTGTTTGTAAGTTTAGTCCTTCTAGTAGATGTGTACTAGTATTTGCCCTTTTTTTTAAATGATGGACTCTCCCTGTGCTGTCCAGGCTGGTTCACACTCCTGGACTCAAGTAATCCTCCTGCCTCAGCCTGCTGAGCAGATAGGATTACAGGCAAGTGGCTTAATAAAGTTTTAGAATGTAAAAATGCACATTTTTCATGTGAAAGCTTTTTGGCATATGCCTGATATGACACCCCTCCCCAATCAAATCCAGGGCCTTGTTTCTCCTAGGCAGGCAGTCTGGCATAGGCCATCTCTCCAACCCTGAATATCTTTAATATAGGGGAGAAAAAGTAAGAGAAAGCTAGACAGATCAGTCTGATCCTCAGCATAGGTATCTAGGGAAAGCTGGCCCATAGAGGGTCATACATTCAAGGCCCCTGGGCATCTAGGCATCAGAGGAGAAAAAGGGTACAATTTGGCTATATGACCTTGCTACAAAGGATTCATCTTTTTTTAAATAATAATCCCCAAATTAGAATATCTCATCCCAGACGTTTAACACCATAGTTAGCTGACATGTATTTGCCATATTTAATTATGGTTATATGTAAAGACTAACACATGAGTGATTCTTTGATACTATCCATAGTATAAGCCAGTTTCTCCTAATACTAGGGCTACTAGGTTGGAGAACATTAGGGACGTTGAATGTTTTGGAGAAATCTAGATGATAGGGCATAATGTATTCTGTGGGTGATTGCCATAATGTCAAGTTGCCCTTTTATAGATACCAAAGGATATTGCTCTTGTTTTGCTTTAAACAAACAAAATTCATACTAGAATTGTACTCATACACAAACATTCATCTCTGCTTTCTTTCTTTCTTTTTTTTTTTTGTACGGGGAATTGAACTCATGACCTCAGGCTTGCCAGGCAAGCGCTTATGCCACTGAGCTATATCCCTGGCCCAGCAGCTTTATTTCTAATAGCAAAAACATGAAAACTACCTAAACGGCTTTCAAACAGTGAAAAGTTAAACAGACTATCACGAGTTAAACTAACTGTGGTACTTCTGTACCAGTGGACTACTACATTAAAAGCAATAAACTACATGCAGCAACTTGGATAAACTTCAAGAAGTTATGTTGACTGAAAAAAATCCAATCTCAAAAAATATATACCGCATGATTCCATTTGTGTAACCGTTGTAAAGTAGCATAATTATAGAGTTGAGGTTAGTGGTTTCCTAGGTTAGAAATGGAGGAAGCGAGGATATGACTGCAAAGGGTTAACATGAGGGAGTTTGTGGTGGTCATGCAGTGGAGTGGCTTGATTGTGATGGTATGTGACAAAATTGCATAGAATTATAGTCATACAAATGAGTGCCTAGAACACTAGTGAAATCTGAATTAGCTCTGTGGGTTTTGCTAATACCAGTTTCCTGGTTTTGAGACTGTTCACTGGCTATGTGGGATGTTGGTGTTGAAGAGAGAAATATGGGACATCTTGGTGTAATTTCTTCCAACCTTCTGTATATGTATAATTATTTTTGAAAGATTTTTTAATGTTAAAAATTAAGCCACTTATAAACACATTTTTTGAAATGTGTAAATAGTGCATGAATATGTTTTCATGAAAATTCAAATAATATTGAGTACTTAGTTGGAAAAGAAAAGGGTAAAGGACAGGTACAAGTTTTTATTTCCATAGCAGAATTTTTTTCCTTTCTCTTCTCCCTCATGAAAGCAAATAAATATTATTTTTCTTTGTAAGCATGATGATGATGTGTCTATCATAGTAGTTAACTAATGCAGAAATAATGAAACTATGTCGTATAGTTAACACTCACCTTTGTTGGTAGTTTTATTTTATTGGTAGGAAATGCATGACAGCTTGAGTATTTCAGACATGCCACATCTGTTCTTGGGAATAAAATTCAGCATACAGTTAGTGAGTACTTATCCAGGATGTATATATATACAAAGAAAATAACTTTTATTCTCAATATTGTGCTTATACATGTAAGCAGAAATAATAAAATACCAAAAAGTAAAAGTATTTTCTGGGTGGGCTGGTGCATGCTTGTAATCTCAGTGCTCAGGAGGCTGAGCCAGGAGGATCTCTTTGAGTTCAAAGCCAGCCTGGGCTGGATAGTAAGTTCAAGGCCAACCTGAACTACATAGTGAGACCCTGTCTCAAAAACAAAACAAAACAAAAAAGTCCTCATGAAAAATTTAACAGCTTCATTAATAGTAGAATGGTAGGGCTGGGGATATTGCTCAGCTGGCACAGTGTGTGCCTGGCAAGTGCAAGGCCATGAGTTCAATTCCCAGTACCATAAACAGATAAGTAAGTAAGTAAGTAAATAAATAGTAGAATGGTAGAAAGACTGGATTTGTGCTGCTAGATTTTGCAGTCTGAATTAGAAGATGGTATTGAACACAATACGTGTACATATGAAAACTATTGAGTAGGTGCTATATAAAAATGAATGAAATGAACCTGGTCTTTCTTTAGGAACTAGTAGAGTAAGCCTGTAGCTTGGTAGGGGAGCTAGGCATATAAACAGATAAAATACTCTAACCAATGTCATGCAGTGCTAGAACAGCTACGAGTTAAGTGCCTTCAGAATACAGCACACGTACCCACAGACTGCACTGAGGAGTTGCTGTCAGAACTGGATCTTAAAGATGAGCCCAAGTTTTTCCCGAAGAATGGCATTCTTGATACTGGGAATATTATGTAAAGGTCATCATGTGTAAAGGTCACGAAGGGCTTCAGATGAGTGTGGTGGGAAATGAGAAGGAAGGGGTGGAACAAGTGGCAAAAAGAGATAGACTAGCTCCATGGGCTGATTTACTCTTCGTCACAGTAGGGATAGGGACTAGGCCCACAGGATTTCTAGAGACCTGGGAAAATGTTTTATTTTTTTTTTTTCAAATTAGAGGGGTAAAATGAACTTTCAGGTTGAAAAAATGTTTAGTATCTGGTACTAATAAATTATCTTTGTACCAACACTATGCTAGACTACTATTTCTAATTGTGTTCTTCCTTTTATTCATACTTTTACTACATTATAAAGAATTCAAAACTTTATACAGATATATTGCTGACGCTGATTCTAACAAATAGCATTTAAAAATCTAAAAACACTGGTTTATAAAATAGCTGTTTATTTGAGTAGGCCAATAAGTTTTTGCAAGAAAATCTTTATAATGTATACAAATTTGCCAAATTATAATTTGAAAGAAAATATTATTCTTAAAATAAATTATAATTGGGTCTATGCTAATTCCCCCATCATAAAATAATTTCTTAGAAGTAGGCTGAAATTATTTGAAGAAAACAATTTAGTGAAAACTGATGTTGAAAATATGATTCAAATTACACTTTTACTGCTTTAATATTCATTCAGCTTAGTTGACTTTGTTTTCTGTCTAGTTTTGTATGAACAGTTTCAGAATTTTAGATTTCTATCAAGCTATGTCCCTCATCCCATTTTGCACATATGTCCTGGCCTTTAGTTACTTTTCAACTGCAAAGGAAATCTAGGAAAAGCAGAAGTTTTTATCTTCCATCTTTTTTCCACAAACACACAACTCTCCTCTTTATTTTTAATTATATAAAGTACTTTATTTATGGTCTACCTGCTTCTAAGTACTTTTAGAGCCCTACTCATTAATCCAGTAGTCAGTACAAAACTTGAGTTGAAGTGGATGACAGAAGAAGAGGAGGGATAAAATTAGTGTATCTTTGTTGCAGAAGACTAGAGATTCTGAGTTCATAAATTCATTCTGACCTTTCCAACAGTCAAGACAAAAAGGAAACAGAATCATTACATAACTTTGGTATCTGGTTGTAGGTAAGGACCATTTTACCATGGTGTAAGAGGTGGAAAGAATTATGCCTCATGGATAGATGCCTTTTCAGATTTACAAGTTTCTTTTTTAAATCTCCTAAGTATAACTTATAGTTTGAATCTCCTAAGTATGACTCTCTGTGTTGTAGAAAGAACTTTTTATATGTAGAAAAATATTCTATTACTATGGTAAAATTTGCCAATCTGGTGATAACCTGAAGAGACACCTCCTTCCCTCCCTCCCTCCCTCCCTCCCTCCCTTCCTTCCTTCCTTCCTTCCTTCCTTCCTTCCTTCC
>NW_004955457.1:12248848-12318227 GCF_000276665.1 Chinchilla lanigera | reverse complement strand
CTCTCTCTCTCTCTCTCTCTCTCTCTCTCCCCCTCCCCCCCTCTCCCCTCTCCGCCTCCCTCTCTGTCTCTCCCACCCTCCCCCTCTCTCTCTCTGTGCCTCCCTCCCTCCTTTTCTCTCTGCTTCCCTCCATCCCTCCCTCCCTCCCTCCCTTCCTTCCTTCTCAGGACCTTGTGCTTGCCAGCAAGTGCTGTGTTGCTGAGCTATATCCCCAGCCCAAGAGATACCATTCTTAAATGTGGAAGATAATCTAATAAGCTTATTAAAGGAATTTGAATATGGGACTATATATGATAAAAATGTGGTAGAATCTACATTTGTTAGGCTGTTGTTCTAGAATTCATTTTCATGAATAGGTACCACTATACATTTTGACCATTTAAGTGAGTATTAGTAAAATGTCTTTTTTTTTTTTGGTCTTTTTTTGAGACAGGGTCTCATTATGCAGTTCAAGCTGGCCTTGAGCTCACTTTGTAGCCCAGGCTGGTCTCGAACTTGCAATGATCCTCCTGCCTCAGCCTTCCGATTGCTGGGATTTACAGGCATGTGCCACCACACCCGGCCAGTAAATGTCTTGTAAAAGACTGATTAAAGTAGTTTAACAACGTACAAATTAATAATTAGTTTTCACTAATTACTGTCTCTGATTTGGTCTGTCCAAAATAACTTTTATAGCCCTCTGAGCTTCCATAGTCTTAGCTATTGGGAAGGCTGGGGCAGGAGGATCATCTGAATATAAGAGTTCAAGACCATATTGAGCAACACAGCGACTCCATCTCAGGAGGAAAATAAAAAACAAAAAACAAATCCCAAAAGATAGACTACTGTATAAGAGGCCTGAGGGCTAGAACTCTGTATAACCTACTTGTAGTTATTCTATTGCCTAGCATAATACTTTGAATTACTTTTCATTGTAAAACATATGGCAGGCCGATGTATAAAAGTTGGCTTGGGCACAAGCTGTTGGCTTTTTTCATTTCTTCTCCAGAGTTCTTAGTTTTGTTCAAAAACATTAATCAATCATCTCCCTTGCTAAAGTGCAATTTTATTAGATTTAGTATCCTGGCTAGTCCAGCACATTAGGAAGTTCGACTTTAAGAAGTCAAAAAAAAGGGCCAGGGATATAGCTTAGCAGCATAGCACCTGCCCGGCAAGTACGAGGCTCTGAGTTTAATTCCCGGTATCAAAATGAAAAAAGTCAAATAAAAGTCAAGTATTGCTTTTAATAACCTTTACTTCTTTGGTAGTCTTGACAGTGTTGAGTCAGGAAGTGTGGTGGCACATGACTGTAAGGCAGGAGGCTAAGGCAGGAGGATCACTGTGAGTTGGAGACCAGCCTGCACTACAAAGTGAGTTCAAGGCCCTTGAAGTGCGTAGTGAAACCCTGTCTCAGAAAGACAAAAACAAAACAAAATAGTGTTGGTAAATAATTTGTTAGCTTATAAATTTTGTGGCAAATGTTTCCTTCCTCCCTCCCTCCCTCCCTCCCTCCCTTCCTTCCTTCCTTCCTTCCTGTCTCACTTTGTAGTTCAGGATTGGCCTTGGACTCACTGTGTAGCCCAGGCTGGCCTTGAACTCACAGCGATCCTCCTGCCTCAGCCTCTCAAGTACTGGGAGATAACAGGTGTGCACCACCTTGACTGGCATAGTAAACATTCTGTAGAAATCAGTTAAATTAGATTATGTGTGAATGGAGACGGATAAATTGGCATTAAAATTACGTTAGGTTCTCTTCAGTAAAGAAACTGTTGAGTAGTTCTTCTGGCTAGTATATTAGTATTTTCAGTAATGGAGTGTCATTTTCTTCTTGACTACTAATAGACTTATTGTTTAAAAAAGATTTAATAAAGTCTGCCTTGAAATTTACTCATTGTCAGTGAAGAATTTCATGATTTTTTTTCTTTGTGGGTAAGTGTAGAGTTTTGTAATCCTTATTACCTCAATCCAAGTTTAGAGCAGAAGTGTCACTCCAGAAAGAAAGCATGTGCCCCTGTGTAGCCATTTAGATTCTTAGTTTTACCATGCTTAATCACTTTTTGCAGTCCAGTATATGATAAAAACTGAGTAGTACATGAGGTTTCTAAGGTTATTTGTTTAAAAAGTTCATTTAGAACATGAACATTTTATTTGATATTTCTTTATTTGCACACCAGAAGTATTTAATGAGAGAAAAAATATTAATAATATGCGTAAAATGGATTGCTTTTGGGAAATGAATTTCAAGATTTACTTCTTGTTTGAATGCTACAAATTAGGGCTGGGGATGTAGCTCAGCCCCACAAGTGCCTGCCTGGCAAGCGCAAGGTCCTGAGTTCGGTTCCCTGTACCAAAAAAAAAAAAAAAAAAAGAATGCTACAAATTAACCAATACATAGAAGGAAGTTATTGAATAAATTTATAATATTAAAAATTTAATCAGTAATTTGAATTTGAAGGATTTAGTAGGGAAATGTGTAGTGTCATTCAAATAAGACTAAGATTTTATATGCTATTTTGCAGAAATTATCGTAAAATTAACTTATCATTGTGTTGTTTTTCTTTATTTTAGCTTCCCAGAATCAAGAACGGCTATGTGCATTTAAAGATCCATATCAACAAGATCTTGGGATAGGTGAGAGTCGAATCTCTCATGAAAATGGAACAGTGCTATGTTCGAAGGGTAGCACGTGCTATGGCCTTTGGGAGAAGTCGAAAGGGGACATAAATCTTGTAAAACAAGGCAAGTAATACTTTTCTTATGTGAAATAGATTTGTTTCATATAATTGAAGCTTATCTAAAAAAGACATAGGGGCCAAAGGTGTAGCTCAGTGGCACAGCACCTGCCTGGAAAGTGCAAGGTCCTGAGTTCAATTCCCAGTTCCAAAAAAAAAAAAAAAGGCATAGAGGAATCCTCTCCAGAAAAATAATACATTTAAAAGTGTGTATGTTCACTGGTGAGGAGGTAATATGCTATTTTTGACAACCCTTAGGCTGTAACTACTTATTAGATCCTTCTTGCATATCTCTGTCTTCCTGAGAAACCACTTTGAAGATACCACCACGTATTACAGCAGCCATTGATATTTTCCTACTAATCTATCCATAACTGTGTTAAGTTTGTAATGTTCCTATCCTATTTCATAATGTATGTTTATTATTATGTGTTTCCTACAACAACCATTGAGAATAGTTAATGATTTTTCAATAGGTCACTCATGTATAGCTCTATTTATTTTCTTCAGAAGCCACTTTGAAGATACCAAAGTATAGCACAACAGCTCTTGATAATCTCTTACCTCTTTTGTCTCTAACTCACTATTATTTGTCTATTTGTTTTCCTGAGAAACTATTTTGTAGATAATAATATGTAAAACGATAACCATTGATAATTTCCTACCATTTTGTCTGTAATTTGCTAAGTCCCCCCTATTATTATGTTACTCTTCTTTTATTCTTTAAAAAAAAATAAAAATAAAAATAAAAGTGTGTGTGTATCCTTATCTAGATCCACCCTTAAGCTACAGATTTGTAAAGGAAAAACATTTTAGCTTCTTTTAATAACATCCTTATTATTATAATGTTGATACATGCTCAAATAATATTTTAAAGATACAGCTGCAACAAAAGGAAGTCTGTAATTCCATACTGTTTTTTAAAATTAATTTTATTGGTATTCTTCTATATACATAATGATCACATTCATCATAGGAAATTTGTACCTGTATTTTTATTTATTTATTTTTTTTAGACAGGGTCTCACTATGTAGCTCAGGCTGGCCTTAAACTTGTGTTGATCTTCCTGCCTCACCCTCCTGAGTGCTGGGCTTAACAGGTATATGTCACCACACCCAGCCTACAATTCCGTGCTCTTAAAAAGTGTTTTTATTTTCTTAGTTTATCCTCTTCAGGTGTATGTTCTCCCCCTCTGACCTTTTTTTTTTTTGTACTGGAAATCGAACGCAGGATTTTGTGCATGCCAGGCAAGCACTGTGCTGCTGAGCTGTATCCCCAGCTTCAGGTATATTATCTGTGTACCTTTACATTTATATGCACATGTATTTTCTTTTTTTCAAAATTAGGGTACTGCTGTAGAAATAATTTCACATCCTTTTTTCTCTGTGTCTTTAGCCTCTGAAAACATTTTTAACGTCTGCACATTTCATTTTTTACATGTATCATGGTTCCCTCATACATTTTAGACATAAGAAACATTGGTCATTTTCAGATTTTCACTGTAGTTAGTATGCAGTAAACAACTTTGAACGTAGATCTCTATATTCAGTTGTTCCTTAAAATAGATTCCTTGCTGTAGAAATACTAGATTATAAAACATCTGAGTATTTTAAGGATCTGCATAAGAATTGCCTTGTGGCTTTCCAGAAATATTATCATTTCTCTTCCTTCTGGGATTGTGTGAGTGTGTCTGTGTCATTGAATCCTTACTATGATGGCATATTATTTTTAAACCTAGAACAGTTTAATTGCTAACCTTATTGGTGCTTTAATAATTTTTAAGTTAATGATATAATTAAACATTTTGCTGGTGCCTTTTTCTCCTTGTGAAATGTCTGTTGTATTTTTTGCCATTTTTTTTTATTGATTTGCAATATTGTTTTCATTTGTATATATGTTCATATTCATTGTAATTAGTTCTTATTTTGTGTTTTCCTTTTAAAATTTTTTTATATTGCTAGTATATGTTTGGAATTCATGCAGTTTATAGTCATCTTGGGGAGTGCTTACATGTACATATTAATAGTTTTTTTTTTTTTTAAATCCCCTTTCCTTTCCCTCCCCCCTCCCCTCATCTGGTTCCCCTTTCCTCTTTTTTGTATTTGTTATTATTTGTCTTAACTCATGTGATGGCATATAGTGTTTACATTAATTGGGGTTATTAGGTTCCTGTCCTTTCAGTTTTCTTTATCATATCGTCTCCTAACATAGTTATATTAATACTGCTTTTTAGGATGTTGGTCTCACATTGGAGATCCCCAAGAGTGTCACTATGAAGAATGTGTAGTAACTACTACCCCCTCCTCAATTCAGAATGGAACATACCGCTTTTGCTGCTGTAGCGCAGATTTATGCAATGTCAACTTTACTGAGAATTTTCCACCTCCTGACACAACTCCACTCAGTAAGTAGTTAAAGTGAGAATTCTTTGTAATTCTTTTTTCCAGAGATTTGGAAAGTGTATAACAAACATTCAGGGTTAACAGGAGTGAGAGGAATGTTCTGGCGTTACACTGTGATACCTAACGAACATTTGAAATCCAAGAGAGATGCATCACCACTGAGAATGCATCAACATATTGCCAAATAAGTTGATGTCAAAATATAGTACTACTGTGGAGGAGAATTTGGCGATATCAAGAATACTACACCTGCACTCAGTGGCATGCCTGTAGTCCTAGCTACTTGCGAGGCTGAAGCAAAAAGATCACTTGATCCCAAGAGTTCACAGCCAGCCTGGCAACACAGACCCTGTCTAAAAATAAGACAGAACAAATCAAAATAAGCAACCCTAGAAAACTAAATGTGTGCTTTTCCACTTTGAATTCCCATTTCTAGAAAATTATCTGGAAGATAATCTTCAACGGTATGAAGATACGTATACACAACTATTGATTGTAGTATTATTTTTAACTGCATAATATTGGAAACTACATGAAAGTCCACAAAGACATAGTATTTTATTGATTGATTGATTGGTGGTCTTTTGGGGATGGGGTTTCACTATATAATTCAGGCTGGCCCCGAACTTGGAGTGATCCTCCTGCCTCAGCCTCCTGACTGCTGGGATTACAGGCATGTGCCACCATACCTTATCTTACACAGTTATTTTAAATGCATGAAGATATATACATGCAGTAGATACTAACAATATCGCTATAAGTAAAAAATAACTAAGATCTCTGTTAACTGATATAGTGTGATTACTAGACATAATGTTAGATGTAAACAAGCATACAGTGTATCATACAGTGTCTTTTATGTAAGGCAAAGGGATATGAAAAATTATATTTGTTATCTGTTTATCACTACAAAAGCAGGTAAAAACATGTCAGAAAATAATGAAGTTGGTTACTTACAAGGAATGAAAGGACACCTTTTGATATGCATAAAATAAAGTTAAATCATTGAAGATGAGAGGGCAAAAAAAACCCCACAAACTGAAAAAACAAATGAATCCAGTTGAATTTCATATACATACAGTAATCACAGTGGAGGAGAAAAGGAAGAACTAACCCAAATAATTCACAAACATAGTATTTGACTATAATTGTCTTCCTTTTGGGCAAGATGGGATATAAAGAGTCGGATGGAGAATTATAAATAAATCGTGAGCTCTTTTTAGATTTGATTTTTTGTAGTATGGGCAAAGCAGTTCCAAAACAGTGGTAGGATTAAGAAAATCGTGATGATCTTAAAAACCAGTATTCTTGCTGGTACGTTAAGTTATAGAAGACCAAAGAGAAGCCTATGCAAGTAAATTACAGTTAGAGTTACTGGTATGGTCATAGGACTTTAAAAATATGTATGTTTCACATGTATGTTTATGTGGCTGTGTATATAATATATATTCATGTGTGTATGTATTGGTATATATATATGTATATACACAGACTTTCTTTGGTGGTAGTGAGGCTCAAACTTAATGACATCACATATGCTGAACATGTGCTCTACACACAGCTACACCCCCAGATCTCATACATATATTTCTTATCTGTATTTGTTAGGAAGAACAAGAACCCAAAGTACCCCATGCCAATAAGCATGCATAATGGCCAAATCTTAGTCTCCAGTACCATTCTAAACTAAAAGAGATGGAGGGCTCCTTGAGAGAAAATAATCCCAGAATGAGAATAGGATAGCTATAAAATAAGCATGAACTATACTGCTAGTAAGGAAAATAGTCCCCAAAAATACGACGGGAACTTGTCACAACTTGTTGGCTAAGTCTGAGTCAATTTGAGTGCTAAATTAAATTCAGTAATGAATTATAAATCATTGGAAGGAAAATGAATTCATAAGTAGACTGTCATTATTGAACCGACAATGGAATGATTCAAACAACGAAAGAAAACACTGCATATATGTGTAGATGTGTAGAAAGAGAAAATTGTAAAGCAAATGGAAAAAAATGGTAACAATAGATAAATCTGGATAAAGGTACACAGTATAGTATTTTATTTCTTTTTGTACTTGCAATTATTAAGTTTTAAGTGATTTCCAAATAAAACATTTTAAAGTTTAAAAGGTTTTTTGTCTTGTTTTATTTTGTTTTTTGTCTCTTTGAGACAGGGTTTCACTATTCAGTTCAGCCTTGCCTTGAACTGTGTTTGTAATCCAAGCTGGCCTTCAACACACAGTGATCCTTCCACCTCAGCCCTACAAGTGCTGAGGATTACAGGGGTGCGCCACCACGCCCAGCCAAGTTTGTTTTTTTATTTTTAATTAATTAAATAAATTTATTCATTTATTTATTTTGAGACAGAGTCTTGGTATGTGGTCCAGGTTGGCCTTGAACCTCATGGCAGTTCTACATCAGCCTCCCAAGTGCTAGGATTACAGGCATCAATGACCATGCCTGGCTAAGTTAAAAAGTTTTTAAAACTTGAAATATAGCACATTTTAAGAATTCTCAGTCAACAAATTGTATTAGTTTATACTCTGGAATTTTGTATTCTAGATTATTTCCTTTGACCAGATAGAAAGTGATAGGAAGTTTTCTGCCTGAGATTTCTGCCTACTCACGGCCATTAGATTTACTGAAAGATTGTACTGAATTGGATACATTTCCTCACACAAAATAGTTTTTACATACGCATCTGGCTAGATGAAGAGGAGGATTCTCAGAGATATTACAATGTTAGATTGTGACGTGGATCTTGGTTCGCTGTTCTGAGTATTGCCAGCTGCCGACTCCTTGCTCAGTAAAAAGAACTATAGTCAAAGTGTTCAACTAAACTGCTCTAACTTGGGAGTTTAGTCCAGTTTATGTACTTTGTTCTTCAAACAAAAAAATTAAGTCATTGAAGTTAGCAAATGAGATGAATATTGGCTTTTACATGAATCGCAAGAAAAATAACCCTGAAAGATACATTTAGCCTGCAAACGCTGTATTTAATCAAAATAAAACAATTTTAAGTATTGAAGTTTAAAGAAATACAATATAAAATTAAGAAGCAGAGCTTTTTGTTCATGCTCATATAATAAGAAAGTTTAGTGATTTTTTTCTTCAAAATTTTGTTTAAAAAGTACATTTTATTTCATTTTTTTTAAAAGTACATTTTAAAATTACTAGAAAGGCAGGCATGATGGCATATGCCTATAATCTCAGCCCTCAGGAGGTGAAGGCAAGAGAATCACTGTAAGTTTGAGGCCAGCCTGAACTAGATAGCGGAACCTTATCTCAAAAAGATGGGGGAAAAATACTAGAAATTAGTGGAAATTTGGATTTTTTTTTTTTTTTTTTTTTTTTTGAGACAGGGTCTTGATATGTAGTTCAGGTTGGCCCTGAACTCACTATGTAGTCCAGGCTGGCTTCAAACTTGCTGCGATCCTCCTGCTACAGCCTCCTGAGTGCTGGAATTACCAGCATGCATCACCATGCCCAGCACAAATGCTTCCCTTTTTTTTTTTTGGTACTGGGAATCGAACTCAGGACCTTGCACTTGCCAGGCAGGTGCTTGTGCTGCTGGGCTATATCCCTGACGCTCATGTGGTACGAACTTATCAAAAATAAAGGGATAGTGTTAGGTGACTGTTGGTGAATAACATTACATATTATTTCTATAGTTTTGAATCATTTGATTCTTTAAAGTGTGCATATAATTGTGTGTTACTTATATAAAGTAATTTTTTTGAGAAAGCTCTATTGCCTGATTTTCTACTATTTACTCTATCTAAGGAATGTTATTCCTGATGGGGTAAACCTAGTTATAAGCTTTCACTTTAGTACTCAATGTGTGCCAGACACCGTTCTTTTGTGTATTATATTTATTAAATTTTAAATTTCACTTGTAGAAAACACTATGAAACAGTTACCTCTGTATTATTACCTTACATTGAGGGCACTGAGGCACAGTATGTAATTTACACAAAGTTACATAGCTTATAAGTGGTGGAATCTAGTATTCAAACTCAGGTGTTCTGGCTCCAGAGTATGTGTTAGTTTCTGTTACTCTCTATATATAAGTAGTATATTTGTTTTGTTTGGGGGGGCAAGAGTTTTTTCTAAATGGGTGATCATATTTCCTAAGGGAGCTACCATGATTTTCACTATATCTGCATATAATTAAGTTTTGGAAAATATTTTTTGTTATTTATATGATATGTTACTTTATTAATATTTCCTTCAAATCAGCTCATTAAAAGTGTACATATTTTGAAGGGAAATTTTCCATTATTAATATATTTTAGAATATGTGATACCAAAGCGAGCACTCCCTTATTACTATAAATGGAAAACTAGTATCATAAGTAGAAGGTAGCTTTATTTAAAAACAAATAGATGAAAACAAAACTGTATCAAATAACTAGATGTTGTTGCTTGCCAAAATATCTGAAACTTGCTTTCTGTGTTGAGAGAATGAAGATTACCACCATGTTGAGATTTTCATCTCAATAATCAGATAAGAAAAAAAACAGAACTTCACTTTGAGGCCAGGTTGGGCTACACAGTGAGTTCAAGACCAGCCTGAACTACATAGCAAGACCCTGTTTCAAAAAAACAAAAATAAAAAGAGTTACTATTTGAGAGGAGAGGAGCAAGGTAGATAGGTGGATATGGGTTTGAATTGGCAGTCAGTAGTACAGAGCTAGCAAAACTTCAGAAAGAAAATTAGGTAACTGTCATAGTTTGGGGCTTATTGCAAGGTGAACAATACAATACAGGACACATATTTTGTAAGATTATCTATAATAGTCACCCAAAAAATCATATACAAGAGAGTGCAGGCAATCTGTCCACACAGTAAAGATCCAAGGATCCAGCTGAGGACCTGAATCTGGCAGTAATGTCCTGCATGAGTCCAGCTGAAGACCTAGAGCCCATAACAGTGCCTCCCATGAGTCCAACTAGAGGCCTAGAGCCTACAACAATGTCTCATGCAGGCCTGTTTTCACCGATCTGCACTGGGAAGGCCCAAAAGTCAGTGGTGGAATCTAGAAAGTCTGTGCCAGTGGGATGAAGGATCTGTGTGCTAGCAGGCTGAAGGATCTACACTGGAGTCAGGAAGCAGTGCTCAAAGTAAGAACCAGAGCTCCCTGGAAAGGTACCACAGCCATCCTCAACAACAGTGAGGTCCTGAGCTCCTCTGATGATCAGGAGGGCCGAGTTCCCATCAGGAAAACCAATGCAGAAAGCTTCTCCAGGAGACTAGCAGTGCACCATCTTCCCCTCCAGAGCCAGGAAGCGATGCTCAGAGTGAGGACCAGAGGTCCCCCAAAGTAGAGGATGAAAACAGCCAAGTTCATCAGGAAAGCTAGCATGACAAGCTCCTCTAAAAGAACCAATAGCTCCTTATAGCTTCTACCAGCTCCCAGCAGCCTTTACCTCTTCTCCAATTCTGCCTGTTATGCTGCTGGCAGCTATCCTCAGATGGGCCTCCCACTCCCAGCACCATGTTTACTTAGTTCAGCTGGATGTTACCAGTTGACCACCAGTTGTCAATCCACTACACTAACCAATACCAATAATGTGTAAATAGAATCTTGTTAATACTGCATTGCGGAATTAGTATTTCCCTAAAGTGTAGATACTTTTCTCTTTCTTGTTTACCTCTTCTAAATTAACACTTTAGTAAGTATAAAGACAACACATTTTGTTTGCTTCTTGAAGTAATAATAACCAAGGACTTTCAGCTATCTTAATTTGGTATTTGTTTGTCTGTTCAGTCACTTTAATGCTGTCACAGAAGCGGTAAAAACTGAAAAATTATGATAAATTCATCATACTTCAGAATCTACCTGTGGCCCTATGCCAGTATGAACTTATTTGAATGTAGGCTTGCTTCCCTAGCTTAGTCTGAAATAAAGACATTTGCTGCCAGACACTGAAAATTAGAAATTCTAATCTTAACTGCACAGAATAAATTAGAATATGATTTCTTAAACATGCTTTTAGAGGCAATTTAATCTTTATTTCTCATCAACTTGACCCAGCCGTCAAATTAATGAATAGCATAAACAAAAGAAATAAAAGTACTCTATATTTTATCCTGACTTTCACCCAAGAATTTCCAATACTAAAGAGAATTAATTAGGTTTATTTAATTAAACACACACACCCCTGATTTTCTACTGAGTTAATTATCTACTCTATACTTTGGTTAATTATAGCAATTACAGAAATGCTATGAAATTCTTCTAATAAGTGTCTAAATTTTGCAATAATTATACATTTAAACACTGAATTTATAAACTTGTGAAAGTATCTTAAATGTATAAGAAAAATAAAAGAATATTATAAATTCATTACTTAAAGGTTGATTTCCTTTATAAACAGAGTAAATACTAAAGACTCATTATTAGAAGAGACTTAACAATAATCACCTTCCTAAGTGTCAAACCTGGTCTGAAAGTCATAGCAATACTCTTGCCTCAGCCTCCCCAGTCCTGGGATTATAGGCATGTGCGCTTACCATGCCTGGCAGTGTTGGTGTTTTTAACAATTTATATTATTTTCCTGATGAACAAAGTAAAAGCTGTTGACAAACATGGCCTTTAAGTGGCAAGCTCAGTGGAAGCCTTTTACCTATAAAATCTAATCCCAAAGCACATACAGTGAATTTCAGCTGTATTTTCAAATAGGTGCCTTCAAAAATACTAGACAAAATTAGATGTAGTTAAAAAATAATTTTCATGTGTTTATGTGAACAACTACAGTCTTTCTTGCCTTGTAGAACTTCTAATTCCATAACTGTTCTCCTCTTCCTACCTTAACTGTATCTCATTTGCATGTAACATCCCGTTTGTCTACTGAGCATTGTCTGTATAACATGTAATAAATACTTGTTGGATTTACATGGAAATATACTAAAGTCATAAATACACAAAGACACTTGAAATAACGTTTAGAATCAAGATGAAACTAGCCATAGTTTTAATAGCGACAGTCTTTAAAATAATGGTAGACAGTGGTTGAATAGCTACAACTTTCAGAACACTGCAAAATACTGTTATAAATGCCTCTCAAATTGTTTCTTTTAAGAAAGTGCATGTTAGCTGGGAGTGGTGGTACATCATGATAATACCAGCTACTTGGGAAGTTGAGCCAGGAGGATCATGACTTCCTGAGCAACAAAGGAATACGCTCTCTCAAAGTAAAAAAATGTTTATAAAGAGCTGGGGTTGTAACTCAGTGTTAGACTACTTGTCTACTCTGTGGGAAGCCCTAGGTTAAATCCCCAGGACTGGAAAAAAATATATTTTTAAAAGAGCAAAATAAAAGATAGAAAATAGGACTTAGGGAGGTAGATATTTCTCAAGTGGGAAGGGGTTCAAGAGATGGAGAGGAGGGGAAGACGATGAGAAGTAACCAGGAGGCATTCATAAACGTACCGCCAACTCCACAGGAGGGATGTAAAGGTTATGTCATGCAAACATAGACTGACACAAAACGAAGGAAAAAAATACACTGGTATTAACCATTAACAGCCTTAAGACAATATCTGATGGAGAGTGCAGTTTCAAAAATAGTAACTTGAAAACTGTTACTGTGTTTCCTATGAAATGTACTGTCTTCTGCCCTTGTCTGTAGTTGAGAAGCAGAACAGATAGGTTATTTTCTGTTTCTTTTTTTTTTTTTCTCCGGTACCGGGAACCGAACTCACGACCTTGCGCTTGCCAGGCAGGCGCTTTGCCGCTGAGCTAAATCCCCAGCCCCTGTTATTTTCTGTTTCATACCCAGGTTATTTAAAAAGTTTATTCCTGAAGTAGTAGATATTCTGCTTTAGTTTTTTCCATGTGTGTACTCTTCTTAAAACCCTTTTTTTGGAGACAGGGTCTCACTATTGCAGTTCAGATTGGCCTTGAACTCACTGTTTAGCCCAGGCTGGCCTCAGACTCTTGGCAATTGTCCTGCCTCAGCCTCCTGTGTACTGGGATTATGGGCAGGTCCCTCCACACCTGGCTGCATGTGTGTGCTTTCAAAGGTGTTTAGCAATGTGTAAGATATAGTCAGTCCTAATTAGTTTTGGTTTTTGTATTGGTTCCTTGACTATCTTGCTAAAGTGTATTTGTAATCCCAAAACCAATACTTGCAGTGCTTTTATGAAAGTATCCGCAGTATACAGTATATTAGATAAAGTATCTTTAAATAAAACACACATAAATAAACACACATTATATATGTGTATATATGTGTGTGTGTGTGTATATATATATGTCGGCTGATGAAATACTGTGCTAGGAGTTCACAGGACTCTATATTCTCCTAGAACCAATGGTTTAGTATTTCCTAACTCAGTTTTTGTGAGATGATAGATTATAGAAAATAGCTACTGCAGATAATGAAAACCCAGTGTGTGTAGATTGTGGTAGGCAGTCTCTGACATGATTTCTAATAATAATCTCTGCTTGCTGATACTGTATTCCTACATTTGTGTAATTCTGTCTTCTGAATGTGGGCTATACCTAATAACTTCGTTTTAACAAGTAGAATATGGCAATAATGATGGGGTATCTGCCCTCTAAATAGATTTTAAAGACTGTGCCCCTACTTACTAGTCCACTCGCTTTGGCTCTTCTTGTGCACTTCCTTGGAATATGAGAAGCACCTGGCAAAGAACTGAGGTCCACCAGCTGCCAGTAGTTAGGAAGAAACCAAGGCCCAAACCTGGTAGTTTATGAGGAACTGAATCCTCCTGACGACCACGGAGTTCAGAGGCAGGCACTGCCTCAGTTGGACTTCGAGACAACTGTGGTATCAGCCTGCACCTTGATTGCTGTCTTGTAAAAGATCATAGCTGAGTACTCAGCTAAACAATCTCTGGGTCCCATAAAAACTATGCGATAATAGGGTTTTCTCCCAAAACTTAAGTTTTCTAGAGCAATTTAGGTTTGCAGCAAAACTGAGAAAAAGGTACAGAGATTTTCCAAATACTCCCTGACTCTACATATGGATGTCCTTCTCTGCTGTCAGTATCTGGACCACAGGGCTGCAGGGTGTGGTTAAATAATTCATGTAGACATTAAGGCCCCCAAGTGCATGCTTTAGATAGGTGGGCAGTAACAAGCAGTCTTGTACAGGTTGACTTGGTAACCCCTTCCTCAATCTTCAATTCTTATTTTCCTTTTAAAAAAAAACTTCCTTTACTTGAAAATAGTGATCACAGTTTCTCCTCCTCCTCCTCTTCCTCTTCCTCCTTCTTTTTTAACCCCTGTGACAGGGTCTCACTATGCAGTTAAGGCTGGCCTTGAACTTACTTTGGAGCCGGGCTGTCTTCCAACTCCTGGTGATCCTCCTGCCTCAGCTTCCCAATTGCTGGGATAGGTGTGTGCCACATCGCCCAGCAACACTTCCTTCTTTTTTATTCCTGTTTTTCAACATGAAAATTTCTGAACATAGAGAAAAAATTTGAGAATACTAGAATTACACCTTCTCATATTTTGGTGTGGATTCAATAATTGCTAACATTTTCCAAATTTACTTTCTACAAGCCAGAATAAACTTTTTATAAGTTTACTGTTTCACGTTTTTGTTACATTAACAGGAAGCTGACTTAACACAGGTATGGAACATCATGTACTCATTGGACATTGTATATTTTCAAAACTTCGTGTATTTTCAAACCATTTGTCCATTTTTTGGTATATTGTATTATGTTGTATTTATTTGGTCATTTTGTAGCCTAGTCTCACTATGTAGCTCAGACTGGCCTTAAACTCACCAGGTTGGCCTCAAACTCAGTGATTCTCCTGCCTGTTGTCTCCCCAGTGCTGGGACTACAGGTACACACCAACATGCTCAGCCTGTCTGTTTTTAAACTGTGCAGTTGCCTTACTGTTACAAGAGTTCTTCTTGAATCCTGGATACAAGTATCTTATTAGGCATATGCTTGGAAAATATCTTCCTATTTTTGTCTTGTCATTTCACTTTTTTGGTGGTATTCTTTGAAGTACAAAAGTTTGAAATTTTGATAAAATTCAGCTTATTTTTTTCTTTTGTGTGTTGTGCTTTTGAAATAAGTGAGAAACATTTCCTAACACATGAAGATTTACTACTGTTTTTTTCTTGGGCTTTTATAGAGTTAGCTCTTACATTTAGGTCTGTGATCCATTTTGAGTTAATTTTGTATATAATGTAAGATAAGAATTTCACCTTCATTCTTTTGTTTGCTACCCAGTTTTATATCCAGCTTTCCATTGCTATTTGTTGAAGAGTATTCTTTCCCCCGTTAAATTTACCCTTCACTCTCAAACAGGGGAGGGTTTATTTTTAAAGTTTCAGTTTTCTTCCATTGATCAGTATATCTATATGTCAGGGTCACACTATTTTGATTACTGTTGTTTTGCAGTAAGTTTTACAAATGAGAGGGGTGAATTCTTGAACCTTGTGCTTTTTAAAGATTGTTAAGACTATTCTCGGTCCCTTGCATTTCCATACAAATATAAAGATCAGCTTTCCATATCTCCAAAAAGGCAACTGGGATTTGATAGGCAACTTGAGTGTTGCCATCTTAACACTAGTCTTCTAATCTATGATCATAATATGTCTATGTTTATGATTTTTCAATTTTATCTTCTTTCATTTCTTTCAACAGTGTTTTGTAGTTTCAGTATACAATTCTTTAATACCTTTTCATCAAATATATTTCTAATTATTTCAAAGTTTCTTACTGTCTTTAGCAAAAATACGTACATGTTCTGTACATACTAGTTGAAGAAATAATTTTTTAAAACTTTTACTGTGATGAAAAAATATATATATATAACATGCATTTACCACATTAACCATTTTTAAATGTACAGTTTAATATGCTGTAGCTCCTATCATTGTACACCCAGGCTCCAGAACTGTTTTCACCTTCACACACTGAAACTGGACCCATTAAATGGCAACTGGCTATCACCCCCTTCCCAGGCCTGAGAAATGCATCTTTCTACTTTCTATCTCTGTGAACTTCACTACCCTAAATAAGTCACATAAGTGGAATCATATGGTAGCTGTCTTTTTGTGACTGGCTCATTTGCCATACATCTACAAGTTTATCCATGTTGTAGCATGTATCAGAATTATTCTGCTTTTAAGGTTTGAATAACATTTCATTATAAAGCACATTTTGTTTACCTGTTCATCTCAGGGGACATGGGTGACTTCGACCTTTTGGCCATTGTGAATAAAACTGGGTGCACAAATGTTTCTTCAGGATTCTGCTTTCAGTTATTTTGGGTATATGCCAAGAAATAGAAGTGCTGGACCATGTGGTAATACTGTTTTTAAAATTTTTTAGGAACCCATAAAGGTTCCAGTTTTTTTACTTGCTTGCCAACACATATTTCCTCCCTTCACGCATTCCTGCCCTCCACTTTTCTCCCTTCCCTTCCTTCCTTTCTGTAGTACTAATCCTAAGGGGTATGAGGATGTATCTCATTGTAGTTTTGATTGTATTTCCCTAATGATTAGTTAGATGTTGCGTATCTTTTCATGTGCTTTCTTTTAGATGTTTGTAAAAATGTTTATCCAGGTCCTTTGCCCATTTTTAAAAGTGGGGTTTTTTGTTTTGTTGTAGTAGTTCTTTAGTATTATAGATATTAACCACTTATCAGATGTTATTTTGAAGGTTTGCTTTGTTTTGTTTTTTAATAAAAGAGACAGGGTCTCACTGTATTACCCAGGCTGCCTTTATACTCATGATCTTCCTCCTTCAGACTCCTGAGTAGCTGGAACTGCAGGTATACATCACCATGTTCAGCTCAAATTGCCTATAGTTTGCTTTTTAACTTTTTATTTTTGATGTGATCTTATATTTTTTTTGCTTTTGTTTCCCATAAAAATTTTTATTTGACGTGGGACTTTTTTTTATTAGTACATGTTTACAGTACATGATGTTTACATTGATCTGAGAGAGTAGGTACATGTACATAATACATCCCATTCTTTTTTATTTCTCTTCCCCTCCCTACCCTTTCCCCGCCCCCCCCCGACTCTAAGTCCTCTTTCTCCTTCATTAGTATTGTAATTTTTAGTTCGTATTTATGACATACAATGTTTACATTCCTTATGGGTATTTGGTACTTTCTACATGGCACATCTTAAAGCCCTAACACCCATGCCCTTAGTCTCTGGGATTTCTTCCCGTAAGTTTATTGTTCTTTCTAGCAGGATGTACTATTCTATTATGTATAGATACTACATTTTCTTTATCCATTTGTCTGTTGATGGACATACTGGTTGCTTCCAGATTTTAGTTGTTGTGCATTGTACTGCTATAAACATTGGCATGCATGTATCACTGTAATGTGATGATTTTAGCTCTTTTGGAAAGATACCTAGAAGGGGAATAGTGGGGTCAAATGGAATTTCTGATTTTCGTTCTTGAGAAATTTTCATACTGATTTCCATAATGGTTATACTAGTTTTTATTCCTACTAATAAAGTAGGAGTGTTCCTTTTTTGACTGCAGCCATACCAGTATTTGTTACTTTTTGATGTTTGCCATTGTTTCTGGTGTAAGATATTTTCATGTAATCTACATTTCTCTAATGGCCAGAGATAGTGAAAATTTTTTCACATGTTTATTGGCCGTACTTCTGAGAAGTCTATTCATTTCACTGGACCATTTCTTGACCAGTCTTTTATTTTGAGTAGTCTAAATTTTTTTAGTCTTCTGTCTGAGGAGTAGCTGGCAAAATTTTTTCCATTTCTGTAGATTGTTTCTTCACTCTTTATTATGTCCTTTGTTTTTTTTAAATTTGATATAATCCTGTTTCTTGATTCTTGCTGTTATTTTGTGTGCAATTGAAGTCTGTTTAGAAGATGTTTGCCTACACTTATAACTTCAAGTGTTTTCTCTGTTTTATCCTCTAGTAGGTTCAGTGTTTCTGTTTTAATATTTAGATCTTTGACCCATTTTGATTTTAGTGCAATGCATGGTGAAAGAGATGCAGCCAGCTTTGGTTTTCTGCATGTGGAGAGCCAGTATTCCCAGAACCATTTGTTAAATAGGCTGTGTTTCCTGCAGTGTGTGTGTTTGTCCTCTCTCTTGAAGATCAAATAGCTGAATGTGTCTGGGGATCTTTCTATATCCATTCTTCTTATTGATTCATATGTCTGTTTCTGTGCCAATACAATGCTGTTTGTATCACTGATGTTATGTAGTATCACTTGATGCCCAGGATTGCTTTTGCTATCTTAGGGTTGTTTTCTCCAGTTTTGTGATGAATGCTGTGTTGGAATTCTGATTGGGACTGTGTTAATGTCATATGGCCATTTTGACAATACTGGTTCTGCCTATCCAGGACCAGGAAACATCTTTCCATTTTCTGATGTCCTCTTTCACAGTACTGTAAGTTTGATTGTAGAATTCTTTCACTTCCTTAGTTAGACTAATTCCCAAGGTTATTTAATTTTTTTGGGATGCTACTGTGAACGGTATTGTTTTCCTAATTTCTTTCTCATTGAGTTCATTACTGATATATAGGAATGCTAATGATTTCTGTGTGTTGATTTTGTAACTGCTACATTGCTTAAGTTGGTATTATAAGAGGTTTTTTATTGGAATTCTTTGGGTCTTCTGTGTAGAATATCATGTCATCTGCAAATAATGATAGTTTTGACTTCTTCTCTTCCTATATGTATCCCTTTTTATTCCTTTCTTTTGCCTGATTGCTCTAGTTAATGTTTTGAGTACTGTGTTGAACAGAAGTGGTGATAGTGGGTGATTGTTTTGTTTCCAATTTTAAGGAAAAAGCTTAGCAATTTTTCCCCATTCAATATGATGTTCAGCATTGGTTTTCATAAATGACTTTTATCAGATTCACATAGGGACTTTCTATATCTATTTTCTTCTTTTTTTAAATCATGAGTGGGTGTTACATTTTGTCAAAAGCTTTTTCTGCATCTGTTGATACAATCATATGGTTTTTGACCTTGCTTGTGTTTATGTGCTGTAACACATTTATTGATTTGTGTATGGTGAGCCATTCTTTTGACCCTGGGAAGAAACCTACTTGGTCATGATGTAGTATCCTTTTGTTGATTCATTCCATTCTTTTTGTCAGTATCTTATTCAGGATTATCACATCTGTGTTTATAAAGATTAGCCTATAGTTTTTCTGTCTTGGTAGGTCTTGACAAAGGAATTTGTAACTCAGAAATGTGTTATTTTGGTATTTATTGGAGACATCACCTCATTATGTTCCTCAAGCTAGTCTTGAATTCTTGGTCTCAGGCTATCCTCTTGCCTCAGGCTCCTGAGAGCTGGGACTACTGATACCACCACACCCAGCTAGAAATTTGTTATTTGTTACTTTTGTTGTTGATTTTGCAGTGCTGGGGATCAAACCTAGGGCCTCATACATGCTAGGTAAGTACTCTACTACTGAGCTACACCCCCAGCCCTGGAAGTCCTTTACTACTCTTTCCTTTTGATTCACTGATTCACAGATGCTCTTATTTTGAAGAACAGAAAAATAAAAGAATCATACAAATTGGTGTGGTTTCACAAAGAATTTTGGAATGCAAGTGCTGTCTAAGTCCTGTTTCTGAGGCATATACAGTTTTTACACTGTACAGATGAAGAAGCTGAGGCACAGAGAAAAGTATAAAACATATCCTAGTAGAGACTGAGTAAGTTAGGAACAATGGGAGTCAATTTGGTTCCCTGTTCTGGAGATTGGGACATACAGCATTGGCACCATCGCTTGGCAGAAAACCAAAGGGGCAAGAATATGAGAATGAGAGACAAAGGGATCTGAACTTAACCTTTTCATCAGGAATCCATGTCCACAATAACTAACCCACTCCCAAAATAATAGCAGGAGTCCATTATTACTTCAGCAGAGCCTTCATAACTTAATCACCCCTTAGAGTCCACCTCTCAGGCTCAGGATACGGCTCAGCAGTGCAGCGCCTGCCCAGCAAGTGCAGTGAGGCCCTGGGTTCCATCTCTGGTGTTAAAAATGAGAAGAAGGGTGAAAAAGAAACCTCTCAACATTTAATGCATTGAGGATTAGGTTTCCAACATATGTAACTTTGGAGGTCACTTTGAAACCAGAACAAGTTCACAATAAAAGATAATATAGTAAGTGGATTATCATGGTGCTATATGGATACATCTACAAAGAGTTTTTGCAGTTTTAAGCCAAGTGTGGTGGTACACGCCTGTAATCCTAGCACTTGGGAGGCTGAGGCAGGTGGATTACCACAAGTTCAAGAATTCAAGACTAGCCTAAGCAACATTTTATAAACATGTTTTGTGTTTGGAAAAAAATTATACTTAAGTATCTCTTGAGTGAAAGCAAAAGGCCCATATTCAATTTACTATGGCACAGTACATACCATAATTTAGTAGTCATTTAAATGCCTGCTAAATAAAAGAATCACATTCATCAATAAATAGCATTTACTTGAGAATGTCTTATTACATGTGTATATAATAGGCAATAGGAAGCAGGTCTGAGTTCTATTTCAACTACATGGGATAACAGGACCATGAGAATATACGGACTGAAAATTGAGGATTCTGTATAACCTTAGATTTGGTATAATCAGGATCAATACCAAAAAAGAATTGGAACATCATAATTCGCCTGCGATAGTCAGTAGCTCAGTTTTGTATCACTAATAAGCAGTGGTCAAGTTTCCGTGAAATTTGTTACATTTCACAAATAAGTAAGATAAATGTAGAGCATAATCTCTGAGGCTGTTCCTCTATCACCGATCTGTACAAAGGCAAGAACACTGCTATAAAAGTCAAGCATTCTATTCTGAGTCTTTAGTTGGCTTGCATTCAACTATCATCAACTTAGAACCTCTATACTTTTCTGAATTGCCTGGGAGAGAATCTCAACATAGCTAGTTTATGTAAGAAAGGAGAGCAAAGTATTCAATGAGTTGAAGAATTGTTGAGAGGACTTGAGTAATGATTCTTGTTTTATTTTCTGTACAACGTAGTACCATAGACTGGGGAAGTTATGAAGAAAAGACGTTTATTTTGGCTCACAGTTCTGATCTTAGGGCCACCTGTGGTGATGATGGCCTTTTTGCTGCCATAGTCCCTGAGCTGTTGAAGGCATCACATGGCAAGAGAGCTTGAAAAAGATGTGGCCAAACTTTTATATCACACCCCTCCCAAAGTATCTCATTAATTCACTTGTATGACTGGATTAAATCATGCCTGAGGCCAGAGCTCTAGTCACCTCTTTAAAGGCCCTGCCTTTTTATATCTCATGGAAAGATTAAATTAAAGCATGAGTTTTGGAGGGGACAAACCATGTTCAAACTATATCAATTCTCAGAATTTAGCATAAGTCAGAAACTCCTAGAGGAATTTAAGAATACATAGTTTGTGTCACCCTATCCTTTGATTTTCTGAGGTAGGCCTAAGGGATTTGCATTTCTGGCAGATCAGAGCTACTTTGAGATTCTAGCTCATTCCAGCCTGAATGGCTATTATCAATTAAACAAACACTGATGGAGATTCAGAGAAAAAAGGAATCCTCATGCAATTTTAGTGAAGAGGTAAATTTGTACAGCCACTATAGAAAACAGTACGAAGGTTCCTCAAAAAAGTAAAAACTAGAACTACCATATGATCCAGCTATACTACTCCTGATACATACCTGCAGGAATCCAAGCTATTCAGGTAAGTACCTGCCTAGTCATGTTTACTACAGTACTAATCATAGTGGAGTTATGGACTCAGCCATGGTGCCTATCAGAAGATTAGTGAATAAAGAAAATGTGATATACACATACACACACACACACACAAGAATTATTCAGCTGTAAAATAAGAAATCAGGTCATTTGCAGGAAAATGGGTGGAGCTAGAGATTGTCACTTTAACTGAAATAAGTCAGAGTCAGAAAAGAATTGTATGTTTCTTTCATGTGGAACGTAGGAGGAGAAAGAACATGAAGTTCAAGGGGAACTGTTAGGGAAGGGGAAGGAAGAAAGGAGAGTAATAAAGTGTAATAGGGAAAGTGGATATGATCAAAGTGCATTATATGCATATATGAGAATGTCGTAAACTCATTATTTTGTAATGGCAAGTCATACATACTAGTAATTATAATTTACAGAAAAAGAATTTGCATTTCTAGTAGCTTCCTAGGTGATATGGATGCTGCTGGTTCTGGAGACCACACTTTGAGGACCAGTAGGCTGGAGAAACACTGTAAAAGTTTTCAGGAACAGCTTTCAAAACCTCACCACAGACCCAGGCCAGCAAAGGAATTAATATCTCTTCTCATAAAGCAGAACGTTCAAAACTTCATTGCCACTCTCAAGATGAGAAAGCTACCTCATTGTATAACCTATTCCAGAATATTACAGCAGCCAGTTCCCTATATCATAACACCTGCCACACCTTAAGCTGGCAGAATGTTCAATGTACAGCCTTTCTATACCCATAAATTAGACAAGTGAACACAGTCCTCTGCTGGTTCAGTATTTGATAGGCTGAAAAATAGTTTACCAAAGATAGCTGGAACCTGTAATGTTACCTTATTTGGAAAAAGGATCTTCATAGTTGTGATTGGTTAAATGAAGTATACTGAGATTGTTACGGAAAACAGACCAAGCATGGGAAGAAATGGCACTGAGGAAGTCACTGAGGCAGTTTATTACACCAGTGTGCTTCTGACTAGGATCTTTCCCTGCCTGGCCAGGTTTCGGGTTTTTAAAGGGAAAGCAAATGGGGAGGCATAAAGGCAGACTTGGTGCATGTGATTGGGGGGTTCGATGACATCATAGGTTGCTAAGGGAGTTAAACATCTCAAGTTATATTGTAAGGCTATCAGTTATACAAAGACAGTAAGGACATCTCAGGTTACATTGCAAGGCCATCAGTTACACAAAGGTGGTAAAAGCAGGGACTACTGAAAGGAAAGAATGTTCTATTATCAGGCTTGCCTGACATGTCCACTGGCAGGCATTCTTGGGAGGCTTTCTTGGCAGGCCTTTGTTTAAAATTTTAATTCCCTTTCAAGATGAGACATTACCCTGGGTTATCGGGGCAGGCCCTCATTGCCATCAGAAGTGTCCTTACAAGAAATACAAAGGGATACTTAATACAGAAGACAAGGCCAGTATGACCTGGAAGACAGATTAGAGTGATGCTGCCTCAAACCAAGCAATGCTCGAAGCTGTCAGAAACTTTCAAGAGGACAATAATGAGCCCTACCCTTAGAGTATCTAAGTGAGCCGCAGTCCCTGTTGATGACTTTGTTTGGCCCTGGAAACTAACCTTCAGACTTCTGTCCTGTAGAGCTATAAAAGAATAGACACTTTATTATTTTAAATCGCCAGGATTATGATAATCTGATTATAGTAGCCACAGGAAACTAATACTCAGCAGTGAAAAATTAAGTTTTTACCAACCGTTTGCTAAATCCATCACACTTCTATCTTCCAAGTCTTTTATAAATGCATTGAGTTGGTTGCAGCTACATGAAATCTAGAGTCCTAGGAATAAGAGTCTAGAAAATGGAGTAGTTTTACTTTCTAAAGTTTGATTATAGAATGAGGGCAGAATGAATGTTAAGGAACTGTGTACCGTAGATATTTGTATATATTTACATTTTTTTCTTTGGCAGAAGTAGACCAGAATGAAAGATAAATTGCAAGGGGGTGTTTCACTCCAGCCTGAATTCTTTTTTTTTTTTTTTTTTTTGGTCTTTTTGAGACAGGGTCTCGCTATGCAGTTCAGGCTGGCCTTGAGCTCACTTTGTAGCCCAGGCTGGTCTCAAACTCGCAAAGATCTTCCTGCCTCAGCCTCCCGAGTGCTGGGGCAGTCTGAATTCTTGTGTCTGAGTATTTGTCTTTTCCCAAGAACCCTGTCATAATCCATCTGTGCCACTGCCCATCAGCTCCCTGATCTTTGCCATCTGCTTCCTGGTGCTTTTCAGTAGGCACATTTTTGTGTTCTAGTCCTTGGACTCTGGTGATGCTCCAGTCACAGACATAAACACCCTTGGGGCATTGTCAAAGACACCATTGTCCCACCACCCCACTTCACCCCTCCGCCTATTGTTCAGCATGGACATCTACTCCTCAGGGCAACATCATGGGTTGTTTAGAAATTCCTTGACAGCTTCAAAATATCTGAACATTTCTCAAGAAACTTTGTTTATGTAACTTCTAGAGAAGTAAATTAATTCTCTTGGCTGTTCTACAATAACCTGAGTTAACACAATTGTTCAAGTACCTGGGAGTCTGAGCACTCAAGACATGCAGTTTTATTGCTCTAAAATAATTTTTGAAGTTGTTATACGCTTTAAAATTATGCCATGGTAATAAGTAAGAAATGATGAGTTGGCCAGGTGTGGTGGTACATGATTGTAATCCTAGCACTTGGGAGGCTGAGGCAGAAAGATTGCTATAATTTCAAGGCCAGCCTGAACTAGACAGCAAAACCTTGTCTCAAAAGAAACAAAAAACAAACAAAAAGAAATGATTAGCTGTGACTCAGGGCACAGTGCTGACGTTATTAGCCAGGTGATAAAATTGCTTATTATTGTCCCAGGGTCACAATCCATATGATTATGGACTTAATGGAACAAATACTTCAGGTAATCACAGAGACCTCCCAGGTGTGTATAGAGATTAATAGTTGTGGCTCATTTATGTTTTTTGCTAACCAACTGTTCATAAGTGTTGGAGTACACTGCATGTACTTTAATTAATCTATTCAATGAAAAGAAAAACTCAGGGGCCAGAGATGTAGTTCAGTGTCACAGTGCCTGTCTGGCAAGCACAAGGTCCTGAGTTTGACACCCAGTACCAAAAGAGAGAGAGAAAGACAGACTCAGAATGCATTTAGAAGATAGTAGAACTGTACCAGATTTTATTTTTTAAATCATTATGTTCCTTTGGTGTTAGAATACCTAAATTCTAAACCCAGAAAACCCATAAATTCCAAATGTAGTTTATCCTAAATTTATACATGTATTTTTGAAATAATTATAAATAAGGTTGCTTCCTGCAATATTGTGTGTCCTAGCAAAAGAGTGAAATAACTAAATGTACATCAGTAGAGGACAGGTTTAAATGATTGTGGTACAACAGTATAATAGAACAGTATGAAGTTTTTTTGTTTTTTTTTTTTTTTTTTTTTTTTTTGTTTTTTTTTTCTTTTTTTTTTTTTTTTTTGGTTTTTCTCCGGTACCAGGAACCGAACTCACGGCCTTGCGCTTGCCAGGCAGGCGCTTTTGCCGCTGAGCTAAATCCCCAGCCCCCCAGTATGAAGTTTTAAAGAGATTTTAAAATCTCTCTCTGGCTGGGTATGGTGGTGTGTGCCTGGAACCGCAGCGCTCAGAAGGCTGAGGCAGAAGGATTGCCACAAGTTCGAGGCCAGTTTGGGCTGCATAGTGAGGTCAAGACCTGCTTGAACTACATGGCAAGTCCCTCAGGGACAAAAACAAAAACTAAAAATCTCTCTCTGGACTAATTATAGAAAAGTCTCCCGGGAAATATTTCTGAAATTTTGTATGGTACAGCCACATATTGTTTCTACATACTACATACATAAAGAAAAAAACATGTCTGTATGCAGGAGTATGTGTTGATTTGGGGATAGTGCTGTGAGGGAGACTTTGCAATACATATCTTGAAATACACATGTCAAGACAGTATATTTCCTGTTCAGAAATTTTAAAAATCTTTACACTTCAGAACATCTTGAGTGCAGAACGTATCAAGGCCTAACTTGCTTGATAAATAATACTATACTTCACAGAGAGGCATTTATTTACATTAGGAAGATTCATTTGCAAATATGAAGGCTGAGTTTAAAAATGTTTTATTGTGCCTGAAACAAAACTGGAATCATTCATAAGTAAATAAAGACAGGTTACTTAAGATTTATAGCTTCTCCTGAGTTTGATTGCCAGTCCCCCACCCCCGCCCCCAAAAAAGATTTATAGTTTCTCTGATTTGAGACTCAGTAAGTTACTAGTAATGATGCTCCCCATTGTCCTAGGATAACTTAATTTTCAGTGTAATCCTGTCATCAGTGTTCTCACCATTCATTCATTAAAGCCTCTGCCCTGGTGGGTATTAAAGATGAATAAAATTTTGTTTCTCATCCTCTATTACCATCATTCATGAACTCCTGTCTTACAGGGAAAGGATACAGGTGGCTTGGGCAGCAGGTATACCAGTAATTGTAATCATTATGAAGTCAGTGCTAATAACAACTGCAAAGCACTTCATAAATGCTGGAAATTGTGTTATTGAGTTCTACCTTTATGTTTATGTATGTATATTCTTACTATTTTTAAATAAAGAGTTATCTTCTGAGAAAAGTGAGAATCCATCCTCTTCAAAGTTTTTAAATTGTGGCAAAACACTTGTAATACAGAATTAATCATTTTTACATGTGTAGTTGAATGTTAAATATGTTTATATTGTTACATAATTAATCTGCATAATTCTTGTTTTGCAAAACTGAAATTCTTTACCTACTAAACAGCTCCCCACTATTCTCTACCCCTAATCCCTGGCATCCACTCTTCTTTTTGTCTTACAAATTTCACTACCCCTAAGTAGCTCACTTAAGTGAAATCATACAGTATTTGTGGTTTTGTACTAGTAGACTATTTTATATTGCACTATATTTTTTATCACTGTGTCACATCGAAAAGTGAAGCCAGTCACAAAAGATTAAATATCACATGGTTTCACTAATGAGAGACCCAAAATATAAATAATTTAAAGAGCAAAATAAAGAGATATGGTAAGAAACAGGGAGGCAGACTCCATAAAGAGGGAAATAGGATTTGGGGAAGGCGGGAGAGTGGAGGGTGGGAGCTGGGGAGTAAGAATGATGAAGATAGCATATGTGTCAGTCCCCCATGTTGAGTGTAGTCACTATGAATTGCAAACATACGCGAATACAAAATTTAAAAAGGAAAAATGGGAAATCATTTAAGGAAACAAAAGCAAGGAATATGAACATTTAAGAAGTAAAAGACAGTAGTACAGTAAGTAAGACACTTAAGTCATGGAAGATGGAAGTTCTATAACTTCTCCTGAAGGGAAAAACAGAATGTAACTGGACAACAAGGTTCTAAAGATAGAGGTAAATTTAAAGTTGCAGTTTAATATTTATAAACCTCACAGAAAGTGACTAAATGTTGATCTTTGGAGAGCATTATATACCCTATCATACAAAACAACTGCAGTGTTACGTTTTAAATAAATGTAAATGAGTTTTCCAGTGTTAAAAATTCATTCTGGCCAGAAGTGTAACTCAGTGTTAGAGTGCGTGCCTGGAATGTGTGAGGCCCTGGGTTCAGTATCCATCAATAATAATAATAATAATTTATTTGGTAGCCAATAATGGACTTCTAGGTACTACTTTATAAGACTCCTTTATTTAGATAATAATGTCTGTAATTGTGAGAAAAACATGGGCAGTGTTGTAGTTTGTATCTAGATGTCCTCTCAAAGCTTCATGCAGTCATGGAGGCTGGCTTTTAGAGTTTATGATTGATTCATGGTCCAGTGCTGGGATTACAGGTGTGAGTGCTACACCCACCATTGGTGGGTAACCTGCATACCATATAAGGGAGGGAAAGAGGCTTGCTCCTACTGGTCCTCCCTTTTGCTCTTGCTGATTTTGCTGTTTTTCACCACCATGAACTGTTGTGCTCTGCCATGTGCCGCTCTGCCTTGGAGTCAGCCGAGTATGGACTGAAACCTCCACAAACTGAGCTAAATAAACCTTTCCTTCCTTTATTCTGGGTGTCAGGTATTTTGTCTCAGAAATGAGAGAAAAGAATGTTTCTTCTAAACTATTCCTAAATGTCTGGTTTTTTAAAAACTGAAAGTTACTCATATATATCTGTGTCAAATGTTATGCAGGCATTAGTAGACTTTCTCATGTATTTGTCAGCTTTCACTGATAGTGGTACCTCAGCAAGCCACACTGAAACTCAACAGCATTAGCAGTAAGCATTTGTTTTTGCCATCATAGGTCTTTAGATTAGCTAGACTTTGGTGGATCGGAGCTGGACTCAGCTGCAGGCTGTAGGGCCAGTTTAAATCTTCTCTGGGGTTCAGGATCAAGGGGACAGCATCTACTCAGATAAGTTCTTCTCAGATTGGATACCTGATCATAAGGCATGCAAACCCAATTACCTACACGTTTGAGATTTCCACTCACTTATATTTGGCAGCTTCCCATTGAATGTGACCAGGCTCATCAAAAATGCAGATATATTTCCATTACAGGGCAATTAGAATTCTAGGAAGCAAAAAAGAATTACCTTCTAAATTTGAAAAGTATGCACAGATACTCAGGTACGTATGCACACAGGTGTTACTAAATATGTAGGTGCTAATAGATGGCTTTCAGCAGTCATTTATTACCATCTCTTTTTTGTGTATGCTATAAATTCATCATTTATTTTAAAATGAAAGTTGTTATATGTAAAAATTTATGTGCAGATATATCCGCAATAGTATAGTCAGAAATATTTTTTCACTGTGCTGGCTTTTACTAATTAGTTACACAATTTTTGTTTTTGTTTTATGTTGCATTAAAGCCACCAGATAGTTGAACTAAAAATAGAACTTCCTGCATATGCCAGAACTCCTCCAGTGCTTCTAAGGAGGACATGGGGATGCCTCTGAGGCAGGTTTATAGACAGGAATATGTACAGAGAGAATGGAGAGAGAATAGAAGAGAAGGAATGGTGGGAAGAGAGATGAGTGGGGAAAAGTGTCTGAGTTGGACAGTAATAAAGTAATAGCGGTTATTCTAAACTCCCCTTGGCTTCACAGAGGCCTTTGCATTCTGTAACTTTACCTCCATACCTTTACTATAAGGAGTGTAACCAATTACTTATAATTTTGGAGACAATAATAATTATCTGATAGAAACAGAGTCCCTTTTAATATCCTTTCATAGAAGACGAGATGTGCATGTATAATAGGAACCTTTTAAAAAATATCAAATAAAGTTACAATAAATGCTTTGAGGATGAGAGGGAACAATGTGGGAACTGTAAAAAACAAATGAATTAAAGATTTCATTGGTTTTGAAATGATTTTAGGATTGTTTTCTGAACTTGTTTATTTCATAGAGCCCTGCCTAGTTTATGCTTAAGGCATATTTCCACCTCACCTGTCTCCTGCCCCTAGGGATTGAACCCAGGACCTTCACACTGAGCCCTATCCCCAGCCCTTTTATATTTATTTTTTATTTTGAGACAGGGTCTTGCTAATATTCTGAGTTTGCCCACACTGGGCTCCAACTTGTGATCTTTTTGCCTCAGCGTTCAGAGTGCCAGGATCACAGGCATGAACCACTACATCAGCTTTCTCTACTTTCTCATATTGCTTTTCTGTCTACTGTTGTCCTACCATAGGTTCATCCCTTATTAATCTGGCCTTTGTGGCTGGCTAATGTCTCTGCTGCCACAACACTGCAAACAGTATATGCAGCCTGTTCATTTGGCTGCATTCTGAAAGTATCTTAATCCTGACAATAATATTGGATACTTTACCTACTAAATATAACTTTAAAAGTACACATTGGTGAAATTTAATAGCGATTACATACATGTTGTTTAAATTGTGGATAAATGCCCAGACACATTTTAAGGAAAAAGAATATCTGTTGTATAGAAAAGCAACCCTGAATATATTCAGTCACATACAACAGGATGGTTAAATCTTTAAAACGTATAATAGTGAATAAGACAAGCAAGACATAACAAGTCCATGTACAGCACATAAAATTCAGAAACAAATAGAACTAAAAGCATATAGGGATGGTGATACTGATTTAAAAAAAGCAATGAAATAATTCTTACCAGATTCAGAATAGTCACTATTCCTGGGGTGGGAGAAAGCTTTAAAGACCAGCAGGTAGGAGGGTTTCAGGACCCTGGATCCTCTTTATTTCTTGACTTACATGGTAGCTACATGAGTTTTCACCATAATAATTTATTAACTTGTATATGTATATTATACTTTTGTGTATATATATTTTATAATTAAAAAATAGATTTCTAAAAGGGAAAATGATAGGAAAAATGAGAAAGCTAAAGGAACAGAAAAATACAAGAAAGAGATCATTAGCAATTTAATAGAAAAAAGCTAACCTTTTTTCTCCAAGCATGTATCTTTAGAAGAGTGAGCAGAAATTATTATCATAATTAAAACAAATAATGGGAGTTATTTACTCAAATTATGGGAGTAATTTGTATTTTATTGTTCAATACGTAAATGATAAGGTGTAACTTTAACTTTTTATAGTACAATTATTTTCTGGTAATTTTCTGAGAACGAAAGTCTTCAGTGTGCTTTTTGGATTTAGAAGTATCATTTATAGACTAGATAAGAAAATTGAGGGGCCGGGGATATAGCTCTGTGGCACATGTGCCTGCCGCCTGGCAAGAGCAAGGTCCTGAGTTCCATTCCTGATACCAAAAAAAAAGAAAAAGAAAATTGACTAGAGGTGTTTTGAGTGACACACTGGTTTGATTCTTTATCATGAGTTTGTGAATTTTGATTTGCTTCTGTTTTAAACAATATTGCAAAAAAATAGAATATTACAATGATTAGATTTCTATTTTCCTGCTGTTAATATAGGGTCAAATAGAATTTTCTTACTCACAGTAATTGTTTTGACTCTTAAAATGTTTTTCTCTGCTCTTATGAAAAATACATTGCTTTTGAAACAAGAATCTCTAATTTGCCTTTCTTCACACAGTGGTAAAAGATTAAGGAGCTGACATAACCACTACTGTGTTTTATTTAAACTTCCTTTGCGCTTACTGCACATGTAACAATGTTGTTCTTTCTTTGACACAAACCCAGACAAAGGCTGTGTGTAGAAAGGAAGCAGACAGCACGCCTCCAGTCGTGGGCCGGCCTGGCTCCAGGATTTGTAAACAGAAACATCCCAGGCTCCAAGGAGGCAGACAGCGGTTCCCTGTCTGTCCTGCCTCCGGGAAGTGCTTGCTTGGACAAGCCCAGCCACTGCACACAGGCATACATTGCAGTGTTTGTGTTTGGCTGAATATTTAACTGAGAAAACTAATAAGGAAAATAAGGTTTAGTAGTGCTAAGGGAACAAGACAATTCAGGCATAGCGTATATGGTATATAACATGTAGGGCATAAAAAGGAGTTTTTAAAGAAACCAAAAAAAGTTTCGTAGTTAAAGGCCTCTTTTATTGCACATACATGTGAACACACAAATTGAAATATTTTTCCTGGCAGTTTTTCATATAGATCATGTGACATAATCTGGAAAGTTTCCAATTTGAAATGTTTAACATTAGTATAACATTTAACATGTTTAAAAATATATTTTAGCACTTTTTTCACCCTCTCTACTCTGTGAATTATCATTATTACCATCATCATTATTATTTGGGGTTTTGTTTTGTTTGAGAAAGGATCTTGCTTTTTTTAGTGCAGGATGGCCTTGAATTCACTATGTGAATTTTGAAGCCCAAGCTGGCTTCAAACTTGTGGCGACCCTCCTGCCTCAGCCTCCAAAGTGCTGACATTATTATGCCACCACACCTGGCTTCCATTATATGAATTAATAATTCATGTTTTAGATTTTGATTTAATGAATTTATTGTAAAAGCTATGTAATGTTTTGTTTTATAAACATAATACTGCTGAGCCTTCCAAAAATATTAGACAATTTATACACTTTAAAATCAGGAATATTTAGGTCACCTAGTATATGGTCTGCATTTCATTTTTTATAGCTTAATGCATTTTAATAGCAAACTTTCAGGAACACACAAAAACAGACATTAAACCATGTAGAATTTGCATATAGGATGACTCAGAAGTATTGTGACCGAATAGGCAAATCTAAAATGTAATAAAAATGCTCCAAATACCATAGTTGTTGGTGGTAAGAAATTTACATTGTTTTTAAATCTAAATGATGGCATTGTCCAGAAAATTTTAGTAGGTTTATTTGTAATTGTTGTAAAGTTGAACTGTTGATTGTTTTTTTTTTTTTTTTTTTTTTTTTTGTCTTTTTGAGACAGAGTTTTGCTATGCACATCAGGTTGACCTTGAGCTCACTTTGTAGCACAGGTTGGTCTCATACTTGCAGTGATCTCCTGCCTCAGCCTCCCGAGTAAACTGTTGAATTTATTCACAAACATTTTGACATGTGGCAATACTTTATTTCCCCACATTTATATTGAAAATTTATATACAAATAGAAAAACTGCCAGTATGTACTTAAATCCTGCCTTATTTTCCCATTAGCAATAATGTGTTTAGATACCTTCAATTCTATGAGAAAAATACCTAATATTCAGAACAACCAGATAATATTTTTTCTGGTACTGAATCCTTATAGCTCTAACACTGAGCTACATCCACATCCCTAGAAATTTCGTTGTTTGGAGAATGAAATGTTTTCTATCATGGTGGAATTGTTAAGTTTGTCTACAAACAAGTGGCTTGCTACCTACATGTTTTTTGGTAAAATTATTACACATTTGGCATGGAGAGCATAGAAATTGGCATTCTCAAAAAGCCACCCAGGTAGACCTTCCTGACCTTACAGAGGGTATTCATATCCATTTTGAAGTCCTGAACAGTTTCTCACACCAGACTTTGGAGAAGTTTGCAAATCAGAAATTCAGTAGTCTTCCTTTATAGAGTACACATTACCAGGCTAGACAGATGAAGCTTTTCATCTGTCCTGTGCAAAGTGATCATACCAGCAGCTTTTGTAGCCATGTGCTTAGTGGGTGCTTTACCGGTAGCTGATTTTACACACTGTGCTTTGTTTGAGCCATGGTATACAGAGCCCTCCTTACTCCCTGTCTTTAGAAGTTTGGCAAGGTAGCAGTAGTGTTGGCATTCTATAACTGCTTTACATTCTGGGTTAAAAAAAAAAGGACCCAAGTCATGCATGGTTGTGCAGACCTATATCCCAGCTACTCTAGAGGCTGAGATGAGAGGGTCACTTCAGTCTAGGAATTCCAGACCAGTTTTGGGCAACACAGCAAGACCCTCGTCTCAAAAAGGGGATTAGGGGCAGGAGTTATATAATTTGTCCATAGGACTAAAATTTATAATCTCTTTCCAGTAAGTCACTGTTACCTATAATATTTTGATAGTGTACTATTAGCAATAGTGGGATACTTATTTTCTGACAACTAATTGTTTATGATAATGTAAATTATACTTTAATTTTGGGGTTAAATCACTGTCCATCATAGTTGCTATTATTTGATACACTGCCTCAAGACAAATTCTCCTACCAAGTGTTACTAGCTTTCCCATTGCTGGGACACAAGGCCCAACCCACCCACACTTTAAAGGAGGAAAGGTTTAATTTGGTTCCCAGTTGCCGGGTATCTAATCCATGATCAGCCGGCTCCAAGGCAGAAGCGTCTTAGAAGAAGACTGTGGCAGAGCAAAGGTGCTTATTAGTTTCTGGTGGCCAGGGAGCAGGGCAAGGAAAGATCACCTGAGAGGCAAGGCCAGAGGCCATATGCAGTCCCCAGAGTCACGCCTCCGTGTCCCCCCAGACACTCGGGAGTGTGTTTACCAAAGCCCCTAGGTGACTCCCAGCCAGTCACGATGAGACGATTAAACTTGTCCATACAGTAGATCTCTTAGGTTAGACAGCTATCACAAAGTGTCATAGACTAGCTGGCTTTAAGTTCTTGAGGCTGGAATGTCCAGTATCAAGATGCTACCAGATCTGATATCCAGAGAAGGCCTACTTGCTGATTTGCAGATGGCCATCTTCTCGTTCTGCCCTCATATGGTAGAGAGAGAACAGAGATGATGCCTTTTATAAGGCACTGACTTTGTGAGGACTCAGCCTTCATGGTTATTCCCCACGGGTACTATTTCTATTCAGCATAGAAATTTGTGGGGAACACATTCAGTTGAAAAACAGCACTAAGTATAAGGTTTAAAAAAATCTGTGCCATTCTCTATTCCTAGTTTTCTCGTACTCCAAAATTCTTTTGAAATATCATGTCTCACCCACATCATCCATTTCAAATGCAGAGTCAGAAGTCAAGGTTTATACTGCACAGATGTTTCTGTTTGATGGTGGTTTGTGGTAAGATAGTAGAATAATGGGGTACCTAGACACTTACACAGCTAAGAACAAAAAGGCATACTAAAAAGCCTATAACCAGTTGTCTTAGTCACTTTCTTATTGCTGGGACACAATACCCAACCCCTGCAACATGAAAGGAGGAGGTTTATCTTGACTCACTTCAAAAGTTTCAGCTCATGGTTGGCAGGCTCCAGTGTGGAACAACATGGTGGGAGTACCTGTTGTAGAGGCAGCTACAGGAAGTACAGAATGCAAGGAGGAGCTAGGGAAAGAGATGAACCCTTCCACTTTCCCCACCAGCTTGCACAGCAAGTGAGCTATAGCACCGGTACAATCCAGTCACTCTCCAAAAGCCCCCTGCTGAGTGTGAGTTTGGGAGACATTCTAGATCTAAACCATATTCCCAGTCATGGTAGATGCTACAGGATCTTTGTATGAGAACTCATACAGTTTTTTAGGAAAGCTCTTTAGGTTTTTGAGTGTGTTTTCTTATGCTTTATATTCATTTATAATGTTAGATTATTTTTGAAGCCCATACTAGATAATATAAATTAGACAAGCATTAAGGCAAGCACATTGATAGTATCAAAAAGAGATAATAAAGGATGAGATGGAATAATTGGAAATCAGGCGCAATAGTTTTTAAAAACCCTAGTCTGAGAATCACTAGTGGACCTAATGAATATCATTGTGGACTAACTGATATTCAAAGGGATAATTCCCAGCTTATATTTACTCCAAAATATTTAGGGAACCGGGAAAAATGTACATTGTGTTTTAAAGAACATTTTATATTGCATAATGGCTCAACTAAAAAGAAAATATTTAATTGCCACGTATTCATTTGCCTTTTTTCCAACTTTATTTTACCTTTCCTATACTGATAAGGAGACAAACTAGTTTGGGATGGTTGAAGAAGACAAGGAGTTCAGTTAAATGTCTTGTTTAGATATTGCTAAAATATTCAAGGAGAAATATAAAGAATATTTATTTAAGAAACTGTATGGACCAGGCATGGAGGTGCACACCTGTAATCCCAGTACTCTGGAGGCTGAGGCAGGAAGATCACTGCAAGTTCAAGGCTAGCCTGGGTTACAAAGTGAGTTGAAGGCCAGCCTGACAGCACAGCAAAACTCTGTCTCAAAAAGACAAAAAAACAAAAGAAACAAAGAAAAAAGAAACCCTGTATGTGAAGGATTAATATAATTATGTAATCTACATTATTTCAAGTATCAGTCCAGCTGTTACATCCCCATATTTAGAGAGATTTTCTTGGTGTATGGTTTTTTTCTTACCAACTCAACAGTTGAGTCAAAGTAAAAGTCAAGAATAAGAAAGTGTATGTCATAGTTTGTCTGTATCTGTCCTTGTTATGGTTCAGATCTAGAATGTCTCCCCAAAATCTCCACTGTTCAGAGACAGGGCTTTGGATGTGGTTGGATCATGAGGGCACCATACTCATCAGTGAAGTGATCCATTCCTGGTTGACAGTGCTGCTGGGAGGTAGGGACTGGTTGGAAGAGGGCACGTCACTTGGGGGTTTGCCTTTAGAGGATGTTTTTCCCTGATGGCTTCTCTTTCTCTCTACTTTCTGGTGCCATGAGGTGAGCAGCTTACCTCTGTCATGCCCTTCTACCATGCTACTTCTGCATTGGAGCCAGGAAACTATGGATTGAATTCCCCAAACAGCCTCTAAATTAAACCTCTCCTTTGTTAAGTTGTGGGTGTCAGGTATTTTGTCCTAGCAGTGGGAAAAGTGACTCATGTAAACCTGGATAGGAGATGTCATTCAAGGTTGTCTTACCTCTTAAACCAGATCAAACCAGCATTTATGTTCCTTTAAAGCATGTTTAAATCACACTTCTCACAGCCTGTGTCTGTGCTCAACTCTCAGTTATCAGATTGGCTGTTGCCACCCTAACTAGTTTAGGTTTTTTTCTTAGAAGTTGAACATGTAATGACTACAAAATTTATTACATTCTACTGCAGAGTAAGATGGCTTTTTTAGATTGTTGTTAACCTTTTTTTAAAATAGGTGATGTCCACAAAGAATTTATTTTAGAGATAATGCCATTTTTGTTCATTTGTAGCATGAAGTCTGGATATTTCACAGAAGAAAACCTACTTGATTATATATATATTTAATGCTAGTCAGACTTGTGTAATCTGCAGAAGTTTTAACAAAGTCATCAACATGTAAATAAAGCTGAACAGGCAGCTGTTTGAACACACACAAGAGGAGCGTTCTTTGACTTACAGCTGCATTCGTTGTTACAGGAATCTGTCTGCAGTGTTCTTATTGGCTCAGGGTCAGCCCTGAGCTGCTCATTAAGAGTATCCCAGGCCTTTTGGTTGCATGTCAAGTTCATCTGTCTGCTTCTGTAGTTTTTCATAAGCCCACACTTTGCAAAACAGGTTGCCTGCTCTTCAGAACAGCTTTTAAATAATTTCTTCCCCATCCTTTGTTTACCTCTTTAGTTTATTTTAAATATTTTTAAACTGGGCATAATCCCAGCACTAGGGAGGCTGAGGCAGGAGGATTACCATGAGTTTGAGGCCAGCCTGAACTACATAGCAAGACCTGTCTCAAAAAAAAAAGAAGATGGGCTGGGGATTTAGCTCAGCGGCACAGCACCTGCCTGGCAAGAGCAAGGTCGTGAGTTTGATTTCCGGTACCAGAGAAAAACCAAAAAAAAAAAAGAAGAAGAAATCATTTTATTATCCTGATGTAGATGATTTTCCAAAATGTATGTAGCACAGTAAATTTGAATTACTATGTGCCTGCTTTATTAATATTATCTTTTTAATATGGGGAATAAGGAAAGAGTAGAGGATACTAGCTTATCTTTTGAGTAAATCTCTTAATCATTTAATATAAACTAGGATTCAAAACTGATTCTATAAGTAAATCATTTGTTTGCTTGTTTCAGACAGGATCTCAATATGTAGTCCAGGCTGGCCTTCAACTCACTGTGTATTCCAGGCTGACCTTAAACTCACAGCAGTTCTCCTGTCTCAGCCTCCCAAGTGCTGGGATTACAGGCATGTGCTACCACACCCAGCACTACAAGTAAATTTTTTTTTTTTTTTTTTTCTTGTACGGGGAATCAAACTCAGGACCTTGTGCTTGCCCGGCAGGCACTGTGCCACTGAGCTATATCCCTGGCCCCTGTAAGTAAATCTTATCTGTCATTTGACCAGCAGTTCTAAACTCAGACCTTCGTAATAGCTGAAACCCTCAAATTAAGATGATGGAAGATAATTCTTTGTTGGCTATCAAAGCAGAAATATTCCATACCCAGCTGATAAGGGGCATAGCTCATATTTGAAAGTGTGGACTCCTAGAGTGTAGGATATAAGTTGTTTGGTTGGTGGGTTTTCCTCTGCTTAAAATAAAGATAATGCACATTTACTTTTTAAAATTTAGATTATATATACATATACTACATATATAATCTAAATTAAGTATATATCACGTGAATCTTTGCTAGTATTGTGATGTATTTGTTTCTGGTCTTTTTTATGAGTGTGTACATAAACATTTGATAGCAAAACATTACATATAAAACATAGACATTGGCTAGGGTGTAGTTTAGGGGTAGAGAGTGTGGTTAGGTTCTAGGTAATCCCTAGCACTGAAAACAGGGCGGGGGACATGGTGCTAAGTGAAGTAAGTAAAACATAAAAAGAAAATACCATGACTCCATTTATAGGAAACATACAGTGTAGACGTGTTGGTCACTTCACCACTACAGTAACAAATACCTGAGCTAAATCAGTCTACAAAGAGAAAACGTTTATTTTGGTTCACAGTTCTGAAAGTTCCTAACCGGTCGGCCCTGTTGCTTTGGAGCCTGTGAGAAGCAGCACATCATGGCGCAGATGATGGCGAGCAAAGCTACTCACCTCATGGCTGGAAAGTGAGAGAGGAAGAGACTGGGCCCCACAGTCATCTTCACGGGCACATCCCTAGTGACCCAAGCCTCCCAGTGCCATGCTGGGGACCAGGCCTTAGCACATGGGTGTGTCCGAAGCACTTACACAAGCTGCAGCAGTGGGCAGACCACAGAAACAGAGCACAGACTAGCGGCTGCCAGGATCTGCCCAGAGAGAGCAATCAGGAGTTACTGCTCCTGGTTATAGAGTTTCAGTTTGAGCTGAAGAAAATGTTTTGAAAATAAGAGAGTAGTGATAGCTGTACAACATTGTGAATATCATTAGTATCACCCAATTGTATACTTATAAATGATTTTAAAGGCTGGTTTTTGTCATATATTTTCCACCACAGTTTTTTAAATTTATGCAATCTAGAGAAAATTGAATAAATTGGTGAGTTGTATAGGGTGTGAATTATATCTTAAGGTTGGTTTAAAAATTCAACTGTAGTTTAGATTATTTACAAGAGTTCTATCTAAAAGTATAAGAGTACAGAAAGGTAATCAGTAATGAAGGGGGAAATATACAAATAATACCTGTGCTAATAGATTAAATTAACAAACATTCCTGGAAACAAAATGCATTACTTCATAGCACAAATATTCAATTCAACAGAACGATAAAACTATTTCAACTGGTCTTGGTGGTACAAGCCTTTAATCCCAGCACTCAGGAGGTTGAGTCAGGAGGATCACCTAGAGTTCAAGACCAGCATGGACCACATAGTGAGTTTTGTCTTGAGAAAAAAAACACAAAAAACTATTTAAAATTTCTAAACACCTAGTAATATAGCCTTAAAATGGATGGACCAAAACTGATAGAAGCAAAAGAAGAAATAGATAAATTCTTAATAATAATGGAAGATTTAAACACACCTTTTTTGGGAAATCAGTAGTTCAATTTGATGAACAGGTAGAAGATCTGAACTATTGAATGAAATGTTCACAAGGCAAAAATGTGTAAGTAACATAAATGGTGTCTTTAAAGGTTCTTAATGATGTGTGACAGTCCTAAGTGAAAAGAAACAGATTACAAAACTGAATATAGTAATTCCAGTCTCACTTAACATGCTGTATATGGATTGGAAAAGTACAGCACTTTCTCTCTGGTTTTTCAGTTTGATTATAATGTATGTAGATAATATTTTCTTTGCAGTTATCCTTTTTGGTGTTTACTAATGATAATTGTGGATTGATTTCTCTCATCAGTTTTGGAAATGTCTTGTGCCTTTTTAAAGATTTATTGTGTACTATTTTCTATTTTTTTCCCTCCATGTGACTCTGATGATGTATACTGTATATTAGGCCATTTTAGATTCTTTGCCCTGTTTTCCCCTTTTCATTTTGTGATTTAGTATAGGTAATTTCGTTTATATGTATTGAGGTTCACTGGTTCTTTTGTCATTTGTGTCTTCTAATAATCGCATGAAAAGACTTCGGTAGGTCTGTTACTGTATGTTTTATTTCTAGCATTTACACTTGGTGCCTTTAAACAATTTGTCTCTCATCTGACGTTGCTCTTCTATTCACTTAATGTGACTTACCATTTTCACTGTATTCTTTAACATGTTTATCTTAGTTACTCTGAAGTCTGTGATAATTTCACCACCTTAGATGTTGTTGGGTCATTCCTGGGTCTATTAACTATTTTGTCTTAATCATACACCTATATTTTCATCTGTATTACATGTCTCCTTATTTTTGGTTGAATACTGAACATTGCAGATAGAATCAGAGTGGAGTTTAAGGTAAATAATACTTCGTTCAGAAAAAGACATAGTGGTTTTTGTCAAGCTATTGAAAAGGGGGGTGGGGTAAAAGAGTACAGTCTGTAGCTGAACTGTTTCTGGGCTTTATTGTTGCCTTAGTTTGATCTGGTTCACCATCAGCTTCAAATGATTTGAGGGCAAGGTTTGGGATTTCAGTGCCTGGAGAATTTCTCAGTTTTGTTTTGCTTTCAGGATTCAGTAAACCTGTACCAAGATCTTTTAAGAAAGCTCTCTCAACTTTTTACTCTGCCCAGCCTCAGGTGGATTCAGTCTTGTAATGAGAGAGGACATGGATACCCAGAGGGCTTGTCTCGGTTCTCCTGCCCTGGTCTCAAACTATGAGTCACTACGTGCCTATGCCTCAAAGTGTTTTCTCATTTCTCCTGTCCTGCCTCCACTCACACTTAGGTGTACAGTACTTAGTGAAAGCCTGTTGAAAAAGCATTGGCTGCTAATTGTAAAACTCTTTGTGTCTGGGGTCCCTAGATACTGTATTGTCTTGCCAGTGTTATATGAAACCTGTAAGAATTTGCTTATGGTCAGTTGTTTCTTCCTACTTACGTCTGCAGTGGTATTCTCCTCCACCCACTGCTTCCCCTGGGATGAATGAAATGCAGTGCTGGGATTCCGAGAGGACAGCCGGGTGAGGTCCTGGCCGGGAGGGAAAAGGAAACTCTTTTTTTTGACTTTTGGATGGCCTCCTTCCACTTCACACATGGTGGAAGAAAAGGAACAAGAAAGAGAATGGAAGGTTGGAAGGAAGGAAAAAATAAGGGAGAAAAGCCTCTCAGGTATCTCTTTTTCTAAGGCACCAATCCCATCCTGAGCACTCCCACCTTCATGATCTTGTCTACACCTGATCATCTCCCAAAGGCCTCATCTCTGCCTCCCATCACACTGAGGGGTTGTAGTTTCAATATGAATTTTGGGGAAGGCACACACTCTGGATAGTAATGGCAGGAGAAAAATGGGAGGGGGAATGCTTAGGTATATGGTAGGTATATGGTAGATATATGGAAGCTTTCTGGGCAGTGCTTCTATAAACCTAAAACTAATATGATAAAACCTATCAAAAATAATAATAAAGGCAGGATGAAATTACAGAGTTAAATTTCAGAGCGCTTTAAAAAGACGAAATTTTCTTTGATGTCTGCTGCTGTAATAGAGTGCAGAATGTGACAGCAAGCTATTTCAAATCCACCGTCGCCGTGCCCCCTCTTGGTGTCTTTCCCTTTCCTTTCCTTTCTTCACACCCCTCTTATTTTACCTTAAATATCACTTTTTTTGTTACCTCCATGTTTCTTTTTTCTCCTTCACTTTACATCTCCAACCTTTTCTTTTCTCTTTTGACCCTAATAAAACAAAATGTATTACTTGCTGTTATTTAAAGCAAAATGCTATGCTTTTTGTTCTCTCTTTGAGAAGTACCTAAACATTAATTTTTTTTTTCCTTAAAAATTTGTTTCCAAAAGACAAAAACAAAATACAGTAGTCTCCCTTTATCCAGTTTCATTTTCTGAGGTTTCAGTTACCTGTGGTCAGTTATGGTCCAAAAATATTAAACAGAATATTCCAGAGTAAACATTGTGCACCATTCCAAGTAGTGTAATGAAGTCTTTACACTGTCCCACTCCATTCCAGGCAAGACCTAAATGAATCATTCCTTTACCCAGCATATTCAAGTTGTGTATGCTGCCTACCCTAAGGTCACATGGTAACCATCTCAGTTATCAGATTGACTATTGGGTTGTCACAGTGCTTGTGTTTGAGCAACCTTTATCTTAGTAATGGTCTCAAAGCAGAGGAGTAATGACACTGGCAATTTGATTACAGCATATTGTCCTAAATTGCTCTATTTTATGACCAGTTTATCTCTTATTTTGCCTAGTTTATAAATTAAACCTTATCATACATGTGAGATATCAGGTATATATGTATGGGGGGAACCATAGCATGTACATTCTTTATTTGTTTTTTGTCTTTTTGAGACAGAGTCTTGCTATGCAGTTCAGGCTGGCCTTAAGCTCACTTTGTAGCCCAGGCTGGTCTTAAACTTGCAGTAATCCTTCTGCCTCAGCCTCCCGAGTGCTGGGATTACAAGCGGGTGCCACCATGCACAGTTAGCATATACATTCTTTAAAACACACCACAGCTGTCACAAAGAATGACTGCGTGTATACTATAAAATGTCATAATATTTGCAGAAAACCTGTGTATACCCTCCTGTATATTTTAAATTATCTCTAAATTTCTTGTAATAGCCAATGCATTCTAAAGACATATAAATAATTGTTGTTCTACATTGTTTAGGGAATAATGGTGGGAAAAAAATCTGCAGAAGTTTGAAACAGACACAGCCATTTTTGGTCTACCTGTATAGGACAGAAACAAGACTTGAGGTTACCAATTTTCACACAAGAGCTAGAGTCTGAAGATCTATAAAATGTCAGGAAGCTATCCCAGTATGTGCCTACTATTTCTTTATGTGGATTCAGATTCATGGCTGATGCATGGCAAATTGAAGTTTTGCCTTTTGGAAATTTCTGAATTTATTTTCAACTTATTTTGAGCCCATGGTTGGCTAAATCTATAGCTGTAAAACCTACAGTTAATGAGAGCCAACTGTATAAGGTTGGGTGCTATTACAGGTTTTGGGCACCATACACTAGGCATCTTGGAATGTATCCCCATGAATAAGGACAGACTGCTTACTTGCTAGGATTTTTTTGGTTTTGGGGTTTTTTTTTGGGGGGGTGTACCTGGAATCAAACCAAGGAGCTTGGGTTTGCAGAGCTGTGCTTGCCAGGCAGGTGCTATGCCACTGAGCTAAACCCCCGGACCCAAGTATGTTTTATTGCTAAGCAAGCACATAAAATGTTGGTGTATATCTTATATTAAAGAATCATAAATTAGTTTTTTGTGTGTATTGTATCAAAAATTTCTCATTTGGGTTTAGCAAATTCTGAAGTGAGTTATTTTGTGTTATTTGGAGTAAAATTCATATACAGTTAACCATGCTAAAGTGAACCATTCAGTGCATTCACAGTGTTGGGCAAATCATCACTTCTATGTGGTTCCAAAACATTTTCATCAGCCCACAAGGGAAACTCTATATCCAGTAAGCAGTGGCTCCCTTTTCCCTAAGCAGTGACTCTTTTTTCCCTCTTTCCCATTCCCTAGCAACTCCTATTCTGCTTAGTATCTTTATGGATTTGCCTGTCCTAGATTTTTAATATAAACATATAATACGTGACCTTTAATATATTATTTTTTGGTGTGGATGTGCCACTTTTTTTTTTATCCATTTGTGAGTATATGAATGTGAGTATTGTTTCTACTTTGCACCTTGTGAATAGTGATTCTGTGAGCATTCATGTAAAAGTTCTTATTTGCACACCTGTTTTCAGTTCCTTTGGGTGTATGCCTACTGGATCTTACGGAAAAGAAATATATTTCTGAGTCTTATGGAAATTCTTTTTGACTTTTTGAGTCCCCAAATTGTTTTCTACTGCAACTGTACCATTTCATATCCCCACCAGGAATATGTGAAAGTTTGTTTCTCTGAATCCATGCCAATACTTTTTACTTTCCTCTTTTAAAAAAAATTTGCCATTTTAGTATCTCATTATAGTAAGATAAGTTTTTATATGTAGCTTTTCTGCCAGTACCTTTCTATATATGTTAAAAATAGATATAATTACCAATATATTAAAATCTGTTCATGGCTAATAAATGTCCTACAAACTAAAAGTATTTCAGGGGCTGGGGATTTAGCCCAGCAGTACAGTGCCTGCCTGGCAAGCGCGAGGTCATGAGTTCGATTCCCAGTACCGGGGGTGGGGGAAAACAATAAAAATATTTCAGTGCCTCAGCAGAGTCATCTATAAAAATAGCATTTAGACATTTTAATATGCAACCATGCATATTAATTTGGGTTAGCTAAATTTCATTCAGAACAGGCATACATATCAGAGGCACACTCTGCTCTACAGACTTCTTTCATGCCATAGAAACTTCTAGTTTGAATACAACATGTAATGTCTAAAGTAAGAAAATTTTAAAACACAGAATGCTTGATTTTAACTAAATAGAATGATTAAATAAGGATATTAGCAGTCATCAAAGCCTTGCTTCTGGTCAGTATTACCAAACATTACATGAATACCTCAAATAAAATAACAAAGAGCTACTTCCTAGGGTAATTCACTCCATTTTAGACAACTTATTTGTAAGCCATACATTGTGCTAAGGTTTTTATCTTGAATACACACTAATTTGATCTAGTTATTCTCTGTAGCTATTCAGAGCAGGTCCATTTTTCCATGTGAAGACAGCTGTGTCTCCAAAGTTTTCTCTTTTTCTACGTCATTTTAAGTCCTTTTACCTATCACAGTTCAAAGTTATTGTATCTTCACTGTTCTACTTGCTGTCTTCTAGACATGCTCAAGTCTGTAACTATCCATCCTAAAGAATATTTATTATTAGGTATGATTTGACCTATGGAATAGAACTAACACACAAAATGTTAACATGTTCGCCATAGCCCTATAATTTAGATAACTGTGATCCTTTTCTGCAAATGAGTAAATTTAGGCTCAGACAGTGAAGAAATTTTCCCACGGTCATGTAATGAGTAGAAGATCTGAGCCTCAGGTCTGATTCAGACTTAATTTCTTGCAAAGCCATGTTCTTTTCATCAGTATTAATATCAATATGGATGAACATAACTACTGTTTATTATATAGATAGTATACACATGACACTTTGCTAAGCATTTAGGCTTCCGTCTGTGCCTCACAATTGACTTGTGAGGTACAGAATACTGTTTTTACAAATCAGGAAGCAGAAGCACAGAAAAGTAAAGTAATTTGCTGAATCCCACTGGAAGAGTGATGCTGCAGATCCAGGACTGAAAACCCAGTGTGATTCTAAAGACTGTGCTTTTAAACATTATACCATCATGTTTATACTATTCCAAAATACAAATGATATGTCAATAGTTAGGACCAAACCTAACAGATGCTTTTGTGTTTTAAGTCTGTATGAGATAATCTATATGATTAAAGTATAGATAGTTTATAATTATCACAAGTTTATTTTTTCTTTCCTTTTATGCAAAAACATTACTGATTTTACTGTATATTGAGTATAGGCTCTCTTAAAGGGCAGTCCCTGTATTTAACAAAATACTTTTAAAAAATAACAATGTTTTAAACTTTGTTTTCTTTTAGGTCCACCTCATTCATTTAACCGAGACGAGACGATAATCATTGCTTTGGCATCAGTCTCTGTATTAGCTGTTTTGATAGTTGCCTTATGCTTTGGATACAGAATGGTGGCAGGTAAAATTTTACAAAAATACCACTTTGTCCTATAACTTGTGAAACATGCCATTTAATCAGATTTTATTATCTTTTAAAAATCCCTATGCTAAGTGCTAAAAACATCAAATGGACTATCTCAGGGCTATAATAGCTCCTATTCTTATCTTAAGCAAAATTTTCCCCCTTACTTCTTGGAAAAAGTTCAAACTTACCTGTTACCCAGCTTCAGCAGTTATCACGTACAGCAGTACTGTTTGATCCAAGCCCCTACTCCTTAACCTCTTCAAGGCTCTGCATTATTTTGAAGCAAATCATAGATACCACTGATAAACTTTAGGTTTTATGGGTTGTTTAGGAAATCAGTACCCATTCATTCATTTGAATAACTTTAATAAAATCTTCTTAAAGCTTTTGCACTATTTCTTATGGTTTTAAACTAAGTCATAGTGGAAGCATCTGCAGAATCCAGCTTTCATGCTATATGCACTGTTCATTTTCAAAGATGATTACTAGTTTAGTGATTACTAGCTTAGTAAATAGTTTTGTCCTTCAGCAGTTCTTTCTAACTATAATACAATAAAAAATGTAATCAAGATCATCATTTTAAGAAAATCACACATTAGTAAATTCTTTTTCTTTTTCCCATAGGAGACCGTAAACAAGGCCTACACAGTATAAACATGATGGAGGCAGCAGCATCAGAGCCCACTCTTGACTTAGATAATTTGAAATTGTTGGAGGTAAGGTTGTTCTTCAGTTGTGGTCTATTATAATTGTTACCAGGTTTCCTGAGTTTTGTTTGATAACATCTCTTAAAGCTATTTAAAAAGTGTTTTTATGATCCATATTAGGAATGGCTTGATAACTATGATCCATAAACTAGAAATCATTAAATAATAGATACAATAGATATGACTGTAGAAAACACTTCAAGAACTTTCAGTTTGAGGAAAAAAATATAAGGAACAAAGTTTAAAAGCCCAATTTGAAAAATAAATATTATATAGGAAAAAATTAATAAATAGCTATTATAAATCAGTGTGACAGGACAGTTCATAAAGAGGAACAAGAAATGAATAGCCAGTTCACAAATAAAGTATGGCTAATAAAATGTACAATAAGATGTCCATTTTACTAGACTGAAAGAAATACCAATTAAAACATGGGATTTCATATTGGATTGAGTGAAATTTTTCTAAAAACATTGCTGATTTAACTATATTACAATGATAACAACCTGTTGCAATATGTGTATGTTAAATTACTGGGAATTGAATTAGAGCCAGGCTTTCTCACTAAGCTACATCTCCAGCCTCTTTCAGTTTTTTATTTGAGATAAATTCTTGCTCATTCACTTAGTTGGCCATGCTGGGCTTGAACTTGTGATTCTCCTGCCTCAACCTCCCAGACCACTGGGATTACAGTGTGTGCCACCATACCTAGCTTGATAAACCTTTGAAAAGGACAGTCTGTATGTTAAATTTTAATCCAGAAATAATGACCATTTAAAAATCTTTAAATAAATGATGGTAAATCCCCAATATGTTTGAGTAAAATGGGAGAAAAATCCTCAGAAGCCAAAAGTGAAGAGAATGGATTACATTTTGCTCATTTTTTATGTACTGGGTTATTTTTTAATTGTATCCACAGATATTATGAATATTGTATTGTAGAGACCCGGACTCAGTTTTGTTCTTCTAAAGTGTATCTCAATACTTGTTACTTACTTAGTAAGCAATTACCGTGGTGTGCATATTGCCACCCTGTCACTTGCAAGTCTCATTCCTTTATTTTAACATTAGCTACAGTCTGTCCCATGCGTTCATTGTGTTTTATCCTCTCTAGCTTTTTCTTTCAGGATTCCCCCCTCACTTTCCAGCAGTTCTTGTTGTCTCCTATTACATCCTCTGATTCTTAGAAAAGAAAATTACAGATTTTTCTCTCACCTTTTAGCTCTGTTGCACAGAGCTAATTTCAGCCTGCCTCAAGCCAAAACACCCATAAAAATAAGTATCCCACCCCACAACATTCTTTTCTTCTAAGAATTGCCTCTTAGAACCTACTTCTGTGTCAGATGTTGACATACACACCTGTAATCCCAGCACTCAGGAGGCTGAGGCAGGAGGATTGCTGTAAATTTCAAAACCAGCCTGGGCTACGTGGTGAGTTTAAGGCTGGCCAGAACTACATAGCAACACTCTGTCTCAAGAAGAAAAAAAATCTTTTGTGTATTCTCCAGTGCCTTTAGATTATTTTTGTTTGTTTTTAATTTTGTCCAAAGTTTATAGATGTTTTTTGTGAGAGGGCTAAGTGGAACTTCCTCAGTCATACCAGCTATGGAGTGCAATAGTTTCTTGATAGTGTATTAAACTGCAAGCAGTGGAGAGCTATGGCGTATCATACAGATTTGTTCTTGATATTTAGTAAGTTTGATTGTTCAATTTTTATATCAATTAATATCTTGCCTTTTTAAAAACAAACTTACAGCTAATTGGCCGAGGTCGATATGGAGCAGTGTATAAAGGTTCCTTGGATGAGCGTCCAGTTGCTGTAAAAGTGTTTTCTTTTGCCAATCGTCAGAATTTTATCAATGAAAAAAATATTTACCGAGTGCCTTTGATGGAACATGACAACATTGCTCGCTTTATAGTTGGAGATGAGAGGATCACTGCAGATGGGCGCATGGAGTACTTGCTTGTGATGGAGTATTATCCCAACGTAAGTACTTTGTAAAAATAAACTCATTCATATTAACTGACAGTCAGACTTTCAGGAAGACCTCTGTAATGAAGAACATTGCTGGTTCATTGTCTGGTTATTAATGTCTGCAGTGAGATAAGTTCATGCCAGAATTTGAATCAGATTCATCACTAATTATATTGTTTATTCAGCTCTTGCTCTTTCCCTCCGCCTTTTCTTATCTCTTCTGTTTTTTTGGTAGCTAGAGGTTCTCAGGCAATGAAGCAGAACTTTGATTGATATTCATTCTGGTGTAAAGCTCCCTACCTCATCAGAGACTGGGAGAAGTTTGTGGATAAACACTCTGAGTAGCACAGATACATGTGTACATTCACCCTCAGTCTCCTTGGGGACTGGTTCCAGGACAACTCCTCCCCACCCAACCCCCGACCCACACAGATGCCAGAACCCACAGGTGTTCGAGTCACTCACATGAAGTGGTGAGTGGTATTTTTTTCATGTAACTCAGGCACATTATCTCCAGTTTATTTATAAGAAAAAAAATAGTGTATATATGTTCAGTATGGCTTGTTTTTGTTCTGTTTTTCTTTGTTTTGTTTTTTGTGATACTACTAGACAGGCATGCTAACTACTGAGCTACAGTGCACAGCCCTTGGTAAGTTTTTATCTGGGTTGGTTGAATCTATGGATATGGAACCCACAGATACACAGTGCTTACTATATTTATAAAAGCCTCTGTTTTCTGCTTGTAAACCATAAAAAGTAGTTTGTATTTGTACTGATGAAAGATACATTTTTCCAAGTTGATTTGATTAAAAAGAAGCATTTAAAAGGAAATAACCCCAATCATAATTTTTAATATTGGAGACATAAAAATTGATGTTTAAATCTTCCCTTTCCATTCTCTCCTTTCTTCACACAGATGTACGGTGCTGCCTTTTTCAAGATTCTGTAATGTTCATTAAGTCTTCATGTAATCCTAGCCTGTGCAAATCCTCTAGAAGGCTGCAAACTTACCTCTTCCTGTTAAATTAACTCCTTGTTTGTTTTTACATTTTCATCCATATAGGGATCTCTGTGCAAGTATTTGAGTCTCCATACAAGTGACTGGGTAAGCTCTTGCCGTCTGGCTCATTCTGTGACTAGAGGACTGGCTTATCTTCACACAGAATTACCACGAGGAGGTAAGTTGGTGAATAGCAGATGAGTGACACTCAAGTGGGTTCAAAATTCACAAAGGGAAATTTTAATCATACAAAAGAATAATATATATAATTAGACATTATATTACCCAGTTTTTTTTTTTTTAAAGATTCATCATGAGGGGAGGCTGAGGCAGGAGGATTATTGTGAGTTCGAGGCCAGCCTGGACTATAAAGTGAGCTCAAGGCCAACCTGAACTGCATAGCAAGACCCTGTCTCAAAAAGACCAAAAAAAAAAGGATTCAGCATTAGGAACCATATTTGAAATATAACAGGAAAGATAAGAAAAAGAACTTCAAGACTTTTGAAGGGTCACGAATCCCATTGAGAAGTTAATTAAAGCTCTGGATGTTCTTCAGAAACACTGGCATATAACCCAGTGGTAGGGCACTTGTCTACCATTCATATAGCCCTGGGTTTATTGCTCAGCACTGAAAAAAAAGAAAAAGAAGTAAGAAAATGTTCTTTTAGTTGGGTGCAGTAGTCCATGTCTGTAATCGCAGCTGTCTGGGAGGCTGAGGCAGGTAGATCACAAATTCAATCCCAAACTGGGCAGTTTAGCAATTTAGCGAGGGTTTGTCTCAGAGAGTTGGGGATGTAGCTCAGTATGAAAGTCCTGGGTTTATTGCTATGTACCTTAAAACAAAACAGAACAACAACAAAAAACCCTGTTGATCCTAGAGGTTATCAGACACTTCTAAAGTCTCTTTGTGGACCCTAAGTTAAGAATCTTTCGTTGCATAATCACATCTTTAAGTTTTGTTTTAAGCGATATTGCAGGTACATTGTTTCTCTAGGCTAAATACCCAGTGCTTTTTACTCTGAGACAGAGCATTATCACTGAGTTGCTGAGTTACCCAGTCTGGGCTCAAACTTGCAGTCCTTTTGCCTCAGCCTCCCAGAGTGCCGGGATTATAGGCATGAGCCACCACACCCATTTTATTCATGTGTTTTGACAGTGTCTCACTAAGTTGCTGTGGTGTAATTGTAACTTTGATCCTCTGCTTTAGCCTCTCTTAGTGCTGACATTACAGGCATGCACCACCATACCTGGTTTCATCTTTAGTGTCAACATCACATTTATCTTTATTCCATAGGTTGGTCTTTGTAAAACCCAAATGTATATTTTTACAAGTCAGGTAGAATTAGGTTTGGCTAACACTGGTTTCAATAAGAATGAAAAATTTTCTTGCTCATTTAAGAATCTAAAGAGAGCTTGGGGTACATAGCTCAGTGGTAGAACACTTGCCTAGCATGCATGAGTCCCTTGGTTCAAACCCCAGCACCGCATAGAATCTGAAGAAATCCTCTAGGTATCTAGATGGTTTAGCGGCACGATGGTATTATCAGGGTGCAAGGCTTCTATATTCTTTCCCCCATCTTTTATGTGTGGCCTTCATTTTCACTGTTACCTCATCGTCCATTATGCTGTAATTGAGGCAGGAAAAAAAAAAAAAGGAAGAGAAAGTAAAAAGAATTGTTCCCCTTTATCCAGAAATCCCACTCTTGTCCTCTAGCTGTTGTGTCTTGTTTCCCAGAACGAGTCCACACTTAGCTGTAAAAGAGACTGGGAATATAGTGTGTTGTGCTGAGTGCAGTGTTACCTCTGGTAATGTTGGAATCACTTAGTAAGCAGGAGAGGTAGAATTCTCTTCCTTCATAACTGGTCTTGTTCACCTTTTGTGCACATTTTTGCCGGTGGTTCCAAGCATCTCTTTTTAATGCATTTCCTTTCTCACTTTGTTTCAATATACACCTCATATCACAGACACCCCTGAATTAGCTTGGCTGTGATAATTCTGTCTCTGCTTTCTCAAGCTTTCATGCCTTACCATGTTTTCGTTATTTTGTAGCCCTGACATTGGTTTTTCAGTCTCCTTGACCTCTTTAGTGAAGAGAACTTTAATGGATCAGTTTCTTAGATCTTTGTTCCATTATATAAGAGCATGGATCATCTTTTCTAGCTGATGCTTCATATATAAATAATTTCTTCTGAATAATTTATCAGTTCATTTATCTTGACATCTTGCTTTTCCTGAGTACAGAATTGACGAGTTATTGCTTGTGTCAGCAACTTGATGTGCTTGCTTTAGTACTTCAGCACATTAACCATTGGGCTCTATTCCTGCATGCTAAGTATTATCATCCCTTTTAAAAGCTGGCTTAGCACAGAACTGAGAATACTGTCCTGGCTCCCTTTTCAAGGTTTGCGTGATTCAGCAAGGTTTCAAGTCAAACGTTGGCTGAAGTTTTTTATTTAAACAGAACTATTATCCTAAAAAAATTAGCTAATATCACATTACCTTTTTAAAAATTTCATACAATTACTGTAGCTATTGAAATTTATGGTTTTGCCTAATTTCTTTAAAAATGCTCCCAAGTTGGGCATGGTAGCACACACCTGTGATCCCAGCACTCAGAAGGATCATTGCAAATGTGAGACCAGCCTGGTAATGCACCTGCAGAGTGAGCTCCAGGCCAGCCTGAACTGCATAATGAAACCCTGTCTCAAAAAGACAAAAAAAAGTTTCAAAGTATATTATACTAATTTTAAACATCTAAAGTTCTTCCTAGTATCTTCAGATAAAACTGTTGCTCTCAGTAGAAATTCAGTAATAAATAATTCTGGTATACTTATTCAGCTATTTTTTTTTTTGTTTCAGAATTAGAGAAGTTGATCCTGTTTATTTGTAATTAGTTCTCCTTGTGAATTTTTCCCTTATAATAGCAATGCATGCACACTACCAGACAAAAGTTTGACACAAAAAATACATATAAGTCACTCAGACTTCAAAAAATTACTTAAGTAGTTTCGTATTTATCTTTTAGGTCCTTGTTCTGTGTGTGTTTGTATATGTGTATGTGTCTAATGAAAAGAATAGCTTGGAGTGCTTTCCCTTGAGATACTTGCCTAATGCAGTGCTGTGCCCAAGGCAAAAGTCCTTGTCTGTTTTGGCCCCAACCTCATTCATTCAAATAAAAAGCATCAGAATGAATACTGAAGGGAGCTTGAAAGGAAAGGGCCTCTGTAGTTTTGTCCTTCGCACTGGTGTTGAGTTCTGACTTGGCTCTTCTTGTTTCTTCTTTCCCCTCGCTCCCTTCTTCTTTAAATTACTCTCCCTGTCTTTCCTTCCTTTTTTCTTTTTTGGAGCAGCAGAAAGCACACTGACCCTTTGCACTTCTGGCAGCCTCTCTGCCTTGTAGCATGTTCCCTGAGTTTAGTTTCCCTGACTATGAAATATTTAAATTTAAGTATTGATTTGATTTAGTATACAAATACTTTCCAATATTCCCATACATTTTCCTTTATAAATATTAGCTCTAGATTATGCCACATTTCTTATGTGTGGCTTTGTCCGGGCTAAGAGATACAGCTCTTACAGCAATCAAGCAGAAGCCAAGTTAAATACAAGCTTTGGACGATTGGAACAGGAAGTCGGGAAGGGAGAAAAATGAGAAAGAAATCAACTCCTAGATGAAGAAACTTAACTGTTACTGTTCTTCAAAGTGTTCCATTGCTTTAGTGTTTTATATCAAGGGATCATTCTCCTCTGCCTATAGTTTCATTGTTAGTTAAATTGTACTTGTATGATTATTAGTGACAGTGATGCGTCTAAGTACTGAGTCTGCTCCCAAATACAAATAGCCAATGAACTGTTTATTCACTTAGTTCTGATTGTTTTATTTTTTTTTTTATTCCTAGGGAAATGTTTTAAGTTTTAGAAATTCTGCTTATAGAATTTTTTTTTCATTTCCAAAGCTGTGATTTGGTTTCATAAAATATTTATATCAGGTTCCCTTGAGAGAGTGAAAAAATAATGTAATGTCTTAGGTGAGGGACTTAGATTAGAGTCATAACTCAGCAAGAATTTACTCTGTGTTAAAACTTTTAATTTCAGGTAAAACATGTTCAGTTTCTACTTTCCCAGAGCCTATAGTCTGGTGATAAGACTAATCAGGCTTCACTTACGTAAAATCTGAGAACAAATTTTCCTATCTTAAACCATCTACATGTGTTCTCCCATTGCATTGATAACTGCTTCTAGTTAGATTTGAAGACCTGAATTGGGCTGAGAGATCTGTCTAAGCCACTGGCAGGTGCTGGGCATAGTGGTACACACCTGTAATCCCAGCACTTGGAGACTGAGACAGTGGAATCATGTCTAGTTTGAGGCCAGCATGGGCTACATAGTGACTTCAAGGCTGGCCCAGACTACATAATGGGTTCAAGGTTCACCTGAACTACATAGTGAGACCCTGTATCAAAAAAATAAAAAGTAGACTAGATATGGTGGTGCATGGCTGTAATCCCAGCACTCAGGAGGCTAAAGCAGAAGGATCTTTGCGAGTTCAAGTAAGTGCAAAGCCAGCCTGAACTACAGAGTGAGTTCCTATCTCAAAAAACGAAAATTAGTTAATTAATTAAAGAAATTTTTTCAACAAATAAAATAAACCTCAGGTAGAAGTGAGATCAGCCATCACAAGTTTGATTTGTTAAAACGTAGGAGAACAGTGTTAAGATTTATGTAAAAACTTAAGAGCCACATTAATTTTTCACAGATACTTATTTCAGATGAGCTGTGTGTGTATGTGTTTATGCCAAATATTTCGTTCTCTGTTGCCTCTTTTTACTAACCTAGAAATGAAGAGAAACAAGTTTGTTTTAGAATTAGGAGCTGGAGTATATTTGCTGTTTCAGCTGAAAGTATAATGCCTAATTAGCTACTCATGCAACAGGAATTATGTTTTAAAATACATTAGAAAATAGTAATGAGCTGAAACTTTCGGTTTTTTGTGTCCTTTTTTTATCGGAAAACTAATGGGCAGCAAAAATGATACTCCTATATTTATGCAGTTCCTATTGCCTGTTCATTTCTTACCCCATAATTGTATTTTAAGCATTAATAAATTTTTGAAATTATCCAAACAGATCATTATAAACCTGCAATTTCCCATCGAGACTTAAACAGCAGAAATGTCCTGGTGAAAAATGATGGAACCTGTGTTATCAGTGATTTCGGGTTATCCATGAGGCTGACAGGAAATAGACTGGTGCGGCCAGGGGAAGAGGACAATGCAGCCATCAGTGAGGTGCGTGTGCTCCATTTCGTCAGTCCATTTTATATGTGCTGTCATTCTAACTCACTTTGACAGACATTAGGAAGAAGTATGTAGGAACTGATTTTTTTTGTTGTTTTTGTTTTTTTTGTCTTTTGAGACAGTGTCTCACTATGCAGTTCAGGCTGGCCTTGAGCTCACTTTGTAGCCCAGGTTGGTCTCAAACTCGCAATGATCCTCCTGCCTCAGCCTCCCGAGTGCTGGGATTATAGGCATGAGCCACCACGCCCAGCTAAGGAATTGATTTTTGAAGCAAGTAAAGTTACCAGGTTTGAGACCAGAGTCCTCCAACTGATAATCACCCTTCAAATACAAACATACCTTTCCTGACATTTTTGTCTGTTTTCACATATGTATTTTATGAGTTGTAAGAATATTAAATGGTGTATATATTTTTTGCAAGTTTTTTACTTACTGTGTATTACTAATTTTTTATACATAGGAATCCCTAGTGCTATTCTGTTTCTGAAATATATCACTCTAATTTGTCAGGTTGGTACAATCAGGTACATGGCACCAGAAGTGCTAGAGGGAGCTGTGAACCTGAGGGACTGTGAGTCTGCTTTGAAGCAAGTGGACATGTACGCACTTGGACTGATATACTGGGAGATATTTATGAGATGCACAGACCTCTTCCCAGGTAAGAGCCACTGGTGAAGGCTGGGATTTATTTTGAAGTGGAACGGTTATATCGTCTGTCTCGCTTATATTAAACTCAATTTTTATGCAAGAATCTTTTTTACTTTTACTTAAACCTTTAGTTCGTTGCCATCTAGTGTTCAGAAACATCAGCAAAAAACAAGGTTTGTTTTTTTTTAAAGGACTCCTAATTTTCGTCTGGATACAGTTTAATTAATTACCAGTTACAGCTCTCCTAGCTGTGCTTAGTTTGGTCTCTGATTGCCTTAGCAGTCATCATTTTGCTAACGTGCTGTCTGAGCATCTGAAACAAGCTCCATTTACATTTCCTGACTCGATCCTGTAATGAATCAGAAGCAACATACTATTTGCAGATGCATCTCCCTTTCCTTTTTCTGTCCTCCCTGACCCCTCCCTCCCGCCTGTGTTCTTCCATCTCTCCTTTCTTCCCTCAGCCCTTTTCTGTTTCACTGCCCCTTCACCACCTCCCCTCCTCTCCTTTCAGTAAAAGTGGTGTTCATTTAATGAGGTTGCTTGAGGCGTACTTGAAGTATTCAAATGGATTTATAGTTTTTCTTCCCTTTGAGGAGTACATCACTGTTACCAGCATGTAAAAACTTGCACCACCAATCTGTACATTGCATTCTTAGAGATAATGGACAAAGAGTTGAGGTACGTGGTCTCTCTCTTAAAGGAAATACACCATCAAAAGCATAGAAACAAGCATTGAACATATTTATTAAGTAGACCTACTTAATAAAAACAGATTAATAGTGGCATTGAGTTATTTTTGCTTGAAAGTCATGAAGCATTAAGTGTTCATAATTGTGAAACATTAATGATTATTTAGATGAACTAGATGTCCATTGATTATTATTTAGAAATATATTTTCTAGCTAATTAAAAGCAGAGGCTCAAGCCATTTTTTAAAAAAATTTTATTTATTCTTTGATATCTCCATGTACCCATGTATGTTTTCTTTTTTAATTTTTACCGGTACATGTTTGCAGCATAGTGATTACATTCATCAGGGGAGTTGGTACATGTACGTAATGTACCTTAATTCTTTTTGCTTCCCTTTCACTTCCCTTCCTCCCCATCTCTTGGTCCCATTCCCATCTGCAAAAGATCCGCGTCTCCCTGTTTCCTATTCTCTTGTTTTGCTCTTTCAGTTATGTATACTTGGGTTTTTCATATAAGAGAAAGCATGTGATATTTAAGCTTGTGTATCTTATTTAATTGACTTAACATTACAGCCTGCAGGTGCATTTTTCTGCAAAGAGCAATAATTATCGTAGTATAACAAGTGTTCTGTTCTATTTATCTTGTTGTTGTTGTTGTTGTTGTTGTTCAGACAGGGTCTTGGTATGTAGCTTAGGCTGGTCTTGAACTCACTATGTAGCCCAGGCTGGCTTCAGACTCATGGCAATCCTCCTCCCTCAGGCTCCCGAGTGCTGGGATTACAGGCACGTGCCACCTGAGTGTTCTATTATTATAATTTTGCCACAGGTTTATTGTTGTTAGCATTCTAAGCCAGAACTTTAGTTTATAAGAATGTCTGAGTAAAATGATTCTTCAGTCAACACTAGGCAGTAACCAGCAGTAGAACTGCTGCATTCAAAGGACTACTGTCTTTGATAAGATCAGTAATAAAGAACATTCTGAGGGGCTGGAGGGCTAGCTGAGTGGTAGAGTGCTTGCCTAGCATGTGAAAAGCTCTGGGTTCAATCCTCAACACTGCAAAAACCAAACCAAACCAAACCAAACCAAACAAAACACAATATCAGACCGAGAGGTGCTGCACACATATAATCCTAGCACTCGGAAGGCTGAGGCAAGACAAACTTTCTGTGAGTTCAAGGCCAACCTGGGCTACATAGCAGCCTAGACTTGTCTTAGAAAACCACACAACAAACCTAATCAGGTATTTGAATTGGGGAAGACTATTAAATCTTATTTGCAGAAGATTATTTTAACAGATATGTAGGATATGTTTAAATAGAAAGAAATGTAAGGGGTTAAAGCTTTAAAAAGTAACAGTAGTTAATGACTACAGAGTTGGTGATGACGGCTGGTATAACAGGGTGAATGTACGCACTGCCTTAGAACTGTGCAGTTAGAAATTACTTAAAAACTAACAAATTTATGTTATGCATATTATAACACAATAAAAAGTAAAATTAACAGAATAACTCGAATCTTGATATGTAAATGGGAAGGAAAAGAACAGCTGAGAGAAAATTCAGAGGAGGACCTTATCTCTGATTAGCTGTTACTGGAATGGGAGTCAGAGGAATTGAGAAGTAGTCAGATATCTGAAAAATAGTGAGGATAGCAGTCAGGAACTGAGGAAGAAATATCAGTTTATATTGGAATGACTTAAATGAAGAGATGTTTGGGTGAGGTATTGATAGATGACTGAAGAATTTATTTTTAGAGAATTTAAAAGAATAAAGATCTTGAAAAAATTGTAATTAAAATGGTTGGGGCTGGGCTTATACCACTGTTGTAGAACACTTGCCTAGCATGCAAAAGGCCCTGCATTCCCTAGTACTAGAGACAGAGAAAGAGAGAAAAGGAAGAGGAAAAAACAAAGATGGAAGGGAAGAGGGGAGGAGAAGGGATTTATTAATCAGTGTACCTCCCCCCCAACAAAACAAGTGAATAGAGAGAAAAACTGGTTAAAGACTGAATATTGGGGCACTGCCCCCACCAAATAAATTCAGAAAATACATGATCAGAAAAATAGTAAGAAAACTTAAAAATCATAGTGTCATGGAAGTCAGTGTTACTAAACTTTAAGAAAATACTCATGTCAGGAGGTGAAATTGAAATGCCAAGAGGAGGTAGAATTGAAGAATGATCTTTGAAATTGACCAGAAGGTCACTGTTTTGTTTTTGTTGCTTTGTTTTTTCTTTTTGGCAGTACTAGGGGATTGAACCCAGGACTTTTGCACTGAGCTCCTCCCTCTGACCCCCTTATTAATTATTTTATTTATTTTGAGACCTGTCTCACTAAATTGCCTGAACTGGGTTTGAATTTTAGATCCTGTTGCTTTAGCCTGCCTCTACTGGGATTACAGGCTTGTGCCACCACACCTGGATATTGGTTTTCTTTGATGAGTTTGTGGGATAGAAAAGACAGAAATCACATTACAGAGATAGCAGGAAGAAAAAGTATTAAAACACAGAGTATCCAGAGCACTTTTGAAAATTTTAATGAAATGGGTGGAAGTTGAAAAGAAATGAAGGACCACATAAATGTATTAGTAAACCTAGATAATAGCATATAATAATTATAAAATTCTTGTAAAATATTTAAAAAGTTTTATGATATACATTAAAATGCAGTACATACAGCACTTTATTGTTAAATGGAAACATAATGGATGCCTGTTTCCATAAAATATTAGTAAAATAAATTAATCTGTATTACAAAAGAGTGAAATGCTACAAACGAAAGGGAAGAGAAGGCGGACAGAAAAAAGAAGATAAGAAAGAAGAAAGATGAAGTGTAATTTGAGAAGAGAACTAAAAAAGCCCCTAGCTGGTAGAGACATTAACAAATGGCAAACGGGTGAGAAGAATGAAATGATAACTGATAGTGTTAGACACCTGATCTCTTCTTAACAGTTTGCTTAAAGATGGTTCTACAACTCCCTTGAGCAAGCCAGTGATTATAAAGTTTTAAGGAAATCCTGCAAAGCTCATAATTACCATAATGATGAGTTTGTCATTAACATTTACCTTTGTATCCCTGATGCTTAAATATCTAACAGTTAGATCTAGAACCATAAAGATTTAGAGGAACTTTATTTGATAATTCTTAATATTGCATTCACACAAAATTGTGCTGCAATTTTATTTAGCAAGTTTTCTAGTTATAATTTAGACCTAATTAAAACAAGTAAGTAAAATGGTGAATTTCAGTTATTCTGCTAACCCAACATTTGAAAGAGTAAAAACTAGTAACACGTGTGTCGTGTGTACGTCTGACATGGGATATACTCATAATACCTTACAGTCCAGATGGTATGCATTAGGTTTTGTTATATGCGGTTTCAGTGAAGAAGGTAATATAGCTGGCATGATTAGGTCCTTTTTTATCAGTGGCAAAGTTTCACATTTATTAAAAAGAGAAGAATGGGCTCTTCAGAGTGAGTTTGGGCTGAAGATAATGGGAGTTAAAAAGAAGGAGAAAATAAAAATAAAAATACATCCTACAGTGTAGGGTGAACCATCATGAAGAGACCCAATAGCTGTGGTTAGATCCTTTAGTTTGTCTCTCAAGTTCAGTGTTGATTGTTACTGATCAAAACTAGTATCTTAAATTTTTATAGTACATGAAAATACTACTTGTAATTATAGGTAGTATAGTTTTTGGGGTTTTTTGAGACAGGGTCTCTCTGTGTAACCCATGCTGGCCTTGAACTCACTATGTAGCCCAGGCTGGCCTTAAACTCACTGTAATCAGCTTTGTGATCATGCCTCAGCTTTCTAGCTGGGATTATAGGCATTTTCCACCATATTCGGTAGTAGTATAGTATTGTAATAACTCAGGCTCTGTTGCATAGACTATAAGAATTATAATTAAGTTTTGTAAATCTTCTTAATATTGGTGGGAGGCAAGTGTTTATGGATTATTTTGAATATTTAAATGAAGCCTAAATGGCATGGTTTGTAATGTATCTTCATCTGAGTTGTCATAACTGTACTATCTCTGTGAGAGTGAGGTAAGGAAGGTGGATGCTGGCATTTTGCTGACTGCAGGACCAAGAAACAGAATAGTCAAATAGTTTCCACAGAAGAGCTAAGGCCAAGATTGGAGCCTGTGTGCTCTACCCACTGCCCTGGTGTTCTTCCTTCTAATTTACCCTGTCATTTTAATAGGAAGCGGGAGGAGGAGACAGAAGAGTCTGGTTCTCCTGTGTTCTTTGCCCAATTTCAACTGGCCCATTGGCTTCCTGAGTAGTGGTCCCAAAGGTCTCTGTGTGGCTCAATGTGTTCATTAATACATTTAATTTTACCACATTTTTAAAATACCAGAAACCTCTCAAAACAAACAGTTGGTTATTCTTGTTGACGATGAATATGGTTTTTTAAAACTGGGAGGATAGTTAATGATGTTTTAAAGTTCTTAATACTGCTTGTTAATTAAGAATTTTTAAAAATCAGTATAATGAGTTGTCTATCACCTAACCATTATCATAAAAATTATTGTGACATTTGATACAATCCCTTTGGACTCTACTAAGTGACCTGATAAAACAGGGTAGTTCTTCAGTCCACCCACATATTTGATTCTATAAATGTATTTCTTATACTAAATCTCGAAATTTCTCTTTATCTTCACTACACTTTTCTCAGGGGTAATCCAAGTTCAGGAGTATTTTTAAATATTAAATACCTTAAACATAATCTTTTCCCTCCTAAAGTTAGTAGTAGCAGTCAATAGTAGAAACCATTTTTAAATGCCTGTCCGTTTTTGAATAGCTATAGCTCAGTGGTAGAATATGTGCATAGTATGTGTAAGCCCTTGGATTTAATTCCCAGCACCAAAAATAATTAAAATACCTGTCCATTACTGAAACTACCATTTGATTTAACAACAAAGGTTTGTGACTAGTCTAGCTAAAGTGTTAAAAATACACTAAACCTATAACGGGATCTCTTAAGGACAGTGGTGGGGAAGCTACGGCACCCATGCTGCTGCGTACTGTTTGTATCACTGAAATCTCTAAAAGGTTCGCCTTCACTGCTGTAGGACTTCCAGATATGCCCCAAACTGTTTAATATGCATAATTTCTTTGCTTACTCTACATTAGAAATATTTGTTGCTCCATCATTTACCTTTGGAAATTCTGCTATTCTTTTCTACAAATACACAGGTGAATCTGTACCAGAATACCAGATGGCTTTTCAGACAGAAGTTGGAAATCATCCCACTTTTGAGGATATGCAAGTTCTTGTGTCTAGGGAGAAACAGAGACCCAAGTTCCCAGAAGCCTGGAAAGAAAATAGCCTGGTAAGAGAAAGCTAAATTATTAAGAAGAGAACTTCTGATTGCATGTATTTTAATGTTATTTGATACAAAAATAGACTATTAATAATGTTAATAGTCTTTAGGGTTGCCCAATGCTAAAAATGAAATTTACTTGATTTTGATGATGTTACATGTTTTCATTTTCTTAAATATAAAACAGGTCCTCCTTTTAGCTCAGTTTCAGTTTTTTCCAAACAGAAAATACTTTTCAGTTTTTTGAGAGAGGGTTTCACCATGTAGCTCAGGCAGGCCTTGAACTCATGACAGTTCTCCTGCCTCAGCCTTCTGAGTGCTGGGATTATAGGCGTGTGCCACTATGCCTGGCCTTAGATATTACTACTTAGGGAAATTAATGGTGTGTCTGAAATTTACCATATTAGGTAACAGCTGGAATAATTGATACATTAATATTTTAAACATTATCCAAATATGATCTTCTTGAATTGATCTCGACATATGATCTTCTCTTGAATAATACCAAAAATATTAATTAATGCAGGCTTATAGATTCAATGGCTAATAAAAATTTAGGTTAGGATGTAAAAGAAACCTAGGTAGAGCATATAAATTTTGCTTATTAAAAATATAGTTCACAGCCAGTCCTGATAATGTCTATAATCCCAGCTGTTCAAGAGGCTGAGGCAGGGAGATTGTAAGTTTTGGCCTACCCTGCTCAACTCAGTGACTTAGCATTAGCAAAACCCTGTGCTGGGGAGGTAATTTGGTTTAAAGTTCCCAGCTAAGTTCAGTCCCTAGAATGAAAAGACTCCTGCCATTTGAGGAAAATGTTACACCACTAGAGACATCTTACAAGCATTTATATACTCATACACATTCATAAATTTTTTTTTTTGCCCAAAATTGTTTTGTTTTGTCTTGTCTGTTTTTGAGACAGGGTTTTACTATGCAGTTCAGACTGGCCTTAAACTCACTTTATAGCCCAGGCCGACCTCAAATTCACAGCGATCCTCCTGTCTCAGCCTCTCAAATGCTGGGATTATGGGCATGTGCCGCCACTGCCAGCTCATAAGATTGTTTTATTTTTTCTACTTATAGATAATTTTTAATGTTAATGCCTGTAGGTATATCTCATTACGTCCATTTGGTGCTTATTCTATGGTGTAATATGTAAAAATAATTATGGTACCCTTTATTGATGAGAGTACCCTTCATTTTCTCTTTTAAAAGAATCAGAGTTATACCGACACAATCTTGTAAACAAAATTAAATTAAGTAGAAGAGCATAAAAAAAGAAATGGAAAAAACCGCCTTCCCCTGTAACTCCTTTTGCAACCTTCTGAGGCTCTCCCTGCTCTTCTAAAGATTACCCTTTTAGCCTCAGTTAGTATACTTACTCTTGTCTCTTATCTCTCATTTACCCTCTCTTAGTCTTATACTGTTTCACCTACTATTAGATTATTTATATTTTTGACTGCAATCTAAAATTTTAAATTAAATAAAAATAATTTTGCAGAATTGTGATTATGTTAGCATTTACTGTACAAAAAAGTTACAATTGGGTTTATAGGAAATGAAAATCCTATATTAGTTACTATAAGCTCTTACCCCTTTGGGAAGAATGTTTCAAAGATCACCATCCAGGGGCAAGCATGGTGGTATACACATGTGATCCTTAGGAAGCCAAGGCAAGAAGATCTCAAGGTCAAGGCCAGCGTTTGGCAACATAGGCAAACTGTGACTCAAAATAAAAATAAAATGCTGTGGATGTAGCTTAATGGTAGAGCACTTGCCTAGTATGTATAAGATTCTGGGTGTAATCCCCAGCACACAAAAATAAAAATAAAAATCATCATTCAGTGGATTCTTTTTGATGTGTTTTCAACTTTATTCTTTATAAATTCTACTCATAAGCAATATTTTTTAAAATGTCATTCTCTTTCTCGTAAATTTTTTTTTTTTGATGAAGTTCTTCCTGAAGTAATATGTATTTATGTTAGGTGGGAAATATTATAACTCTATGTATGTTAAAAAATGTGTCCATCTTGTCTTCACTTGTGAGTAATAATTTAAGCATTGGTTTCAAAGTCATAGTCTTTAAAACTTTGAAAGCACTACTCTATTGTATTCTAGTCTCCAGTTTACTAATGAGAATTTTCATGTGAGCCAATCTCATTCCATTATTCTTTTTTTTTTTTTTTTTTTTTTTTTTTTTTTTTTTTTTTTTTTTCTCCGGTACCGGGAATCGAACTCACGATCTTACGCTTGCCAGGCAGGCGCTGTGCCGCTGAGCTAAATCCCCAGCCCTCATTCCATTATTCTTGTCTTATGTTTTTGTGATGTTATTTTCTGAGTCTATAAACTTTTAATATTTCTTTATCCTTATAATTGTGAAATTTCACCTGCATATATAAATCAGCATGGATCTTTTCACTCGTGTTGTTTGGCACTGGATGGATTGTCATTTTGAAAATTAAGAAAATTAAGAACTTCCTCAGTCAGAGGAGTTTCCTAATAGTAGTTTAAAATTTATTTTTCCAACCAGGCATCATGGTACATGCCTGTAATCACAGGTCCTGTAGAGACTCAGGCAGAATGACTGTGAGTTCAAGCCCAGCCTGGGACACTTAGCAACTTAGTGAGACTCTTACCTGAAAATAAAAAGGCTGGGGCTATAGCTGAATGTTCCCTGAATTCAAACCCCAATAATGGAAAAAGCCAAAAAGAATTTCTTTGTGTTTTCCAATAATTTGATTACATCTGAAGGAGTTGATTACATTTTTATAATTTTGACTATAATAAAATGGAAAATAATTTAGTAATTTAAATCATTTTACTATATATTTTCACATACCAATTTTATATTGCCTTGGTAGGATTAGACTACTTTCATTGGTGTTGTACCATAGAGAAGCTAGAGAAAACGTGTACATTTATACAGATTTAGATGGAACATTGTCTTCATTGTTAGAGCATGTTATTGAGTACATACACCCAAGATCTCCTTCAAGCTGCAGTCCTTGCTACAGGAACTGGGATAGATCTTTAGAGGTCCCTGAGAGCATCAATACTTTACTTTAGAGGTGCTGGCCTCATAGTAGAATGTCCCTAAAAAAAATCTTTGTGAAACTTTGTTCTAGTGAAATGGAATTTCATCTTCTTTAAATTGCTTTATTGCACAGAGCGAGTAAGATCTATTCTTTTAAGGTATCTCTTGGCAGTCCTACCGTTATGGGCTACACATCACATGCTGTGTTGCTCAATAAGGGATTTTTAATGTTTGGTTCACTTCCAGCATACCCATTTAGACATTATGTGCTACAGTCTATAAACTGCCTCTCCTCAGTGACAGTCCAGGACTAGAGCTAGGTACCCAGCATGTAGTACAAAAAGAGAAATGCAACTTTTTCAAATGAAGGCATTTTTTGCTTTCATGGTTCCTTTGCAATTAAAAAGCACAGTTTTACTAAAAAAAATTTGAGAATCTTTTGAATATTAGACAATGTGGAAAGAGGTTATAATTTTATAAACTGCTAGAGCCCCAAACAAAAGCAAAAGAACAGTCTTGACAAAAACGAAAATATAGAAAATAATCTAAGAGAAATATATGAAAATGTTAACTATAGTTTTCTCTGAAAATTGAGTTTGTCTCCTGTGCCTTACAGGGCAGGGGCTGCACTGGGAACCATAGAACCTATGGAAGCCAAAAATATATCCATGAGCTAAGTCCACATTAGCCTCCTGGAGGGAGAGATACCCCAGAAAGGAGAATCAAGTATCCTAGTTTATAGCCAGCTCACCCTCTAAATTGGATACCTTGTCAACCATCAAGTGCTAGTAAATCCCTAGGAAGGACGCTGGACACCTCAGAAATGAGAGATGTGGAAGACATACTAGCAGAATGGCTTTGGGTTGAGTCCTCTCTTGGAGGCTTTGTAAGGTGATGTGTTCTCAGCCCTCCAGCTGTCTGATCCAGTGTTCCAGACTGCATGACTCCAGGGATTGATACCAGGTCCCCACAACTACATGACTTTGTTCTGTTGCAGTGTCTCCTGTCTTATACATGCGTCATTTCTCTTTGAGTAGTTGAAGATACTGTCTGCTACTTTAACATCTGAAGTTAACTCAGTGCCCAAGTTAACTCCACCATCTCATCTTTAAGGAGGCAGCTTTTACTTCTTGAGCCACATGGAGACTGAAAAGTCCTCTGTGGTCCCAAATTCCCAGGCCACAGTCCATGCCCTGTTAGGAACTGGGCCACACAGCGTGAGGTGAGCAGTGGGCAAGCGAGCAGGCAGAGCTTCATCAGTGTTTACAGCTGCTCCCATTGTCACAGTTACCAGTGTGCGGGATCTGTGCCAAGCTCCTTAGGAGACTCCACTGGCTGCTGATCTGAGGCAGCCTAACTGTGGTTGATACTTAGTACTGGGAAGTGGCGTAAGTGCACATGGACTGGAGAGTGGTTCGACTACGCATAGAGGTAATAAGTCAATCATTGGTGGACTCATGGACACCCTTTCAGTGAGCGGTGGTGACAGTGAAGCTGTGTCTGGTGGCAGGATTTCAGTGAGAATCCAGCATTTAGTTAGTCCACACATGGCCCGCATACTGTTTGGTTTATCACTTCCATCCACATCTCTTTCTCACACTGCCCACTTGTCTCAGTCACACCTCTGGGAAGACCTCAAGCTAATGCTGGCCAAAATGAGTGCAAAATAAGCGTCACTGGAGAGTGCCTTTGAAAAGGAAAAAGATGTCATGATGAGAGGGCAGAAAACTTTAAGATACCAAGAAAAACAAAGCTGTATTTAAAAGCAAATACTAAGCTCTCCGAATTATGTCAGGGAATCTTCTGTCTTCGAAGTTTGACTGTTCAGAGATAATGTGGTCAAACCTAAGCCTCTACTATGCACGTCATTAAAGCTGGGGAACGGCAGCCCTGTGGGCGTGTTCTTCAGCATTTTCTGTACTGTTCTGAGTTTCCTGTCCTTCCGTATAAACTATAGAATACAGCTATTGGTATTGATACCAAGATTTTTGTTGGAATTTTGTTGAATACATTTATTAAAGTTGGGGAGATTCAAAAATTTTAAGACATTAAGCCTTCTTATTTAAGAGCATGGATTATCTCTCCATTTATCTGATATGTGTAGATTTTGTTACATAGACCTTTATCACACTCACATGTATATTTTTCTTTCTGCTTTGCATGTAGTATTGTGTTTGTTTGTTTGTTTTACTGTGTTTCAGTTTTAAATTTAAACCTCCATTGCTAGTATTAGGAAAAATGATTGCCTTGAACATTAATGTCTTGTTCTGCAAATGGTATAATCTCCATAATATTTTGTTGGATCTTTGAGATTTTTTGTATAAACAATCATGCCATTTCTGATGCAAAATTTTTGTCTTTTTTCCTCAATCTCAGTGCCTTTTTCTCCAGCTTCTTTCGTTATAGTTTTCTGCAACTATTGATGTGATAATAAATTTCTTGGTTAATCTTGTTGATTTGATGGAATGTGTTGGAAGTCTGAATTTTCAGTCAGCCTTACTTATGTGAAATAGTTACCATTTGGTTATGGTGTAAAATTCTGGGAATGGGACATACAAGTGAGCACAGTATTTCGTGCTAGAAAGTATGAATGTGCTTTAAAAAAAACAAAAATAAAAGGTTAAGGCATATCTAAAGAAGGCAGGCTGAAAGATTCCCCAGTGGTTAAAGCCTTCACAGTATAAACAATCAATAATAGTGGCACTGGATTATAACCCAAATAATAAAATAAATAGCCATCAATGTTGATATAAAACTAAAATAGTTTGATCACTTTGCTACCTTTTTTCCACCATGAACTGTTTCTCCTCTGTGATGCCTATCTGCCATGCCACCCTGCTTTAGAGACAGCTGATTAGGGACTGAAACCTCTACAAACTTTGAGCTAAATAAACCTTTCCTCCTTAAAAAAATTCTCAGTCATTTTGCAAAAATGGCTTCATTTTGGCCTCACTGAACTACATCCTCAAACCTTTTTATTATTTTTTATTTTTGCTAAGTTGCCAAATTGCTAAATTGTCTTGCTAAATTGCAAAATTGGCCAGACTGGGCTTGAATTTGCAGTCTTCCTGACTCAGACTCCTTCAGTGCTGGGATTGCAGGGATGTGCCACCATGTGTTTATTTCTTCTTTTTAAATTCCTCTTTTCTGTCCTAATACTCTTTTGTCTTTTTTGAGACAGGGCCTCGCTATGCAGTTCAAGCTGGCCTTGAACTCACTTTGTAGCCCAGGCAGCAATCCTCCTGCCTCAGCCTCCCAAGTGCTGGGATTACAGGCATGCACCACCATGCCCAGCCTAATACTCATTTTAGACAAATACTGGACTCCCTAGACCATCCTCTATGCTATGAATTTTTCTCCATGTGTCTCACCCTTCTGTCTTTTGCTATGTTCTGGGAGGTTTATTTTTGAGTTTCTAAGCTGTGCAGGGGATACAGTGTGGGTAGACTTTTGCCTGTTGGGGACAGGGTGGGAAACGTATAGATTGGAAACAGACTTCCAAAAGCCAAGCTGTATTCTGAGCAGGGTGCACTCTGGTGTCTCCCTTCTAGCTGGAGCTGTCCTTGCCCCCCAGGCCTCCGTCCCCAACAAGGAGAGGAGCCCACTGGACCTGCTGTGCCCGCCATGGCACTCATGCTCTGTCCCAACAGCCACTGCCCAGCCCTGGGCTGCTACTGCTCAATGCAGAGTTCCTTAGGCTCCATGCAGAGTGTGCAGCTTTGGGGTCTTGCTTAATCCAGGTTTAGGAGTCATTGCCTGTGTTTGCGTCCTGCCCCTGTTATGCGTTAACTCCATGATCTCTTTTCACCTGTTAAATGGGGCGAAGAGAAAACGGTGATTGATGGACAGTTATACTCAGTTACTCTCAGTGACTATAAAGACTGCTAACTGGTTTCTTGAGCTGCACTTTTATTTGCCGTATTTTCTACCAGTCTGACCTTACCTGTTTTCTGTTCTTCTCATTCTTTAATTTTTCATCAAAGTAACATATTTATATTATTTTGAAGAGCAAAAACTTTTAACTGAAAGCCATCAACCCATTGCCTCTTTCTGGCCCACACTTATGCTCCAAAGCCAGCAATTTTAACATTCAAAACATGTCTTGTTATTTAGCATTGTATTTCCAGAAAAATTTATTATAATGCTATTTCATGACTTTAATGTTTTATATCTATTGCCTTCTTATTATGAGATGAAGATTTAATGTTTATACTTTTTCCTATCCCCATCTGTCCATCTAAAAGAAAGGTTTTGTTTTGCTTTTTTTGAGAGTCTTACTATAGTTTGGGCGAGTCTTGGACTTACTATGTAATCAGGCTGGCCTGGAGACCCTCCTGCCTCAGCCTCCAAATGCTGGGATTACAGGCCAAAAAAACCCAAAAAAACAAAACCCTAAATAAGCAAAGAAAATAGGATGAAGAAAAAGGAGGGCTAAATTACCTTTTTGTTGTTGTTGTTGTTGTACTGGTGATCGAACTCACAACCTTGCATTTGCCAGGCAGGCGCTTATGCCACTGAGCTATATTCCCAGCCCTAAATTACCTTTTAAAGAAAAATTTCACGTGTAATCCCAGTACTTGGGAGGCTGAGGCAGGAGGATCGTTATGCGTTTAAGACCAGCCTGGGCTACAAAGTGAGCTCAGGGCCAGCCTGAACCACATAGCAAGACCCTGTCTCAAAAAGACCAAAAAAAAAAAAAAAAAAAAAGAATTTCAAAACAAAACAGGATGGTAGGAGGGTAACAATGGTTAATACATTGTGTATTGTTATCTTTAAATTAGTTACTCAGTATAAGATATTGGCATTTAATTGCCCAAACAATATTAGCACAAACCTTTCTTTTGAATGAACTAAGAAAAAGTAGTAGTATAACTGTCTTAACTATCTTCTATGTAGATATAGTTTTTCTGTTTTTTGTTTTGAAATTTTGTGGGGTGTTTTGGGGTTTTTTTCTCTTTAAAAGAAAAAAAAAAACGTACCTGTACATAGCCAGACGGTGATTTGAGGTAAATGGACTCCTCATCTACTAGGAGGTAGCTTTGAATAATTCTTGTCCTCTTCATACCAAAATAAATGGCCGTTTTCATTTGGTAAATTGTGAGCAAATGAACCTGATCGTATGAACTTGAGTCATCAATAACAGTAACGTAAAATCATTAAATGATCACATCATTAAAATCTGATCATTTAATGTGTCAATACAGAAGATCCCCAATTTAGGGTGGCTTGTTGAGGATTTGTTGGTTTTAAGATGGGCAAAAGTGATGAAATGATACATTCTCACTGTAAACAATGTTCACATTTTGAATTTTGAGGGTTGTTTTTTTTTCCTGGGCAAGAGATAGGAAGTCTGCGTGTCTCTCTCTCTCTCTCTCTCTCTCTCTCTCTCTCTCTCTCTCTCTCTCTCTCT